>NC_049913.1:27213484-27813484 GCF_001411555.2 Juglans regia | reverse complement strand
TGCTTACTCTTTCTCATGGTATGATGATCAGTTAAAGGTAGAGAATAACCCATTACATGCCATATTCTATAATCACATGCAAGCAAGAGAACTGACAATGGCTTCATTTCACATTCTGAGCGTACATGTATAAATCAAAGTACATTGCTAAAACACTACCCATTTACAAGTACATAATTAGCATCGATGGAGGGTAGGTTATAGTTGGTCCAAAGAGTGGCATCGACAGATGCTACAATAACCCATTGTGTTAGAAAGACTCAAATGCACGCACGTACAATAAAACTTTTTAAAACATAAAAACTTACTACTTTGATCGTATCTTGAATTCGTCTTAACTCTTCTGGATTACTTGACAGATGGTAGAGCCTAGTTGGTCCAAAGGGTGGCATTGACCCCATTATAAAAACTCAAATGCACGCACATAAAAAAAAAATTCAAAAAAACAAAAACCTTGTCCACCTAGCTACCCCAAGCTAGGGGTGTAACCAATCCGGTAAAGTTCGGTTTGGACATATTTTAGAACCGAACCAGTATATATCGGTTTTAAGATTTGAACAACAGATACCGCACCGATTACACTCCTAAATTGGTACTTTTGATTTTACAGGTTTCGGTCCAATTCAGTCCGATTTTTTTGGTATAGTATATGGCATATATATTATAATTAATAATATAGTGATAATATATTATAGTATATTATAATATATATTATAATTGTATTATTGACTATAGTGATATATTATAATATATAGTGATATAGTATTAGCACAACTACTAATACAATAGTCTATGTCACTATAGTGATAATATATAGTCATTTATAGAAGATTTTAAAATTTAATATTATATTAATGAGTAATTTATCATATAATGAAAAATTATTTTATATATAATTGTATATATTATATATAAAAATTATATATAATATATAAAAAATCATATAAAAAATATTATATATAATATAAAAATTTAAAATATATATATGAATCGATCCGGTCTGGTTCAGTCCGGTGTTAAAAAAAGAAAAAGAAAAATCGGACCGATTTCGACCAATTTTGAGAAAAATAGAACCAGTACCAGACCAGACGTCTGGTCTGGTCTAGTTCGATTTACCAGTTCATCGGTTTTTTTTTTCACCCCTACCCAAGCATACATATATGAATTTGGATATGTATTTGGAGGCATCATATATGGCGGGTAGTATGGATTTACAGTACCATAATATCCCTATAATATAGAAATAAACAATACATTAACAAAATGTTGCAATATCGGACACCACGACATTTTCAAATAATCAATGTGTATCATACCTAGGTCGGTGAAATCAATAAATATGATTTGGGTGGCCTTCCATCTTCTTTTTTACCCATCATGCCATTTCAACTAAATTTTGAGAACAACAATGAATATCAGATAGCAAGGGGAAACATACATGCTGATCTCTCACTCAAAGAAGTGGTTTGATTTTTTTTTTTTTAATCTATATTTCCCTAGTATTTTCCAAATTACTAGCATATGTTTAATTTTGAAGTGGTTCTTTGCCATCATTAAGACAATGCCGAAGTCATATGGAGCTTGTCATATTTTTTGAAGTTAGCTTTCAATTTATAACTACTGAAGGCTAAAACCGCATTGCTGGAGTGGACAATATATAATATGGCATATTTGTGATCATGACATCTGTATGGCATCTGGAATTGCCCAAAACAGAGATAAATCTAAGGGTACGTTTGGGTAGTGAGAAGTGTTGAGAATGTTTGTGAATAGTAGTAAAAAAATAATGAAAAAGTAATAATAAAATATTGAATAGTAGTAAAAAATAGGTGAAAAATAATGAATAGTAGAAAAGTAGGTAAAAAGTAATAATAAAATAAAGAATAATAGTGAGAGTACTTGGCCGTACGTATGGCAAGACAAGACTTGAGCACAACAGTCAAAAAATGGAGAGGTACACGAACAAAAAAAATCCAAAATCTAACGTGAGCACAACTTTAGTATTTCTACTTTTAACTTGTCTAACGTGAGGTACACAACAGAATATACCCAAAATCAACAACCATGCCCAAAATCAGCAACCAACCACAGATCCAACAAACGCAAAACTGCAAATCCAATAAACACACAAGATGAGTCATGTTAGAAATAGAGAGATAGGGGAAACGAAATGGAGAGAAAGGTACCCTTCTTTTGGTCGGTTATTACCCTTGTCGGTGGTGGAAGTAGAAGACAGGCAGTGAGAATGGCGGTGGGAAGAAGGGTGAAGCCAAGCGGAAGGAGAACAAGATCATTGGGGGGTGGGGGGCTTTAAAGGCTTTATGCGGCGATTTTATTTCCAACAGACATAAAATCGATGCAAAAAATTATATTTTTTGTAGTGAGTAAGAGATAAGAACATAGTAACATTCCCGCTTTAAGCTACTACTTGAGGATTTTCAAACTTACTATTTAACCTCCTTTAGTTGAAAATAGATTCATATTTCATCTTTGAGCAATAACGTCTAAAAACATTTCACCTTATGAGTGCTAATTCAGCTATTCCCTGCTATAGAATTTCTGCTACACTCATAAAAGCTATACACATCCTTTTATTGTTACATAATAGCTTATAGTTGGTAAGTTACTAAAGTAATGTCCTCGATAAGTGAAAGAAAATAAGAGTTATTATATTCTCAAATTGGTGTGTAGAGTATATCATCCACATCATTTAAATAGAAAATTTTGATTGATAAAATTTAAAATTTAAAATTTATCTTTCAAATCAAATTATATAATGTAAGCACTTTACTAAGTGTATTCTATACACTTGCTTGAGAATATAATTTATCATAAAATAATACTGAGTAAACTATATCTCTCTCAAAATGATAAGTGATAAAGGCTATAAGGCTCAATATTTGAAAAGAGAGATTGGCTACTTTTGATGAATAACAGTTGTAAAGCTTGTGTTGTATTATAAAAAGATCTCACATGAGTTATTTCTACACATATGAGAGACTTGTTTTGCATTCTAAGATCATCTTCAAATTTAAACGACTTCTTTTGTTTCTAATAAATGTCAAAATGAGCATCATTTATTTTTCAAATTTTCAAACAAAAACTTCTTTTCTTTTTAAATGTCCAAGACATCATATATTTCTCAAATTTTTAAACAAAAGTTTCTCATTTTGCATATATCAAAAAGAGATTATTTATTTTTAAAATTTTCAAACAATGTTTTTTTTTTTTTTTATAAATGTCAAAGATAACATTGTTCAATTTTCAATAAAAAGTGAGTTGGCCTGAATTAGGGGTGTAACCAGTCCGGTTTTGGACAAAATCTAGGACTGAACTGGTATGTATCGGTTTTACATTTTTCAAAACTGATTACGTCCTAGTTACCCTCCTAAACCGGTATTCCAGTTTTACTAGTTTTCGGTCTGGTCTAGTCCAGTTTTTCGATTTCTTTAAAATATAAAAAACATAGAATAAAGTGTTATTTCTTATGATAAAATATTATTAATAATTTAATATATATATTTTATGTTTAAAGCACATTATCAATTAAATTTTCATCTTTAAGATTAAACTTTTATTTTATAAATTATAATAACATTATCTTATATATAATTATACTAATAACATATGATCAAACAAATTACAAATGTTTATATTTAAGATTAACATTTTATATTATAATTTATAAATTATAATATGAAATTACTTCATATATGATATATAATTATATATATTATATATAAAAATTTAATATATAATTATATATTATATATAAAACTTATATATATAAAATTAATTTTTATATATATATTTTTTCCAACTGAAAACTACAGAACCAAAATCGGACCGGGTCCGGCCAATTTTCATAATATAGGAATCGATTTCGGACTGGATCGGTTCAAAACTGGACCAACCGATCCGATCAGGTCTGATTTTTCGATTTCTCAATTTAAATTTACACGAGTATATGAACAGCAAGTAGCATTCGAGTATGTTGGCATCATGTGAAAGGCTAAAAGCCCAAAAAGACAACAGTCGAAGTACTTATAGTATAGATTAGAGCAAGAAGAGAAAATCCCAACGGAACATGTTAGACAGCCGGGCCCAGCCTCAAGCCTCAGCGAAGGCGGACAATCTGGGCTTTACTCGTTAGTATTTGTCAGTCCAAATAAATACGTTTTTGTTGGGTTAAAATGAGGCTGGGTTAGGTGATTCGAGAACTGTAAAATAGGAGATAAATGCCATTAATATTATTGAAAAACATCTATTTTTTAAATCTTCCTTATTGAAATAAAATAATTTATTGATTATTATTATTGTTATTATTATTTGGACAATGTTAGGGTGACTACCAAATGTGCCCTCCAAATATTCACACTAGTAGAAATAAGTTTTTTTTTTCTTTAATCATTTTTTAAGCATCCTTAAGCATTAAGAAAAAAAAGAAAAATATATATAAATTCACTAATAGTCACTTCTTTAACCATTAAGAAAAACTAAAAAATACAAAAATAAAATATAAAAATATATGAGTGGGCACATTTGGTGAACATATTTAGCAATCATACTATCATTTTTCTATTATTTTTAATATAAATACCAATTATTGATCATGACGAGAGTATTAAAGTACATGCTTTACATAAATTGGAGGACACGGTGAAAAATATTCTTTGTCTTGGCATATTTTCGGTTGTGAAAAACACAATTACACATAACAATATATATGGACGTGGCTAGTATGCTGCCTAGCATTGACCGTTGGGCGTGTCCCATAGTGCAAGTTTTACTTTTTTAAAATATTTTTAAAATATCTTTAAACATTTAAAAAAAACAGAAATGCATTAATAGTCACTTCCTTAATCATTAAGTAATAAAAACAATGAGCGGTCAAAATGAAGAAGCAAAATTATGGGATATACTATCATTTTTCTATATAAATAGACTAATGGCAAAAAACACAAGTCTCTCGTACTCTTAAAAAAAGTGAATAAATCTAGGAGTCCCTCATTAAAGAACAATAACCAAAATAGGCATAAAATGCTTTACACTCGAAATCTAAATGCTAGGCATCTACACTGCTGCAGGGGAATTTGAGTTCAATGAGGCTCAATTGATGGATACGACGTTAAAAGCACTAGATTACCTCAAAAAGAAACTGGCAGGAAGAGATAAGTATTCCTAGGAGTTGGGCGAGGAACGACTTATTCCTCGGTTGGGAGAGGAGAAGTAGTGATATCAGTAATTCTTTCATTTATGGAGAAGTTGGTTGTCATCTACTTTGATGACATCCTCATCTACAGTCTGACGTGGGAGACACATATAGAGCACCTCCGAGTTGTCTTTGAGACATTCCAAAAGGAGTGTTTGTTTGTCAACCAGCAGAAGTGCTCATTTTTCACCACTTCTATTACATTATTTGGATTTGTTGTTTCTACGGAAGGTGTCCACACAGATCAATCCAAAGTAGAAGCCATTTTGGAATGGCCAATGCCCAATGCTAGTTCTCTTAATGAGGAAGTCCCTCTTCACGATCGTAACATACAGGATGCGATGATTGCAGATTTGCGGAGGCAAATTGCATAATTATCCCAGTGGCTAGAGGCACAAAACCTAGAGGGTTAGACTTATGATCAATATTCTGAACCCATTTTTGAGAACCCATATCACATTCGTGCTCCGTTATAGGAGTACTATGGTAAGGAGGAGCAAGGTGGAGACCTAGGCTTCAAAGTGGACCTACCGAAATTTTCTAGTACTCTGCAAGCGGAGGGCTTCATCGGTTGCACGAAGTGGTACGTATATTTGATTACAAGGATGTCCTAGATTGTATGAAGGTGAAACTAGTCGCCATCAAACTGAATGGCCGAGCGTCTACCTGGTGGGAGCAATTGAAGTGGTCCCGAGAGTGACAGGGTAAAGCCAAAATTGACGACTTGGAGAAGATGAAGGGTCACTTTTTGCCTTTGAATATACTCAGACCTTGTTTCAGCGACTTCACAAGTTGAGGCAGGGAATGAAATCTGTTGCTGAGTATACTGAGGAGTTCTATTAGTTGGTGGCCCGAAATGAATTTTCGAAACTAAAGAGCAAATGGTAGCACGTTATTTGGGTGGCTTGCGACAACCTTTATAGGACGTCCTCAGCCTCCACTCTCTGTGCACTATTTCCAAGGCCTATCAGCATGCTCTAATCATGGAGAAACAACAAAGCAAGCGACCTGTGCCTAGGGGCAATCAGAACGCACGGGGAGTTCATCCATAGGAGACTCGCCCTACTCCGCAATCCACTCAAGGTCAGAGTTCGAATACCACAAATATTCAGTGCTTCAGATGCGGAAAGCCCAGTCATAGGGCAACGAAATGCAAAAAGTCTGCCAACCAAAAGGGGAAAAACCTCTTGATCAATGAAGATGACACAGAGGATGTTGAGAGCATGGGAGAACCGGTCTATGATGAAGATGGCAAGGAAAGGAATGTCTTGCATAGAGATGGTAACCCTTGTCATTCAAAAAAGTTTACTAACTCCCAAGGGTGATTTGGGCGAAGACTGGTTGAGGACTAATATCTTTCACTCTGCCTGCACTATTTCTGAAAAGGTTTGCAAACTGATCATAGATAATGGTAGCTATGAGAATGTAGTCTCTGAGGAAGCAGTTCCAAAGCTACAACGCAAAACTCATCGTCACTCGAAGCTGTACAAACTGTCATGGTTGAAGAAGGGCAGTGAGGTCACCATCAACCAACGGTGTTTGCTTTTTGATTGGTCGAAAGTGTTTTGATAATGTGTGGTGTGACGTGGTATCCATGGATGCTTGCCATATACTGCTAGGTTGGCCATGTCAATATGATAAAAGCGTGATTCACGATGGGCTTAAAAACATATATTCCCTTTAGTATTAAAGGGAAGAAGGTTGTTTTAGCAGCTTCAAGGGAGGGAGCTACTTAGTCTACTGAGGGTGAAAAGTGGCACTTTTTGTCAAATTCTAGATTCTTGGAGGAGGCAAAGAAAGAAGGCATGGTGTTTGCCTTGGTACCATGTGAAGACCGTGGCGGGGTTGATCATGAGTTACCACCAGAAGTTCAGCAGATACTGTTTGAGTTTGTAGATCTAATGCTAGAGGACCTTCCCCCTGGCCTTCCGCTCATGAGAGACATACAACATCAAATTGACTTGGTGCCGAGATCTAATTTATGCAACAGAGCATCATATTGCCTCAAACCCAAGGAATTAGAAGAATTGCAGCGCCAAGAGCTGGAGTTGTTGGAGAGGGCCTACATCCATGAGAGTATGAGCCTGTGTGAAGTTTCTGCCCTCTTGGTACCCAAGAAACACGGTTCATGGCGTATGTGAGTGGATAGTAGAGCCATTAATCCGAATACGCCTTGGCAACAAATGGAAGACGCCATTCAAGACACAACAAAATCTCTACTTATGGTTGGTCATGCCTTTTGGGCTATCCAAAGCAACCAGTACATTTATGAGATTTATGCATCAGGCATTGAAGTCGTTTATAAGGAATTTTGTCGTCATCTACTTCGATGACATCCTCATCTACAGTTCGACATGGGAGACACATATAGAGCACCTTTGAGATGTCTTTGAGACTCTACGGAAGGAGTGTTTGTTCATCAACTGAAAGAAGAGCTCCTTTTTCACCACTTCTATTACATTCCTTGGATTTGTTGTCTCTACGGATGGTGTCCACTCAAATCAAATCAATCCAAAGTAGAAGCCATTTTGGAATGACCAATGCCCAAGACCCTACACGAGGTGTGGAGCTTCCATGGATTGGCTTCCTTTTATCAATGATTCATCCAAAATTTCAGCACTCTAATCACTCCCATCACAGAGTGCCTGAAGGGGTAGGCATTCCAGGAGTCCAAGAAAGCAGAGACTAGGTTTCAGTTGGTCAAGCAGAAAATGACTGAAGCACCAGTTCTAGCACTCCCTAATTTTGAGAAGATCTTCGAGGTGAATTGCGATGCTTCCAGGGTGGGTATTGGCAGTGTCTTGAGTCAAGAATGACAACTTGTTGCATTTTTCAGTAAGAAACTATTGGGATTAAAGAAAAACTACTCCACGTACGACTCGAAGTTCTACACCATTCTACAGTCCCTGAAGCACTAGCGACACTATTTGGTACAAAAGGAGTTCATTCTGATTACTAACCATGAGATGTTGATGTATATCAACGGGCAACACAAGTTGACCAGACGACATGCCAAGTGGGTCACCTATTTGCAAGATTTCACGTTCTCGCTAAAGCACCAACGAGGAGCTTGAACCGGGTTGCTGACGCTTTAAGTTTACGTGTATCACTCCTCACCACCATGTGTACTAAAGTGGCGGGCTTTGAAACTTTTCAGGGATTTGGATGCTGAAGATCCGTCCTTTGGAAAGATTCTTAAGGAGGTAACTGAGGGTCAACGGAATGATTTTCTTTTCCACAACGGTGTTTTGTTCCATTTCCTGTAGTTATGTATCCCAGACTACTCTTTGAGAGAACAAATTATAAGGAAACTATATGGCGAGGGGCACTTTGGGCAAGAAAAGACTTTAGCTTTGATCGCCGTAGATACTACTAGAATTTTTAATTGACCAGTGACGTGGCACATTATGTGGTGGGGTGTTTTGTGTGCTAGAGAGCGAAGGGGACACTCACAAATGTTGGGTGTTACGTGCCATTACTTGTACATAATAGACTGTAACTTGACGTCAACATGGATTTTTTATTAGGTTTAGCCAGGACCCAATGCACCATGGATTCAATCTTTTTTGTGATTGACCGAATTTCTACAATGGCTCATTTTGTAGCTTGCAATAAGTCCTTAGACGCCACACAGATTGCCCATCTTTATTTCAAGGAGATTGTTTGCCTGTATGGTGTTCCTTGGTTCATCACCTCAATTACCTGAATACGAAGTTTATGAGTAATTTCTGGAAGAGTTTGTGGGGAAAACTCGAAAAGAAGCTGAACTTTAGTAGTGCCTACTACCCCCAAACGGACTGACAAACCGAGGTGATGAATTGAAGTTTGGGCAACATCCAAAGGAGTTTGGTGGGTAGTAAGCAAAAATAGTGGGACCTTGCCTTATCACAAACAGAGTTTGCATACAACCGATCCAAGAACCGTACTACCCAATTGAGTCCATTTGAAGTTTTGTACGGTCAAACAAGCAATCCAAGTGAGCAATGCAAAATACAAGGTCCAAGCTAACAATTGTCATCGCCAGGTACTTTTTGATGTTAGAGATTTTGTTTGAGCTGTGATAACCTGTGATCGTTTTCCTGTTGGCGAGTACAATAAGTTGAAGGAGAGGAAGATTAGACCTTGTGAAGTTCTCCAAAAGATCAATGACAATGCGTATAAACTGCACATTCTCAATCGTATAAGGACTTCAAATGTGTTCAATGTCAAACACCTCCGCCTGTGCTTTGTCAACGATGGCGTGAACTCGAGGGCGAGTTCTTTCCAACCGAAGGTGATTGATGCAGGGGAATCTGAGTCCGGTGAGGCTCAGCTGATAGATATGATGTTAAAAGCATTGAATACCTCGAGAAGGTAGACCAGTACAAAACCGGCGGGAAGAGATTAGTATTCTTAGGAGTTGGGTGAGAAGTGGTAAATTTGGGTGAGAATCAATATTTGTCAGAATTGGGCGAGGATCGATTTATTACTCGGTTGGGCGAGGCGAAGTGGCGATATCAGTATTTTACCCATAAATTTGACTACAAGTGCTAGAATCAAGCCTATGACCCTAACATTGTCATTCATATACTGTGGCAAAATTGGACACTTTGCTGATAAATGTCCCAAGAAAGCCAAAAAATTGAAAAATAAGCTTAATCAGTTAAATATTAATATTAATGATCAAGAGGAACTATTTTGATTCCTAGAAATAGATTCATCTTCATCATCTGATATTCTTGAGTTCAGTTCTAGTGATTCAGAATATCACTCAGAAACTGAATCTCCTGATTCTACTGGTATAGAGTTTGGTTGCAATTGTAATAGTACTTGTCAAAAGCCTCTTGGTAAAACAATCAATGTTTTAACTAAGGCTGAAGAACAAGAAAATATTTTACTAACCTTAATTTCCCAAATAACAAATCTGGAACTCAAAGAAGAATATCTTCTTAAACTCAAAAAGATGATGGTTCGTCAAGAACCATAAACTTTTAAGCAAATGATTAATTTTCAAGATACCTTGGAAAGATTTCAAAAGAAAAAATCCAAGGGTATCTCTACTTCTAATTTACAGCACGAAATAAATTCTGCTAAAAAAGAAATCATTGAACTCAAATATGAGATTAACAATCTTAAATCTGAAAATGAGATTTTGAAACAAGAATTTTTAATGTTTAAAATTGATAAACAGCTTGATCAAGATATTCCTTCTGATAATGAACAAATAAATGATTCTGGTTCAAGCCTGCATGAGCTGGCTACTCACAACCAGATATGTTTGATCTGTCAAACTATTCCTCCTAAATGGTTTTCAAGAGTTACTATTGTAGTTTCTCGAGATTTTCAATTTTCTGTTGTTGTTATGATTGATTCTGGATCAGACTTGAATTGTATTCAAGAAGGATTAATCCCTAGCAAATATTTTGAAAAATCTACCGAAAGGTTATTTTCGGCAAATGGATCTTAAATGCAGATCAATTATGAGCTCAATAACGCTCATGTTTGTCAAGATAATGTTTGTTTTAAAATCCCTTCTATTTTAGTTAAGAACATGTCTGACAAAGTGATTTTAGGGATTCCTTTTATTTCCTCTTTATACCCTTTTTTGACCAAGAAAGATGGTATTACTACCGACCATTTCGACCAGAAAGTTAAGTTTAAATTTGTCTCTCGTTTTGAGATTGATCAGGATAAAGGTTTAAAATCTTTGATTCTTGCAAAAGAAAAACATTTGAATTTCCTCAAACAGGAAATCAGATACAAAAAGATTTCTGAACAACTATTCTCCCTCTTATTGATTTCAAAAATTAATGATTTTAACAAACGTTTGATTTTTTATGTTTGTTCTAAATTTCCCAATGCTTTTTGGTATCGGGAGAAACACATCGTTTCTCTCCCTTATATAAAAAATTTTGATGAAAGAGATGTCCCAACTAAAGCCAGTACTATTCAAATGAATAACAATACTTTAGAGTTTTGCCAACTTGAAATCGCTGATCTTCTTAAAAAATGAATAATTAGACATAGCAAGTCCCCTTGGTCTTCTCCTGCTTTTTATGTCCAGAAGAATGCTGAGCTAGAAAGAGGAACTCCTCGACTAGTCATTAATTACAAACCCTTGAACAAAATCTTAGAGTGGATTAGGTACCCTATCCCCAACAGAAATGACTTAATTCATAGGTTGAGTGATGTTGTGGTCTTCTCCAAATTTGACTTAAAATCCGGATTTTGGCAAATTCAGATAGTAGAGTCTGATTGGTATAAGACTGTTTTTGTTATCTCATTTGGTCACTATGAGTGGAACGTAATGTCCTTTGGTCTCAAAAATGCTCCTAGTGAGTTCTAAAATATCATGAACGACATTTTCAATTCGTTCACCCAATTCACCATTGTCTACATAGATGATGTTCTTGTTTTTTCAAAATCTATTGATGAACATTGGAAACATTTGAATTCGTTTTTTGATATCATTAGATTAAATGGTCATGTCGTTTCAGCGAAATAGATCAAACTATTCCAGACCAAGATTAGATTCCTTGGTTATGATATTTCTGAAGGCAAAGTCAGGCCCATCCAACGAGCCATTGAATTTGCCGACAAATTCCCTGATGTCATCACTGATAAAAAACAATTACAGAGATTCTTAGGATCTCTCAATTATGTTGCTGATTTCTACAAGGACATGATGAAATAATGCCGTCCTTTGTTCAAAAGACTTCTTTCAAATCCTCCTCCTTGGACAGAAATACACACTAATCTGGTAAGGAAAATTAAGACACATGTCAGAACTCTCCCGTATCTTGGTATCCCTACCTCTGATTCCTTTAAAATTGTTGAAACAGATGCCTCTAACATCGGTTATGGTGGCATTCTGAAACAATCTGTTTCACCAGGCTCTCCTGAACAAATTGTTAGCTTTCATTCTGGAGTCTGAAATCCTGCACAAGAAAAATATAGTATTATTAAAAAGGAAATTTTATCTATAGTACTATGTATTTCTAAATTTCAAAGTGATTTATTGAATAAAAAAAACCTTTTTCCAAACCATTTTCTAAGAAAAAGGTTTTTTATAAGTTTTCTTATAAAATTTATCACGGGATTTTCTCCTTATACCACCATGAGATTTGAAAAACTTATGCTTTCTTTTAGATGGGACAATAGAAGGAAGGCCAAATTATTCACAAAAAGTTCACATTTCATATTTGGCTTTCTTATTATTTCTCATCTGTTCACAAATCATTCTTTGATCATTACACATACTAATACCAAGTTTCTTTATTACACTGAAAATATCACCATAGGTGTAATTTTCATAATTAATAAATCCCGAGATATCAGTAAGTTCTTCGTTCACTTTGTAAGCAAACAAATGAGGTAGACCATCAATAAATTTCTCTTTCCAGTAAAGCTTCTGACTATCATCCCGAAGCATTACTCTAGAGATGAAAACATCTTGGTACCATTTGTAATCTGACATCTGATGACATCGAAGATTATTCAACTGATTGCTAACGTGATTAGTGATATTAGATGGTGTTCCAATAAAATGTTTCAAAATAGTGTAAATCAAAGTGTTAACACCATCAGGATATGTCATCCCAATAGTTTCATAAAAAAATAGGTAACCCTTCATCATTACGCTTTACAACATTCTGAATGGTTTCCTTTGCTTCATTTGTGAGATGTTTATCCCACCAATGGCGCAAAACTCTAGAAAAACCTTGGGTTAAAATCATAACAATATCAGGTTGCCTAATATTATTGTTAATATAAGTATTTGCAACTAAAGACATTTTACTCATGGTATTGAGGATTTCTTGTTCAGACAATCCATCAATATTCCATTCGTAGACTTTGTCAGCAGAGTAAGAAAATTGATTTTGGAAAACTTTTTTTTCAAATTGTAAAACAAGAGGAGTAGGCCTTGAATAAGAGTTCTTCGTCTGACTCATTGGTTTGGGTCATTTTGAAGAAAATCTGACTATTTCAGGTTTTAGATCAAAATCTTGAAAATTTCTTTCAATTAAATCAATATCCTTTGCTACAGAGGATTCATCATTAGATGATTCTTCTGTAGTTTTAACTAAAACAACATCCTTTTCATTGCTATTTAAAGCACTTGTAGAGGATTGTTCTTTTTTAAGATCAGCAAGCATTTGATCTATTTTATCCAGGATCTTGGCCTGAGGGTTTTTAAAATCAATTTTAAGCCAATTTTCTAGTAAAATAATCAATGGTTTTTCAATTATTTTCAAATTTTTCTTTGGCTAATCTTTAGGAAGAACCAAAAGATTTTCGTTTATGAAAACAGGATTTGAAGTAAAGATAGGTTTTTCAACCTTTTCTTCAATCCTATCTAACTGTTGTCCGATTTTGGAGAGCAAGGTTCACAAAATTATTCTGATGAATAATCTTTTTTGTTTCTTTTATAACCTTCTCTGTCTGTCTCAATATCTTTGGATACAGTTTTAGGGATTTTAAAAGGAGAAACAGCTACTTCAGATCCTTTAAAAGGAATAAGTAATGTCTCTAAAAGCGGATGGTTGGTATATATATATATATATATATATATATGTATGTTTGTGTGAGTGTGACTTCATATATCAACTTGGCCTTAGTTCCTTTATTTTTTTCCGCATTGCGTAATAATATTTCTTCTCAGTTTAGTAATAAGAAAATATAATATAACAAGAGAAATAATTTGTACAAATCTCAAGTATATAAATCTCTCATAATCTCTTTATAAAAAAGTAGACCCTCCGTGAAAAGGTGTAAAAAAACCTTTTCCTTTATAGCGAGACTCACATTTTTCAAAAAAAGCCTACACAAAACTTATAATTTAAAGCTGTGCTTGGATGTTGAGATGAGTTGTGAATATTAATATTTTGTGGATCTCACTGAGATAGATTTAATGTTTTTAGGTTGATATGAGTTTAACTTTTTAGATTGAAATGTATGAAATAAGTTGAGATAAGTTTAATTTTTTATGAAAATTTTAAAAAATAATTAATTCTATCAATAATTAATTTTAAATAAATTAAGTTGGATCCAACAATGCTTGAGACTTATGACCAGTATTACTAATGTAACAATCGTTATAGTTTATCAGCCGAGTAGTCCAAACGAACCACCATTAAAACAATTAAAATAAATAAAAGATTGAAAGAAAATCAAATTTTGCCTAGTGTCTTAAGCTCAGTGGATTTTGAGGGAGTTAAAGGATTAACAGATGAAGCATGCAACCCATATATGGTCGAGAGGTTAGCCTTAGGAAAGAAAACACGTATCCGCCACGCGGCAAAGTTCCCCGATGCTTTATGCAGAAACTCGCCTCCCCCGGCAGACCGACCGACCGACCAACAGCAATTAAAACAATAAAGCCTACCGTCCAATAAATGCAAGCACAAGTGTCACCTCACTTCGACAACAATTTTTTATTTTCAAATTAAGTGCCCCTTCCCCTAATACCAGTTTTTTTTTTTGTTTTTTTGGAAAACATAGCAACTCTCATTTAGGACTGTTCAACTGGATTCTAGGTTGGATATACCTGACCCGGAACCCATATTTTAAATTTGGGCCAGGTTTCAGCCCAAACATGCCCGGTTTAAGACCCAGG
Source organism: Juglans regia (assembly GCF_001411555.2). NCBI lineage: Eukaryota > Viridiplantae > Streptophyta > Magnoliopsida > Fagales > Juglandaceae > Juglans > Juglans regia. The sequence goes on along the minus strand of NC_049913.1, from coordinate 27,798,677 downwards.
CTAAAATCTAGATGAATTTGAATTTTTTTAACCTGGATTCGGGTTTTACCCTTTTTAAAATTTTTTTTTTTTACAATTGTCTTTATGTTTTTAATTTTTTTCAGGAAAAAATGTTGAAATTTTTTTTTGTCAAAAATCCTATATTTTATAACAAATTTTTCAAGAAATAATGTTGAAAAGCAAAATAAATTTATTATATAAAAGCCTATATATTTTTATCTTTGTCCATAATGATAAGAAAATATCAAAATGAAAAACTAGATTTATGTGAAGAATAGCTAAGGTTATAAACAACTAATTAACTTATTAACTAAATGCATGTAAAAAAATAAAAATTAAAAATTAAAAAATCACTACATATTACATTGTTTGAACTAATTTGCTTAGAACATTACAAAACATATATATTGCTTTAATTAAACTCCAATACACAACCTTTGGAGCTCACCCTAGTATTTTAGAGAGAGAAAGCTCCCCCCCTCCTTCCTGTCCAGAGTTTTTTTTTTTCTTCTTTCTTTCTTTCTCCAGTATGTCTCTTCCCATGTCTGTGTTTTCTATTTTGTTTGCTTTTTCAGGTCAAATAAAGGAGAAACGCCGACCTAAGGTTTTCTGGTGGCCAACGTCCTACATGCGCCCCACCATGGGTTTTCTCAACTGCCGATCTTCCAGACTACCGAATGCAGCACCAAAAGGAGCGGCACGTAACACCCATACGCAGGTCATCGTGCATTTGTAGCTTCCACGCACCACTATGAGAAGGCTTCTGCTGCCGCGACACGCGGCATTTATGGGGCCAGCGACTCCAGTATCCTCAAGATCGACTGTTTGGCATACTCCTAGAGTGGCGCATGAAGGTCACGCGCCACTACAACCTCCTTGGCCAGTGTATTTTCACTTTTTTGTCGTGTTTTCAAGTGCCTATAATGTTGCTCTTTGTTTGTATTAAGAAATAAAAGAAATAGGCTATTGGAATTTTGTCCATAGCAAGAGAATCCCCCCTCCTCTTTTGGAGGAGGGGGTGGAGGAGGGGGTTGGTTTTGTCTTTCTCCTCCTTCAGAGGATGAGGGTGGTTTGCCCTTTTCTTCCTTTGGAGAATGGGGATTGAGTACCCTTTCTTCCTTTGGAGGTGGGGGATGGTTATCTCTGTTTTTTACAGAGAGTGATACTCTCAGACAAACTAGTTTTGTCAGTAGAAAGTTCTTATAAGTTAAGACAATGTCCGTCGCAAAGGAATTTGTGTGCGGAGAAGCTTCAAACAGATGACTAGTTTGGCTTGTAATATGAGTTTTTCTCTGTATTGACAAGTCACAGCTGTAACTTCGATTTCATGAATGAAATGATTTAATGATATCTATTTCCTAAAAAAAAAAAAAAAGCTCTGATACACAACAACAAACATGAACTAATTTGCTAAGAACATTTGCCTCTACCCCCTAAGGACTATAAAAATAGACCCTACTATCCAGAAGTCCAATAATAGTACAGTGAAAGCCAGCATCATAAACAGCATCATAAACAGACTGTGACACATCTCGTGAATGGAATGGGTAGAGTGCATTAAGCATTCCTCCATTTTCTGGAATCTGTTCAAAAACAAATTCTCTTTCTTTATATAAACATAACATGTAATCTGAAATAAGTTACATTAAAACATTGGAGCATATCTCCATGGACTGGAAAAGGAGAAAGCCCAAGTAGAAAGGTCAAAAAACAAAAAACAAAAAGTTGTGCAAATTAAGAAGCAGAAATACAAAGCTGAATAAGGATTCTCTTCCAATGATAACGAGAACACAAACAAACAGAAGACAGTACCTAGTAGCCATCACCATAACACAATATGTAACTCTCTTAGCAGTGGCCATTAATAGAAATTAATTAATTACTTCATAGTTTCCTCTAGAGCTCTAGGAAGCCTAAGCTCTTCATTGTATGCAGGGATTATCAGAGATATATACTTCTCTAATGGATAAAAAATATGGGTGCAAGGCACCTGAAACAGTCCATCCAAAAGTTAGAATCACCAAAAACCACTACAAACGTCAGTTATACTTATCCAGAAAAATATTGCTACCAAAATGACCTCTTAAAGTGAATAAATCTTACCAAGTATTGCTTCAAAACTACATTATATAAATAAAAAGACCCAAAGGATCTTATAATTCTAGTAGAACTTTTGAAGTCTATACATTAGGAACAATACTATTTTGTTCCTAAAATCATTGATCCTTCCACAAGACTTTCATAAGGCTAGGAAAGATCGAAAATATGATCTTATCATAAGCAGAGTTGGCTAGAAATTTTCTACAATTTTTTTCCTAGGTGATGGTATCTCATTTAAAAAGACCTAAGGCCAAATGAGAAACTACAATCTTCTGTAGAAAGAGTGCGTTATCGAGGCCATTTTACTAGCAAAATAACAAAAAAAAAAAACCAAATCTATCAAACTAACATCATATACTTTATACCCATGTTTAACAAAATAACAAGAAAAACCCATATCTAGCACAAAATGTCGTAGCCGTAGCAGAAGAAGAAGGATGCTAGCACAGAATGTTGTAGCACAGATCTTACCTGAACAAAAGCTACACAAGTCATAGCACTTCATCGTCGTCATTCCAAGGTATCTGACGACATAAGATAGAGAGGGTGAGAAGAAACGTCAGCAGATAGCATTTTCTTATCGTAATAAAATAGACCCAAATTGAAATAAAACGAACCCAGATCGCAGAGAATGAACCTTAGGTCACAAGGATGAGGCGAGTTGGCAATGAAGATGATGGGGTCACGAGGATGATAGAGTTTCTTCGATCGACACTGAGGGGGGGAGGCTAGGGTTTCTTCATCGGCACAGAGGGAAGGAGGCTAGAGCTTTTTCGGATTGAGAGAAAGAGGGGGGGGGGTACAAGGAATGGGGAATGGGGAGGCACAAGGGTTGATTTTAAAAAAGAAACCCGGGTACCGGGTTTAAAATCTGGGTTCCAGGTTTTAAACCTAGTACCCGAACTGGCTATATCCAATTTTAACCGAAACTTGGTTATTCGGGTTCCTGACCGAACTCAGTTATTCTTTGAAGAACTTGTATAAATATACATCCAAGATCCTCATCTATAATGGAAGCTTTTTGGATTTTCCTGCTACTTAACAACCAAACATCTTGTGCAAATGGACATGTCCATAAAAGATGGCCCATAGTTTCACTTGATTTCAGACATATTGACATAAGGGATCTATGGTGATTTTCCACTTGTATAAGTTCATTTTGGTAGGTAGAGCATCAGTACATGCACGCCATATGAATACTTTGACAACATTTGGGGTCTGCATCTTTCATATATGTTTCCAAAGCTCACTATGAAGCCCTTTTGTTGAAGATTCCCCTTTATTGATTTCTTTTTTCTGTTTATGTAAATGATACGCACTCTTTACCAGAAAGCAGCCATTAGAAGTATTCTTCCAAACCAATTTTTCCTCAAAAGCTAGCACAGTAACAGGTAGCTTCAAGATTTCCACATCTTCTTCAATTAAAATCTATTTTAATACCTGCATATTCCACCAACTTGTTTGTTGATCTATTAAATCTACCACAACTGCAAATGTTGGCAGCAATTTAACAGGTGATTGAATAATGCATGAACCTGCCATTGGTATCCATTTATCTTGTCATATTTTTATCTTTTTCCATCTCCAACATGCCATAATATACCTTCCTTAATGATATAAATTGTAGAACATATGCTTCTCCAAGGAAATGAAGGCTTTGATCCTAATTTAGCTTGTAGAATGGAAGTATTAGGAAAACATTTGGCCTTGGAGATTTTGGCAGTAAGAGATTTGGGGTTGATGAGCATCTTCCATACTTGTTTAGCCAAAAGATCTGAGTTAAAACTTACCAAGTCTCTAAATCCAAGACCACCATCTGGTTTGCCATAACTAATAGTATCCCAACTTTTCCAATGGAGTTTAGAAGTTTTATCTTGAAATCCCCACCAGAAATTTGACATCATGTTGTTCAGCTTTTGCATACAACCTTTGGCAATAAAAAACCACTCGTGCTTATAAGTAGGTATGGCCATGATAACAGCCTTGATCAGTATTTCTTTTCCAGCCCGTGAAAGAAATTTAGTCTTCTAGTTTTCTATTCTGTTGCTCATTTTTTCAACTATTCCTTAAAAAGCTATCATTTTAGATCTACCAATAAGGGAGGGAAGTCCAAAGTATTTTTCCAAATTTGAAGGAAGCTCTTGAACCAGCAACTTGCACGATATATTGTCTTGTTAGTTGCTTAGTGTTCTTGCTAAAAAATAAAGAAGTCTTCGCCCCATTAAGTTTCTGTCCAGAAGCATTCTCATAAATGTTAAGAATGTGATTTAACCAAGCCCACTCTTGCGTATTTGTTGGACAAAACAATAGGCTGTCATTTGCAAAGAATAGATGATTCATTCTTATCTCACCCCTTGCTAATGGAACTCCTGAAATAAGACCCTTATGTTCTGCATCATAAAGTTGTGCAATTAACACTTCAGCACAAATGATAAATAAAAAATGTGATAAAGGACAGCCTTGTCTCAATCCCCTTATAGGTTTGAAAATTTCTTGAGGAACCCCATTTAGTAAAATTGAAAAGGAAGAGAATGTAATGCATCTTAAGATTAGCTTAGTGGATTTGAATCAAAACCCATCTTGAGCATGGATTCATAGAGAAAGTTCCATTCAATTCTATCATATGCCTTACTCATTTTCAATTTCAATGCCATATAACCCTTTTGGCCATGTAACTTTGTTCTCATTGTGTGAAGAGTTTCATATGCAGCTAATATATTATCAGTAATTAAATGTCCAGGAACAAAGACACACTGATTCTGTGAGATAATTGAAGGAAGGATCAGCTTCAAGTGATTGGCCAACATCTTAGTGATGATTTGATAAAGAACATTGCATAGACTTAAGCCTTGTTTGGTTATATAGATGAGATGACATGACATGAGATATAAGTTGAAATTTGAATAAAATATTGCTATAATGTAGTTTTTAATATTATTTTTGTTTTGAGATTTGAAAAAGTTGAATTATTTATTATATTTTATTTGAAAATTTGAAAAAATTGTAATGATTATACGAAATAAGATAAGATGAAATGATTTGGTTTGTGTAACCAAATCAAGCCTTATAGGTCTGTACTCAGTAATTTTCATTGGATTATTGTTCTTTAATATCATAACCAAGTATGTAAAGTTTATGGCTTCAATATCTTGATTTGAATTTAGAAAGGAAATGATAACTTCACATACCTCATCTCCCACCACAGACTAGTCTTTTTTATAAAAACAAGCCCCATACCCATTAGGACTAGGCGCTTTGTATGGACCCATTTGCAAAACTGCACACTCAACCTCATCTTTTCTAAAAGGCAATAGAAGATCTTCATTCATTTTTTGAGTGACCTTTTTTTCAAGTGCACTGAGAGAAGCCTCCTTGTTAAAAGGCTGAGAGGTTGTAAACAAACTTTTATAGTATTGTGTAAAAGCTTTTCCTATATCACTAGGATCATAAATACTCACACCATTGTCATCGATCATCCTTGAAACTATAAAAGCTTTTTTTGACTTGCACAAATGTGATAATATTTTGTGTTTCTATCCCCTTGGTGGAGCCATGTCACTTTATCTCTTTGTTTCCATTCCAAATGCTATCTTTCGATCAATATCCATTTACTTCCTGCACTGAATCAGCTGTCAGAGATTGTTGTAGATCTTGCAACCTTTTTATTTTCTTAATCAGAGTTCCTTTTGAATCATATTCTTTTCTGTTGCTCCACTTTTTTAACTCACTCATGCAACAATAAGTTTGTGCTTGAGTGTTGTCAAACCTCCATTATTACACCCTGGTTGATGCCATGCCTCCCTAATAACATTTTCACAATCTGTAGAAGTTGACCATCTATCTTCATTTCTACACATAGGTGTAATACTTCTTGAATTTTGATTCCATTTTCCAACTGACACTAGGATGGGGGCAATGGTGAGATGTAGAAGAGTCCAAAACTTGAACCTCTCCCCCACCAAACTCTTCACACCAATCAGATGTGGTAGTAGCTCGATCTAACCTTTCCATAGTGAAAGTTTGGTCATTTATGTTGTTAGACCATGTATATTTGCCCTTTGATGACCCCAAATCACCTAGTTTGTAGTCTTGTAGCACCCTTCTAAATAATTCCATTTGTTTTTCATCCCTTCTAACCCCTCCATATTTCTTATTGTGAAATAGGATCTGTTTAAAATCTCCTATGCAAAGCCAACTTTTGGGATTTTGAAGCTTGAGGTGTCTCAATATGCTATTTCATGTCTTTTCTCTTTTTCAGAATTACAAAAGCAAGTTAGCATCCAAGATACGTTAGTTTGTTCAACCCATGAATTGATGTGTCTTTGAGAATAAGTGTTGATCCTCAGCCTCACATCATCTTTCCATAGCAAAGCCATTCCTCAATTTTTTCCTACACCTTCAACAATAAACAGACAATTGAATACTAGTACTTTTTAAGATTGACTTGAAAAAAAATACCTTAGTCAATACTTTTCATCAAAAGGTCAATTAATGCGGGAGAAGACAATTAGGGATGAACTTAGGATTATAATAATTTATAGAGTCGAGTCGACTTGGATTATTGTTTTGGATAGGCCATTCATAACACATTATTATGTTTCTTATACGATTGTTATTATATATGAAGTCAAGTCCTTTAAAATAGAAAAGATCTATTCATTATCTCTTTCTTCATCATCCCATGACGTGGCATTAGATGATTTGAAACTTTAACAAAATGACAAAATAACCCTCTAGCTAGTGTCTCTAATATAGACTACTCCTTCCGTCTCCTAGATATATCCTGTTTCGATTCCAATGTTTTGGAAGGCATCGACGTTGCAACAATGCAACCTAAATATTTTCTTTCGGGATTATGATTATTAAATAATAGGAAATTATTTATACAATTTTAGAGTGAATAAGCACTTTAAAATTTTGAAAAATCTTACTTTTAATGTTGGGCATGGCACTATTTTCAAAAACAGTGTGCATGATTTGCATACGTAAACATTATTATTAAATAATTGACAGTGGTGTTTCACATTCTATTTGTTTTATTGGAACAACCTATAACAAATAGAATGTGAAATGGAAATGAAAAATAATATCATATTGCCACATGAATCTTAAATTTAAATTATAACGATATACAACTCGATGAAAATGAGCGACGAGTCAATATATAAGCAGTTTTGTTTGAATAGATCAAACAGCATACATATCTTATCCTATTTTTGTTGTCCTTTTCGACAAATACAAGCAGGGAGATGTTGGGTGTGAGGCACAAAGCGTTTTTGGGAAACACCAAGAATATAGTTTAGGAGAAATAATATTTATACTTTTAGAATGTGTAAGTTTTGTACATTTCTTTTATAAAAAAAAAGTAGTTAAATATGAGACTCAAGCAAAACAATTAATTTTTTAATCACGGATCTCATATTTCTTCAAAATTAGTCCACATGACTTGCACAACATATTTAGTACTACTCATTCTTCAAGTACATGATATTCAATAGGAGATGCGACTTTTGGTTATCCCATCTTTCACGGAATTGCCTTTATTAGTAGGTTTCAAGTGGTTTCTGCGAAGGTTGGCCCATGGAGGCACCCACGCCTCCTCCGTTAGACCCCTCCTCGGCAGGGTTGGCTTTGGGGTATGCTGAAAAAAAAAATCGTACAATCAAGTGATGACGAATATTGCGGAATAGTCTTCTTTTCGTTTGCCTATGCGCTACCCAGTTGAAGTTGATGGTGAACCAAACTTTGTGTTTACATAGTTGGAGATGTCTAAGGCTGCTGATGATTTCAAGTTTGCTCTAGTTCTAAAGTTTATGCTTACAAGGCCTTCTATTGATGAGATCAGGAATGTTGTTATCAAATCATGGGGCCTTCTGGAGGTCCCTATTGTAAGCTTCATGGATGATCACCATGTCCTTCTCCAAATGAAAAATGAACATGACTTTGTGCATGGATGGGCACGTGAAGAGCGTATGATTGGTGGGTACTCTTTCTGTTTTTTTAGATGGATGAAAGGCTTTGATTTGTTGAAAGAATCACCACTAGCACCTCAATGGATATTCCTACCAGGCCTGCCGATGCACTTGTATTGGACTGACTGTTTACAAATTTTGGCGATGAGGTTTGGAGGTTATCTAGGCACTGACAATGCTACTTTGAATCAAACTAAGGAGTCTGGGCCCGGATCTGCATGGAAGTTGATTTAACGGAAGACCCTGTCCAAGGATTTCGTATTGTTGTCTCGGCTAATAAGAAGATTTGGCAAGTGGCTAAATATGAGAAACATGGATTTTATTATTTGAAATGTCATCGTTAAGAGCATACGTCGGTGGTGTGCAAAGTAGGTTTGAAGAGGCAGGAGGGGGATCACGCTGAGGGGAGGCATATGTGGAAATGTGTTTAGCAGGAAAAATAGAAAAAGAGTTCTATGGAAAGGGTGAAGGTGAAGGAAAGGAGTGTAGATAAGGGAAAGGGTAAAGTAGGCGAAGAACAAGAACAGGGACCTATCGTTATAGGGAAACAGTGTGCATGATTTGCATACCTAAGACTATATATATCTAACATTATTATTAAATAATCGGCAATGGTGTTTCACATTCTAGTTGTTATATTTGAACAACCTATAACAAATAGAATGTGAAATGGAATATCATATTGCCACTTGAATCTTAAATTTAAATTATAACAATATACAACTGGTGTGTTCTTGACAAATGGAAATGAAAAATAACGTTCTCCAGCCTTTTTCTTTTTCTTTTTTTTTTTGGAGGAATGTTCTAGTCTTTTAAGCATCATGTATTCACTACCTTCTAATATTCCCTCAAATAATTACTAGTAAGTGACAAGACACATCAAAAGATTGAAAACGACAATTAAAATATTTATAAATAACTTTTCTCAATGAAAATGAGTGACGAGTCAGTATATAAGTAGTTTTGTTTGAATAGATCAAACAGCATACATATCTTATCCTATTTTTGTTGTCCTTTTCGAGAAATACAACCAAGGCGAGGTTGGTTGTGGGGCGCAAAGCGTTTTCGGAAAACACCAAGAATGCACGTTTTTTGCGCGTATATATATATATATATATATATATATATGAATAGTATTACGTGTATTTATAATTTATACTTATATTTTTATTTATAAGACTTATTTATCAGTTTTATTTTTAAATTCAAATTTTGAATTTTAAATTTCATAATCTCTAATATATCAATAATTAACACGTGAATAAGTAAGTTTTTTTGTAAGTTTTTCTTAAATATAAATTGTATTTTTTGTATATATATACTAGGGAACGGCTTCGGGTGCATTAGTCTCGGAGTGCACCTGACATAATGATTTAAATAAAAAAAAAAGTGAAAAAGTTAGTAACTCATTTGTCTAGAAAAAGAAATTGTAAGGTTAAAAAAGGTCAAAAAATTAAGATTAAAAAAAAAATCAAAACTTCAGTAAAGTATCTAACCGCGGGACTATTAAGAACATTTTGATAAAATAGAATCTTTCATTAAATTTTACAAGAGATCTACACGTCAAATGGTCAAAGGTCTTAAGGACCTTTTGATAAAACAGAACTTAACGGACTTAACAGAACAACAAGAAAAATTAACAGAAAAATAACAAAAATTACTATTCATAATTAGATAATTACTTGTTATAATAGAGTAGATATATATATATATATATATATATATGCAAGCATCTAGGTACTTATAATTATGAGAAATAATATTTATAGTTTTAGAATATGTAAGTTTTACACATTTCTGTAAATAAATATGAGATTTGTGCAAAAAAATTAATTTTTTAATCAGGCATCTCATATTTCTTGAAAAGAGTGTACATGACTTGTTCGGTATATTTAGTATTACTCATTCTTCAAGCACATGATATTCAGTATATGATTGCTATGTTTCTTTCTAAATTGGCCAGCTTGTTTGGTTCGTGCCTAGCTGATTGCTTCTAGAAATTAAGAGGTCGAGAACTCATATAATGTAGTTATAGATTACGTGTGAATTGAGATTATTCATGTAATACAATAGCAGTAAATTGGGAGTCGTTTTGATATGGTTTTGATAGTTTTGCGTCAGAGATTACATATATATATATATATAGAGAGAGAGAGAGAGAAACTTGGGTCTTACAATCTAAAATGAAATACCACTAAATCCAAACTAAATAAACTTTTATTGGTTTGCTGTTTGTTAAGATATAAAATAATAAAATCTATCTCTTTCCATAAATTTAAATTTTTGAGACAAATGATGATTTCACTTGGTATCAGAGTAGAGGTCCTAAGTTTAAACCCTGACTCTACACATTAGTCTATTTAATTAAATATTCTACTTGTTGACCCTACTCATTGAGGGGTCTAGCCTACAAGTGAGGGGAAGTGTTAAGATATAAAATAATAAAATCTACATTTTCCCATCAACTTGAGCTTTTGGGACAAGTAATAATTTCACACTATTAAGAGCATTAGCATTAGTCTATGCATATGCATATGCATATACAAAATTACCTCTTTTGCATATCCACTTTGTCATTCAAGCAAAATTCTCACATTGGCTTATGTATTTTATTATTAAATTTTTGCTAAAATCAATTTTATATATATATATATATTTTGCAATTAACATCCACTACATACATTTGATATTAATAATACAAATGCAATAATAACAAATATAATTTTTTTATATATTATATTAAAAATATAAAAAAATGAAAAAAATATATATAATATATTATAATAATAAAATGAATATGCAATTAAAAGTTTGTTGTGTTGTTGAATGAGAGAGAAAATAAAAGGATTGTGAGAGAGAGAGTGAGAGGAGAGAGTGAGAGGAGAGAGAAATAATGATTAAAATATGATTTGTAGAGTGAATAATTATTATCCAAATTTGGATAAGCATTGTTTATAAGTAGCTAAATATTTGGATATGCATAAGCTAATGTAGAGGATTTTAGCGTCATATTATGCAAATATGACTTTGCATATGCATATGCATAGACCAATAGACCAATGCTAATGCCCTAAGCTTCAATTTTACAAGACAATCATATGACAATTTGTAACTTGTAATTGACCTACATATTTAATTGCCTTAATTTGTTTTGGTTGCTTCAACCTTGGAAAAGAAAATCAATTCAATTGAATAAAATATCTCCCAGCTTCTAAATTCTGAGTGTACAAAACAAGACAGGTAACACAATCAAATATGGCAAAGTCTTCATTCCTTCAATTCATTTTACTCCGATCCTATAATATTCATTCCTTCAATTCATGCCTACTTTGCTGATGATTTCAACGTCCAAAATTTTATTTCTCCATGTCTCACTTGGAAACTCTAGGCAGAACAGAGATTCTCTCCATCAAATTGGACAGCTGGGCCCAACAGTATTTAATGTTGTCATTTGAGAATTTTTAGACACGGTCATTGAAGAGGGCATTATGGGTGTCTGAGCAGATCACGACCTCAAGTCGAAATGTGGTATTATCTCAACGGAGCTTCTTTAGTTACTTGAAAATGTCTAAGTTTTGAGTGATGTCTCCTGGATTATCTCTGGGCAACAACGGACTCAAACATGATGGTAACGCTCTAGGGTCAAAGTTGTGACCTCTCAACTAGTGGAGGCTAGATGATGCCAGGGTCAAGGACGGGGCGCAAAGCGAAGCGTTGCTCATTACAAAATTGTATTCGTCTTCATTACACATGGTGCGGCAAAGGGAGCCAGGATGTGCATACAACCATAAAAAAAAAAATTAAAAAAAAAAGGAAACCATTGTGCACACATTAACAAATGAAAATGTTTGATAAGATGATTTTTATGTTTGAAATTACCCAAATACCAATGTATCACAAAGATCTACCAATTCACTCAATCAATTAGTTAGTCGATATTCATGCAATTATACGATAATAAAACATTAATATAAAATAAATCAATTGCATAACACTAAGATTGGTAACAAATGGAAACCCTTTAAAGAACTATTTAAAAGTAAAATCCTGTGGGGCAGGCAAGCCCAGAAAAATCAATTTTACTATTTGAAAATCCATTACAAGCAAGTTTCAATTATAAAACCTTTGTCAATTGACACTATTACTTGATCAGCCAAACGACCCGTCTGTCTCTACCGCAGTAGCAACCAGAATCTCTGACGATATTCAAATATTGACTTCTCTACTAAAACTTCAGTGGTTGAACATGATCACTCTATCTTAACCTTGGATCAAAATCACACTAAAGAAACAAAATGAAAATTTTCTCACCAAAGTAAGCGTTGAAAAGTGTTATAAAAAATCTCCAGCAAGATCCTAATTAATATGATAGCTTAAATATATTTTCTGGAAGCAGTTTCCAGTTTCCAAGTAAGTGAGATTCTGCTAATAGACTCTGCTGATGGTTTGCTGACGTCTAGAACTTATCTTCTCAGCATGTGTTGGTTTCAAATTCAAACTCTTTATTGGATAAGATAAGGCCCTTGAAACTCGAATTACATCAGGAACTTATCTAAACACTTAATAACAGACTCCATATGAACTCAAAGTATTTTACATTCATCTAAAATACAAATTTTAAACTTAAGAAAATGTCTATCATCTTAGTCACCTAATCCTAGCCAAATTCTTACAATTTGCATTTTCAATCTCTCCATTTGGCAAACCCAAACTTTGATGAATGTAACTTGACCTTGTCGAACATAACCAACAAACAGAAACCGAGCAGAAATTCCAAACAAACAATTTTGAATTCACAAATAATGACATTGAACAACGATTGAGATTAATACCATCAACTTCTAAGCATGTTCTAGTCCAATATCAAAATTATGTCCAACAAAATTAACTTCAAATGAATTCAACCACAGAGTAAAAGTTTCTAAAATAATTTTTGTAAACCAGTTTAAAATTAAGAATTTAGTTCTCCCCATCATTATTAAACTATCTTAAAGATAACAATAAAAAATTATTCAACCCCCCCTCAGCAAATTCGTTCAGCTCCCGCTCACCAATTCAACTTCTCATTTTTGTCACAAATCTGTCAAGGTTCAAACCTTCTCGTCATCAGAATCAGACCCATGCTGACTACCGTGTGGGAATATGATAATAAAACTCTTGAGACGACCCTTCCACAACCACAAAGAATCTCAACTCTACAATGCAATTGGAGTAAAATGATGAATGAGAATGAATGCATGTAAAGAAATTGATAGAAGACTAAAAAATTTTAGTTGAGGCAAAGTTGCAAACACTTGGTGGGTACTCCTTAGAAACCGAATGGCAAAATGCAAGAACCCATCCAAAACTCCTTCCTAAATACAGGAAGAATGCATAACCCAACCACAAGATGCACTGATTCACAACCCAAACAACCAAAAATCCAAGCTGAAAATTTGAAGTTACACCAAATACCAAAAAGCCCAAAATAATGAAGAACCAAACCCTAGGAGAAGAGGAGAGAAGATAACCGTGACCGAGAATCGTGTAAATCAAGATTGTTGGATGATTTAGGAGTAGAATGCGAGAGATGTGCGATATTGTGTTCGGCTAAGGCATGAGACGTAAAAGAGTAGAAGAGGAAATATTGGGGGTAAGTGGAGTTTGGCACCTAAGTCTTAGTATGCATTTGGATGTTAAGCTAAGTTGAGCTAAATTGAATTATCTATGAATAGTAGTGAGTTAAGATGGTGGAGTAAGTTCTATGGGACCCACCCAAGATGAGTTTAAATATGTTTGGATGTTAAGATGAGTTTAGATATATTTATGAAAAGTTGAAAAAGGTTGTGGATCCAGCGTGTAAAGAGGTGTTGAGTTGAAAAAGATTGTGGGTCCCATGTGTAAAGGGTTTTGAGTTGAGATGAGTTTAGTGATTTGAGAGTTGGGTATTTAGATGTTAGAAGAGATCTAAATCTAAACCTTGAGTTCGGTCAAGGAACTGAACGTAGCCTTAGACTTAGTGAGTAACTTGCTGAAAACTCCCACGCACATGGGCCTAGTCACTACGGCTCAAAGTCCCATTGGGACTTAGAATTATTGTTGTAAAACACTCACATACCCCATTTGCATGGGAACCAAAAACAACTGTGTTCACATGTAGAAGATGGGATATGCAAAAAAATGAAAAATAAAAACAAATCACAAAAATAAAATATAAATAAAATAACATAAAGGTTGATCCACATCCTCAAAATGTTTTTTAAGCAACTTAATTCCCTTGAACCCAAATCACACATCTAACTGCACCAATTGTCCAAGCACCATATACCAATCACACAACCAACCTTAAAAGAGGTTCATACTCTCTTGTTTGAAATAGAGAGCTAAAAAAAAAAAAAGTGTGGACATACCACAAATTCATCATGACCAAATTCTATATGGGTGTGTGAGTTAGACAACTGACTACCATAATCAAATATTTAAATATATTTTTTTATTTTGCCTTTTTTTATTACTTCTTTCACATAGATACTCCCAAATGGGTTATATTTAACCTCAAAAGTCAAATTTTATGCTAAGGTCTAGATACTTGAAAATAGTATCTATTCTAAACATAAGGTTGCTCAATCCTTTGTATGTCCATTTTGTTGCTCATGTTTACCCATAATGAATAGAACAATAAATTTTTCTATAAGGACTTAAGGAAAAATATCCATGTAAGGTGTTTTCCGTTTTTCAGTTTTTCCACAATGAAGAAACACCAATTTTTTCTATATGGATCAAACATTTATGACTAGCAAGAAGAGACCTCTTGACTCTAAGTACCAAGTTCAACTAGTATTAGTCAACTTAAGGTGTAGACTCCCACTTTGGACAACATCTATGAGACTTTATGGAACATACATAATGTATAGAATGTGAAAAATAAGTTACTCACAGTACACTAGAATCTGAGTTTGTCAAAATGAGCCATTGGGTCTACACTCACATTGTAAACTATAAAAAATAGAGAGATCTTCCAACTCCAAGTATGGGAAGTGTGAGGGACCAAGAACTTTAGACTTGTCAAGGCAAAAATTATCTCTTTATTTATTTATTTATTTTGTTATATATAATAAAGCAGAAAAATAGAAAGCAACTCGATAAGATAAATAAAGGAATATAAAAATATGTGACATGCATGTTCTAAACTAATGATATACAGAGAATGCAAGAACATGCAAGTATTCCTATCAATTAATGTCACACACACCTATGGCTTTCCTTCTTAGCAAGGTCCACACCATCTTCTTTGACCACCCACTTTGCTTTAAGTTTTGAGGTGACTTTTACATCATTAAGTTTTGAGGTGACTTTTACATCATCGCAACTCTTTGTGCCTTGTTGCCAAGACAAAATTTAGATAACTCACCTAGCTTTAAGCATATGGAGTTTATTTGTTGGCTTAACTCTTGGACTTGGCTTCCAAGGGTCTTTGCCTTCTTCCTTGACTTCCTTTCACCTCCATTTTTCTATATCATTCTCAGTTTAAAGCAGTAAGGGTTTATATGACCAGAAATACCACAATAATGACAGATAGGTACAAACATACCTTGGTTCAGCGTGTTTGAAGTTGATCTTGCATTGGGCTTTTCGGGATGATTTGACCTTGAAGTGGATTCACTTTGAGCATCCAAAACTTGACTTCCTTTAACAAAGATAATACTCTTAGAGGCGGTGGCAACGGATGATGAGACTTGAAAATATTTGTCTTGGAAGGTTGAATACCCCAATCTAGTACGGCCACAGCTGAGCTTTTCAATACTTAACATCTCTTCCAATTTCTGAGTTGCTGATATTTGTTTGTTCTCTTGAGAACTCTTCAACACCTTGTCTAGTGCATCCTATTGAATCTTTAGCATTGAGATCTCGACTTTAGAAGCTTTTAGTGCTTCGGAAATGCTATTCTTTTAATTTTCCACAACTATGAGTTTGTTGTATAGCTTCTTGTTGAGCTTTCTCAACTTGACAACTTATTCACACAAGTCAGTATAGGCATCTTGTATGCTTAGCTCATGATTAGTGTCAACAATAGCTACCTTTGAGTCATTATCATCCAGTTCATTTTTAGATTCAGCTAACATAACCTCAGGGAATTCTTCAATAATAATGGTGAATGCCATAAAAGAACTTTCATAAGCAGATGATGAAGAAGAATTTTCAGATTCTGAACTATCATTAAGTGTGACATTCAATGTTTTCCTTTATTTTTCTTAAAGTTTGGGCATTTCAGTCTAATGTGACCATAGCTGGAGCACTCATGACACTGTACTTTGTTCCTCTTATCTGATTTTTCCTTATTCTTCTTTCCGGCATCACCTTTCTTTGTTTGAAATTCCTTCATTCGCTTTTGTTTTCACTAGCTTTTTTGGTAAACAAAAACTTTTTGAATTTCCTAGCACTAAGGTCTAGGTCCTCATCATTCAGATTTTCTTCATTGAAAGAGTCATCATAATCTTCTTTCATAGTTTTCAGGGCAATGAACTTCTCTTTTCTTGTTTGACGAAGCGAGGACTCATAGGTTTGCAAAGAGATGACTTCTTCAACTTTGATAGCATCTAAATCATTGATTTCCTTGATGGCTATAACTTTTGGGTGAAATATCTCAGGTAAGGACCTTAAGATCTTTCTCACAACTCTGGAGTCTTCTACCTTCTCACTAAGATTAAATCTGGAATTCACAATATTATTAAGTTTAGCATAAAAATTATTAAACTTCTCATCTTCCAGCATTTTAATCTCCTTAAATTTGGAGGTTAGCATTTGTAATTTCAAATTTTTACAATCCTTTTGCCTTCATGTGTAACCTTCAAAATGTCCCAAGCTTATTTGGTAATCTCACACTTGGAAATTCTTTTAAATTCTTCGGGAGAGACAACCATGAAAATAGCTTCAAGTCCCTTGCTATTTCAGTTGCACTTGGTCATCTCATTTTAAGACCAAGTGTCCAGACTCGTCTCGGGCTTAGTCCATTATTTTTCAACTGTATACCACACATGTTCATCTAGTGACTTGAAAAAAGCCCCCATTCAAACTTTCCAATAAGCATAGTTGTCCCCATCAAAGTGTGGTGGGGTTGATAACGATGACGACATGATCTGCAGGGATACAGATCACACTCGAATGAGTGAACCATGCTCTGATGTCAATTAAAATTACCCAAATATCCCTGTATAGTAACACAAAGATCTATGAATACAATCAATCAATTGATTAGTCGATATTCATGCAATTATACAATAAGAAAGTATTAATATAAAATAAATAAATTGCACAACACCAATATTGGAAATGAAGAAAGTAAAACCTTCCGGGTAGCCGAACCTAGAAACGTCAATTTTATTATTTGAAAATCCGTTACAAGCAAGTTTCAATAGTTTTAATTATAAAACCTTTGTTAATTGACACTCTTACTTGACCAGACCAACGAGTTGTTTGTCTATACCACAATAGCAGCCAAATCCTTTGATGGTCTTAAATATTGACTTCTCGATTGAAAGTTTAGTGGCTGAACTCGATCACTCTATCTCAACCTTGGATCAAGATCATACTATTTGAGAGAAACAATATGAAAATTCGCAAGATTTTCTCACCAAAATAAGCACTAGAAAGTGCTCTAAAAAATCTCCGGCACTGAATCTCTGCCAATCCTAATTAATATGATAGCTTAAATATCTTTTCTGGAAGTAGTTTCCAAGTCAATGAAATTTTGCTGACGGTTTGCTGACACCTGAAACTTATCTTCTCTGCATGTGTTGGTTTCAAATTCAAATTCTTCTCTGGATAAGATAACGGCCTTGAAACTCGAATTACATCTGGAACTTATCTTCATAACAATTTTTTGACTTATCTCAACACTAAATTACGGCCTCCAGAT
The DNA here is from genome assembly GCF_001411555.2 of Juglans regia. Classification (NCBI taxonomy): domain Eukaryota; kingdom Viridiplantae; phylum Streptophyta; class Magnoliopsida; order Fagales; family Juglandaceae; genus Juglans; species Juglans regia. The sequence goes on along the minus strand of NC_049913.1, from coordinate 27,780,710 downwards.
AAACTCAAAGTATTTTACATTCATCTAAAATACAAATTTCAAACTTAACAAGATGTCTATCCTCTAAGTCACTTAATCTTAGTCAAACTCTTACAATTTTTATTTTCAATGTTGTTGAATGGATTGAGGTCTGAGATACTTATATTATGTGATGAGTTGAGCATTGGATGCTCGGTAAATTTACAATGAACTATGTTTATTTCATTTTACAAGAAATTAGGTCTTTTCCAGCACTAAAAATCGTCGCAAATACATCTAATAATCGTGACATTTGATCATTTTTGGCGATTTCTAATTTGTTGCATGTTCGATGAAATTAAAGTGCCTTTTCTTATCAATTTCAATGATATATATAATTTTTTGCAAAAAATTACTATTTCTGGCAATTTTTGTCCGTCGCAAATATCTGAAAATCGATGGACATGGCCTTTCTGTTTGCCCTTTAATGGTTGAGAAAAGTGAATTGCGGTGATACATATCGTCGCAAAAGATTAGGAAATCGTCACAAATGACACATATTTTCCAGCGATTTTAAATTATCATCGCTATTATGTATTTCCAGGGAATAAACGTCACCGAAAAATATTATTTGAATCGCCGCAAAAGGCTAAATCGACGAAAAATTATTTACGGCAAATTTTACATGCCGGAAAAGGTTTTCCAGAAAATAAAATAAAAATGTACAAAAACAGAATCCACAAAAAAATACAATACACATCCAAATTATATGTTCTTGCTCAAAAAAACAATTGCACAAGTGGGAAGCACAAAACCAAACTTACAAATGATCTAAAAACCAATAACAAATGTCACCAATTAGTTAAAATATCTGAGTTGTAAAAAATTATATGTAATAAACCAAGTCAAATAACAAATAATTCATCAAAGGAAATGTTAACAAGAGTATAAATGATTGTATTCATCAAAGAAGAGTGATGACAAATGAGTATAGCAGTATCCGACACTAAGCATGCATTTAATAGCAGTTGACAAATACCTCGGACGCACTCTCAAAAACTCCCGCTCTCTCAAAAACTCTCTGACCGGCTCGAGGGGGTGGGAGCTTCGGCTCCTTCCCCCCTCACTCTTCCCTCTCCCTTCTGGTTATTTTGTAGTTTTTTTTAGTTTTTTTTTTGTTTTTCCAGGCCTAACAAGGGGAGAATCGCCGTTCGTGATCTTTCGGGTCCCTATAGTCAACACGCGCCCCACCAGGAGGTTGCCCAGCTGCCGATCTACACGTCCACCTAACACGGCCCCAACCGGAGTGGAGCGTAGCCTACACGCGCGGGACAAAAATTTCCGAGCTCGTCGGCGCGTGTCCTTCACGCGCCACCAAAGAGCTCTCAGCCGTTGCAACGCGCGGCTGCTCCCGAACCAGCAACTCTGGATCTTCCAAGATCAACCGTCGCTTTTCCCTTCTAAGGCGTTTTTGTGCACTATTTTTTCCTTTTTACAGTGTTTTCTCAATGTAATTTATTTATGACTTGTCTTTATTTTCAAGAAAATAAAAAAACCCAAAAACATTTGTCCCTTCGGACTTAGGTCCAAAGGGTGTTGTCCCCCCTCGGCATAGTCGGTGATGTTGGGGTTTGGTTTCTCCATACTCAGTCTAGCTGGGTATGGAGTTTTATGTTTGGTTACTGTGAACTCTGTTGGGAACAGAGTTGCTATCTCTTAGACTTCGGTCTGTAGAGATAAGCCGTCTGGACTAGATCATGTCAGTCACAATAGTGTACTAAGATTCTACTAACGTCTGTAATTGACTTGTTGTTTGAAGTCAAAGTTGTATGTCCTCTTTAAATGAATGGAATGAGATCCGTTTTATCAAAAAAAAAAAAAAACATAGTCCATGTTTTAGTAGAGACCTGGAGGAAACACTTATCACTTGTATATGATGCTGGTGGGAAGAAAGTTTTTATTCAATTGGATTAATAGATAAGAGACTAAGGTGGGAAATAGGAGGTAGAAAACTTCCTAATTAATTCCTTATCTGCATTCATTTTGAGTGTGATTTGCATATATAGTCATTCTATTTCTGGTAATAAACATTTAACTCAAGAAACTACAAGCAAGTGTTTCCAATGAACATATATGCCAGCATAGTAAGCCTAAATATATATAGACCTAAACAGATCTGAACAACACGTATGTAACATCAGCCAGTTGCCACCAAGGCAACTGGATTTTGAGAGTCTATAATGAAAGCGGGACTAGAGATATTCACTTTTACAAGATGAAAAAAAAAAAAACAATTCTCCAATCAGGCCAAATGCAATATGTCCATATAAATTTATAATTACAAAAACTTGAATCTTTTAGTACATTATACTTGCACAAGTACTTGAATCTTTTGAACCAACATTTTCTAGTTAAGTATGCATCAACGCAAAGTCGAAAGAATATACTTTTCAGACTAACACTAAAATCTTCCATTTAAGAGGACGAAATGGTCAATACCTTAATTAGTTATGTCTTCTTGTCAAGCTCATATTTCACCTTACTTTCCTTTGTGATCGCAACAACCTGTATCATTCAAATTAGTAATACAACAAAGAGATACATTAGAAAATGTACCTGAAGAAAACGGGTTTCAATTTAAAAGTTGAAAATTCTTGCTAGATAAGAGAAAGTACTGGAAATTTAAGAAGGCTGAGAAAAGTTGGCAGCTGGGAAATGGAGTCTAATAGATGTTGAGACTAATTTGCAAGGAAAGGGGTTGATGGTCACAAAATTAGCCTGCAGCACTAATATTTGACCCACTGGGATGAAAGGGAACGTTGCTGGATTGGGCTGCATGGGAATGACCATAAAGAAGGTGTAACTGCTTTGATAATTCTTACTGGACAAGTGATATTGGCATGCTGGGAAAGAGTTAGAGATTCAAACTCAATGCAAATATAAAACAATAGAGAACGTAAATCCAAAACACACCATACATGCCATTTCCAAACTTAACATTAGAATACAAAACATGTCACTTTGGTTGAAATATTGCAAATAAAAAATCTGTCCAGTTGTAGTATCTAACCAAAACAAAGTCCATCAAATTTATTTGGTAACCGAGAACTCACTTTACATGAAACTTGCATGTGTTTTATGAGTATTATGAAATACTAATGATATAAATGTGGTCCTTAGTAAATTGAAATACAACATACTCAACTCAACTATGCTTTAATCCCAAATATATGAGTCTTAAAACCACATGGAAGAGTATCATGTTAACTCCATAGCAAAGAACTAAAAGTGCTTCCTATATTTTAGCATCCTATGTCATATATTCTTCTTTTCTTCTTTGCATCAAATTATCTAATCACTTTTCTTAAATCCATGCATAAACTCTTGTTGAACCTAATCTCTCCAAATAAATTAAATGTCGTTTCATTGTTGGAAGCAAATAATAAACTATATATCAACCTCAACCTCAAATTATAAACATTTCAGAAAAATCGTTGAACTAATTAAGGCTAACCTTTAGCATGTCACCTTCACTAAATTCCCTCTGCATTCCATAAATTGCACCAAAATGGCAAAATCCATGTCGTGATTGGATCAAGGCTCACAAACTGTTCTTCCAAGTATGCTCAAATTTGAAGCAAGTGATTCCTCTTGATTGAATGAAATGATAACACCACCCTATGTAATGAGTACTCTAGCTACTTGTGTATGGGGGTTTCACCATTGCACTTATTAATAAAATCTTCTTACTTCTAAAAAATAAATAAAGGGAAACTTAGTAACAGAATGTGTTTAGAGAAGTTCGTTTTAGTGACTAACAGAGTGTCTTGAGGCTATTGGAAATTGGACCAGCTTATCATGTTTTCATAAGATTCTATGTCTTCTACCTCTAATTCTAAAATGGACCAGTTCATCATGTTTTCATAAGATTCTATGTCAAAGATAAGACAAATGGCTTCTCCATCCACGAGAGACTGAAAAATAATAAAGGGCATTTGTGCAAGAAATACTTACTTTGATTGGGGATCCGAGCATTCAGAAGAGGAATGCCTTCACTTCAAAGGAAGCCAATGGACGTTGTTCAGCATTGAGAGGGAAATTGACGCAAGAATACCGTGGTCATCGCACCTGAATACAGAGCCCTTCGGCCAACTCAACTCTTGCACAAATCAAATAAATTGAAAAAAAGGTTTTGAATAGACTAGATTAAGGGTACCACCCCTCAATCCCCAACAAATTTCATATGGTCATTGAAGAAACCCTAAACCACGCAGTGGTGGAAATGAAATTACCTACAGCTAGCCGTCGTTTCCGCGAGAGAGATGATGGTTGTGACCTTTGGCGGGTCCCTTCATCGGAGTATGTTTCCAGACAAAAAAATAAATCACCGATATATATATTTGATACGTAAGAGATAAATTTTATTAATATGAATGAAATAGGCATATACCATATACACAGGAAGTATACAACAAAATACCTAAATACATTCTAAGAGCGATGAACTAAATACAAGAAGTCATGAATATTATCCCCAATTAAAATAATAGTAGAAAACCAAAGCAATAAGGTATTTAGAAAGATAAATCACCGATATATATATAAATTGCGAGTTTCGGAAAAGGGAAGGGGAATTGGGATTTCTCGTCAAAGAAGGTGATGATGTTTAATATAGAACTGGGGGAAATGAATTTAGACGAGGAGGTGGGGTAGTAGTGGCGTGGTGGGGTCGCTGGCGACGGGTTGTGCACGGTGGAGGCTTGAGGGAGGAGAGGGAGAGGGAGAGGGGGAGGGGGACGCTTGGAGGGAATTAAATTGAGGGGAAAGACGCGGTTTAAATTTTATTATCTTTTCGGAATTTTTCTTTCACCGCTAATAAACATCAAGTGTTCTAGATGATTGTTTATGGTGACATTTTTGCTGCAAATAATATCTGTTAAAGTGATTTCTAAATTCAACACATGGAAAATGGCGCAACAGTAAACAATATTTTCTTGTGACGATTAAATTGCCACAATAGATATAAAAGTTTCCGCAATAAAATAAACAGTAAATTCTCCATCAGGATTTTCAAATTTCACGATGGAATTAAGCGGTGACTTTAAAATCGCCGCAAATAAGAACTATTTGCGACTATTTGTTTTGCAGCGATTTTAAAATCACTGGAAAAAGTCTGATTTCTTGTAGACGTTGTCTCGATATTTCTTGAGACTATGTATGATCTTTCTTATATTTTTTTAAGTTCATTGTTTATATTTGTCAACGTTGTCTCGACATTTCCTTGCATTAACAGTTGTTGTTACGGGGAAGGAGAAGTAGTGTAGCCCCAAAAATAGTATGGGGTTGTCGTTTTTCCTCGTTAAAGATATTGATATTCTGTGAAATTATTGGTGGTTATTTTATATCGGACGATGAACAATTATGATCTGTGAATTAAGTATATTTTCTTACAATTCTTCTATATACAGTCGGTAGATACAACCGATGTGCAGTCGTCCATGTTACGTCAGATTTAAAATGAATTGTTTACTCTTTCTCTAAACGCACAGGTTCTCTCTCATCAGCTCTCTCTCTCTCTCATCAGCTCGGTCTTTTTCTCTCATCAGCGTCATCTCTTTCTCTCCTCATCTCTCTCTCATCAACTCAGTCTCCCTCTCATAAAGTATCTCTACGTCAATCTCGTTTGCATGCCGTTTACACCAAACGCTTGCAACAAGCGTTTTTCATTTTCTTATTCCAAAGTTGGTTTAAAAGTTGATATTTTATAACTGGTGTTGGAGACCAGCGGTGAAATGAAGGACACGTCGAACGTGTCATAACCGTTTGGCTGTCCAAGGCTCAAGCAATTACCTATATTTTATACCATTACATTCTAAACAAGAAAAATAAGAATAAATAAAATAAACAGGTATAATAAATAGTACAGGATCGAATTTCGTTGGTACATACGGCATGATTGAACTCTTGTGCCATTTAACATCAATTTTAAAAAAATAATAAATAAAGTGGTAGAGAGATGTGTTTAAGGTAAACTCAATTATCCTCGTGAGAAGGCTAGATGGAGGGTGAAGTTAAATTTCACCATGGGGATTTCTTCAATTGTTCAAGAGTGGGTATCATGTTAGGGGGAAGGAGCAGGAGGCAAGAAGGATATACAAGTGAAGTGGCACAATGAAGGTCGGATTGTGCAGACTATACGGGTATACAACTATGCCAATTAACATAATTGGCTTCCTATTTCTTATACCAAGCATTATTTAATGAAAAACCAAAAATGGTAAAGAAACACATCTCATTCACAACTTTTATAATACTTTATAATGAAATGATCATATATTAAAAAGATCATGCTAGCGGGCCGCCCAGCGTTTACCGCTGGGCATACCGCTAGTTATTAGGATTGAACACCGATAGGTTTGGCGTTAGTTTCGGAACCAAACTGAGACCCCACCGACGTTGCCGTGAGTTTATTGAACCGGCTAAAACCGTGGGTTTGGAGAGAGAAAACCTATCATATCGGTTTCGACGTGCATCGATGCGGTCTTTGGTCTACCGTCGGCATCTTCTGTGAAGGAGGAGGAACTGAAGAAGAAGGAAGATGCGTCACGCCGTCGTCTGTCCTGGAAGAAGAAGAAAGTTGCAGGGAGGAAGAAGACAACACGGGGAAGAAGAAAGGAGGGTTATTAATTCATTTTGAAACGACAATTTTTTTTTCCAACTTCGAGGCCCTATAACGACGTTGTTTCACTCATTTAAGTGAAATGACGCCGTTTTATATACATATATTAATATATATATATATATAAATAGATCGGATCTGTCGGTTCAGCGGTTTTCCAGGGGTTTAAACCGGCACCGAACCACCGATATTGATTTTTCCTCAATTCCTCTTGCCCGCCGACCAGTTCCTTGCCAATTCTGTGCTCTGGCAGTCGGTCTGATTGGTTCCCGGCTATTCCTGTACAGCCCTACTAGTTATAAATTTTTTGTTTTGATTTTAATTTAAGTATTTTTTTAACATTCTTAATTATTAAAAAAAAAAAAATACTCAATTTCACTAATAATCACTTTCTTAACCATTAAATAAAAAAAAAAGATAAAGTAAAATACATCAACCGTAAGAGGCTCCCCTAACATTTTCCTTTCTAAAATTGTCGTTGACTTTTGCTTTAATTTGATGCATTTAAATATTTTAAAAAATATTATTTTACTATAAAGTTGCGAATATATTATGGTTGTATAATCAATTCACAATGAAAAATAATCTCAAATATGCAGAATCAATCTTATAACTTTTAATAATAAAATAATAACATTTCCAAAAAAACATCTTAGCAGGGCTCGAAATCAGGAAGAACGAACAAAATATAATAATATATATTAATAAAAGGTAAAAACTGCCGATGGAGTCGTTGACCATTGGCAGGCCAGTATGGTTACTATTTGACTGCCAGGGAGTCCAATATGGTAGGATATCTCTCTCTACACTGTCCAAGGGAATCGTACAAAATTGATCCATAAAAAAGACATCGCCTTCGTCCCCAACCTTCCTTTTATCCCACATGAACAAATCGTGTTTCATTCTCTCTCTCTCTCTCTCTCAACGCACCGCAAAAGCGATATATAGGGGCGTAATAGTGAGTTCGCCGCGCACAGAGAGAAACAGAGTCTTGTGAGTTTGGCGTGAAAGCCACAAAATGGAGCACGAGAACAACCTCAATAACTACAACAGCAACGACAACAGCAGCAAGAATAAGGAAAACAAGCGTAACGAGAAGGGTATCGACGGAGGTGGATTATATAGGGGTGTTCCAGTTCACAACCAAGTTACAAAGATCAAGAAAGAAATGGAGAAAATCGAGCTGGAGCAGCCGGAGAAGTGGCGTGTCAATCTTCTCCGAGTATTCGCCAGGCAGCAGTCGTCGCCTTCTCCTCTGGGATTGGCTGCGAGTCTGTAGGGAACGCCTAGAAAACGAATAAGCAGTATATGGGCTTAGGGGCTTTTTTCCTTCTTCAGTACTTTTCCTTTCCCACCGCTTTCTCGATTTTGCGTTTTATTTCAGTTGTACATATACAGTTTTACTTTCAAATTTTGTTCTTGTTTGTTCCAATCTCTCTCGTGTAAAACTTCCGATGCGAGTCAGGTTCCTGTTTCGGCTGGAACGTGAATAATCTTCAACATTTCTTTATTTTTCTGATTTTCTCTTCCTTTTTGGTTTTAGATTGGTTTGGTTGAGAAATTCATTTATCTTATTTTATTATTATAATTTTTTTAAATTTTTATATATAATACAATAAATAATTTAATTTTTTTAAATCTTAATTCAACTTTTTAAAATTTTAAAATAATAATAATATTTTATTCAACTTTTAACTTTTATAAAAAAATATTTTATCTTATTTCACTACAAACGGCACTTAGTCTAAAGGATTCACATCCATCTCCTATATAAGAGTCGGAAGACTATTCATCCGAATTTTGACCTGAGAACTCGGATATACCCAGACTAGAACACTGATTCCAAATCCAGGCCAAGTTAGCCCGGGTCTAATCCAGGTTTTAAATCCGGAACTCATGTTACCAATCCGGTACCCGATTTTTTTAATTTTTCGTCCCACCAGCGACTTAGAGCATTCTCATTGGATTAGCTAAAAGCTAAATCCAATAAGAATTTAGCTATTAGGTCATAAAATCTCTCACATTGAATTAACTATATTTCAAATATTTAGAATATAGCTACAGTAAAGTCTAAACTAATTTCTAAATTTGGAACACACTATTCATTCATCAAATTTTTTTTATATTATTTCTTTCTCTCTCCATTTTAAATGACAATTGAAAAAATATAATTAGAATACAATTACTAATTAATATATAATATTATGAATAGTAAAATATGATAAAATAAAATAAATTCATAATTAAAAAAATTAAAAAATTTTCAAAATTATTAATTATTTATTATTATATAATGAATAAATGGATAATTCAATTTGAAGATTTGATGCGAATAGTCAAAGTTAAATTTATTTTATATTATTTTATTGTCATATAATGAAAAAATAGCTATTCCAATATAGAAATTTATGTGAATGTAATAGCTAAATGTTAAATTCATCTTGCATTCATAAAAAATGTACTTTAATTTAGCTAATCCAATGAGAGTGCTCTTGGTATCTGCTCCACAGTTCACTCTGGTGCAGGCGAATGATCGGATGCACGAAGAGTTGTATGCGCTTAACCACGGCAGCGGTCTCATGGATCCCTTGAGGAAACCCTCTCCGCTTCCTGTCGGCTGTTCCCGTTAAGGATAATTCCAACAGTGGCTTCCACTGCAGCATATGGAGCGCAACACATGCGGAACAGATCTGCCATGATCAGTAGGAAATCTTAGTATGGGTCTCTGCGTCCATGTAAAGAACTGATGAACACCCATCGGGTCTGCAATATTTCAATGGGTAGCACCATTTAAAAATAGGAGGCTGAAATTAATGCACTTCAATTCTTATGATTCAGATATAAAAGTAAGCAATCATTTTGCTTTTATCTTCTGGATCTTTCTTTCCACACCTTTTCCACTTTGAATTTCTCGTATTTCCGTTTTCCGTTTCCCGGCTTTGCTTCAGAGCAATTACATCCTTTTCATCTTCCAAATCATAATCCGATTACTTCAAGGAAATGAGAAGATTCTGTTGTTCTACACTACAAGGATCTGAGAAGAACCGATAAGGATATGGCTTTTGAGTTCCGAAATTTCGAAAGAATTCATCTATCCTCAACCACGTTCCAGTAAAATCGAGGCTATTTAAAAAAAAAAAAAAAAAAAAAAGGGTACCTCGTAAACACCGTACTCGGATCGGTATATCCAAGTTTTGCGACCCGGATTTAGTCTAAATTTGTTTCAATCCGAAACTCGAACCGAAATCCGATTTTTCAAGTTTCAAATCGGACTGGAAAAAAATCCAATCGAGATGAACAAAATGTTCCTTAACTAAATTATAGGAAAAACAAATATGAAAAGAAAAGTGGGCTACATCCATTTCTTAAACTAACTTTGGATTTTGCAACTGTATCAATCCTAAATTACTTTTTGATTCCATTTAATTATATATTTAGATGTATTTATTATTCTTGCTCTATTTTTAAAATTAGAAACAATATCATAAAAATCAAATTTTCTTATTTTTGTTTTTGTTTTTTTTTTTTTTGAAATAAACCTCAAAAACTTCATTAATCAAACTTTAAGTAATACAACGTTTATCTTTTTCCAAGCAATTTACAATAACACTTGGAACTTCTTCAATCCAAATCTTAGCTTCTTCAAACTTCAAAGCTTCTTTTGCTAATGTATGTGCCACTATATTTCTTTCTCTATAAGCAAAATGTAAAGACCAATTTGGTCTGTTTCTGAACACTGAACGTATATCATCAACTATAAAACCAACACAGGACAGATCCTCCTCCTCACTGTTAACAGCTGAAACAATGTTCTTGGCATCTCCTTCCAACATTACCTTTTGAAAGTTCAGTTCATTACATAGCTCCAGAGCCTTCCAAAGTGCATGACATTCTGCCACTAATGGATCCTGTACGTGCTTCTTCTGATCACAGACTGCTACCAGTGCCTCTCCCTTCTCGTCTCTAATCACAATACCCATCCCCATTCTCTTCCTCTTTAAATCTAATGATGCATCCCAGTTAACCTTCACATAATCAGCCTTTGGTACCTGCCATATGTGTCTATTCTCTTCTGCACTTACTGAGTGAACTTCCTGCCTTTGTACCCTTTTAGAATTCCTGTACCCTTCAAGCCCTTCCATAGCTGAGGTGAAGACTTTCCTAGGACAAGATAGCTTCTCTTCGAAAACATATTCATTCCTCCTGAGCCACACTCTTCTGAAAAGGATAGCCATCTCTTCTAGTTGTGTCATGTTCAATCTTGCCATCAGTTTCTCCCATAGCTTCATAAAGTCAGTCTCCTTACAACTCCATTTCTGTACTAGGCTTCTCTTATCAGTCCATATATCATTTGCTGCTTTACACTCCCAAAAGGCATGGATAACTGACTCTTCTTCTCCTTGACAGATTGGACAACTTGGCTCCTGCACTATCTTCCTTTTGAATAGGTTCTGCTTTGTGGGCAGCAAGTTACTTGCTGCTTTCCATAGAAATAACTTGACCACACCTGGAACTTCTAAATCCCATATATTCCTCCATCTTTTATCTACCATTTCTGCATCTGAACTTGAGCCTCTGCTGTTTCTCAGTCTTTCAAGCTGCAGATAATATGCACTACTAACAGTAAAAGCCCCTTTCTTCGAAGGTCCCCATATAATTTTATCCTGTGCCATACCTCTGCCCAAAGGAATATTAAGAATTATCTCTGCCTCTTCACTTGAAAAAATGGCTCTCACTTTCCCTTCATCCCATGCTCTGTTCTGTTTGTCAATCAACTCTTCCACCTTTGCATCTTCCCTTAGCATAGACACTGGTGACTGGACTGAAAAAGATGTAGGAGTTGGCATCCATTTAGAGCCCCATATTTGAATCTTACTACCATCCCCCACTCTCCATCTCACTCCCTCAAGAAGCAAATCTCTTGCTGACCAGATGCTTCTCCACAGAAAAGAGGGTTGTCTGCCAAGCCTTGCCTCCAAAAAACTTGAATGCCCGAAATACTTTTCCTTAAAAACCACTGCTGCTAGAGAATCAGGATATTTGATTAGCCTCCACCCTTGCTTTGCTAAGAGAGCCAAGTTAAAACTTTCCAAATCCCTGAATCCCAAGCCTCCCTTCCCTTTTTGCAACCCCAAAGATTCCCATTTCTTCCATTGGATACCCCCCTCCATGTGCTGCTTCCTCCACCAGAATCTGGAAAATAATCCATTCATATCCTTACACAACTTCACAGGGAGCTTGAACACACTCATAGTATACGTGGGAATAGATTGAAGCACTGCCTTTATCAATACTTATTTTCCAGCTTGTGAAAGGAAGCTGTTTTTCCAGCTAGAGATCCTCTGCCAAACCCTATCCTTCAATACTTTAAATGAATTGTATTTAGATCTTCCTACCAAAGCTGGAAGACCTAGATATCTCTCATAACTGCCAGAAGCCACAGAAGCCCCAGCCACCATAATCCTTCTCTTATCCCCTTCATTGGTATTATTACTGAAAAAAATGGAAGTCTTCCCTTTGTTAAGAAGCTGGCCAGAGGCTTGCTCATATTTGTGTAGAAGCTCTTGAAACTTATCCCATTCTTCCAACTTAGCTCTACCAAACAGAATACAATCATCTGCAAAGAGAAGATGATTGATTCTTGTCCCCCCTCGAGACACTTGCACACCTCTAATCAAATTCTGTTTTTCATAACAATTAAGCATCTAACTCAACCCTTCAGCACAGAGGATAAAAAGGTAGGGTGACAAAGGATCACCCTGCCTTAACCCCCTTGAAGGCTTAAAGGTATGGCCCACCTTTCCATTGATCAAAACTGAGAATGATACTGAACAGACACATTTCATGATAAGCTTCACCCATCTCTCACAGAAACCAAGCCTAACCATTACTGCCTCAATAAACTTCCATTCCACTCGGTCATAGGCCTTGGACATGTCCAACTTCATGGCCATACTTCCCACCCTCCCCTTCTTTCTTGTTTTCATTGAATGAAGTAATTCATAGGCTATCATAATGTTGTCACTAATCATTCTCCCAGGCAAAAAGGCACTTTGGGAGGGGGAGATGATGGTAGATAACACTCTCTTAAATCTGTTAGTGATAGCTTTTGACACAATTTTGTAAATGACATTGCAAAGGCTAATTGGTCTAAAGTCACTAACCAACAAAGGATCTTTAACTTTAGGAATCAAAGCAATATAAGTGTAATTAAGGGCAGAGTCCATAGAGTTACCATTTAAAATAGATAATGCTGCCTGGCACACTTCTTCAGCTACAATCTTCCAATGGTTTTGGAAAAAACAAGCTCCAAAACCATCTGGACCCGGGGATTTTAACGGTCCCATTTGTTTAACTGCCTCTTCCACCTCCTCTCTTGAGAAGCTCCTCGAGATCCAGTCATTCATGTCTGGAGTAACCTTTGCTTCAATACCTCCAATGCAGTCTTCTATCACCTCTTCATTGGGATTGCTAGTCTGAAAAAGGTCCATAAAATACCTCCTGAAAGTTTGCTCAATTTCTTCATGACCAATAACTCTTATGTTGTTTTCATTCATCACCTCTCTAATCAGATTCCTTTTTTTCCTTTGATTGGCACAAGCATGGAAATACTTAGTATTTCTATCTCCAAGCATGTACCAATTAGCCTTTGCCCTCTGTCGCCACCTCAGATCCTCTTTTTCCAGCAGCAGGTTCATCTCCTCCTTCACTCTCCTTATCACTAATGAATTATCACTATTTTCATCCTCTTGAAGTCTCTGTAATAGCCTTGTCTTTTCCTCAATATCCTTTTGTCCTCCTATACTTAGCTTCCTGCTCCACTTCTGAAAAACTGCTTTACTATTTTCCAATAGCCTAATCACTTTGTTTGAGGGATTCCTCCCCACTTCTTCCTTCCTCCATGCTGTCTTTAACACTTGTTCACAGTCATCTTCTAAGGCCCAGCTTGCCTCGTACTTGAATGCTCTCATCTTAACCCCTTTTTCTGCATTATGCTTCATTAAGTGAGCTAGCAAAGGTTTATGATCAGAAGAACTAGCCACCAGAACTTCAACCCGTGACTCCTTATACACCTCTCTCCACTCAGTGTTTGCCACAACCCTATCTAGCCTTTCCTTGGTAAATGATTCATCACCATGCAAATTACTCCAAGTAAATCTGTCTCCCTTCCAACCCAAGTCATAAAGGTTTCCATCAATTAGAGCCTCCCTAAACAATGCCATCTGTCCCTCAGGTCTCACTCTTCCCCCTTCCTTTTCACCATTAACAAGTATTTCATTGAAATCTCCCAACACACACCAGCCCACCTGCATTTGTGGTTTAAAAGATTTTAACAATTCCCATGATTCCTTCCTTTTTGCCGTTTCAGGTTGACCATAGTAACAAGTTAGCAGCCAACGTTTCTCAACACCTTCATCCCAAATCCAGGCATTAATGTGCCTTTGGGAATAATTCAATATCTCAAAGTCCACATTTGCCTTCCAAAACAAAGCCAAACCCCCCCCTTTTCCCACTGGATCCACCATAATACATCCCTCACAATCTAACCTCTTTTTTAGAAACTCAATCCTTTTTCTTCTAATCTTAGTTTCCATAACGAAAACCAAGTTGGGTTTATTTTTCTCTGCCATCATGCAGAGCTCTCGAACTGTCCGAGGATTCCCCAATCCTCGACAGTTCCAGCTTAATATCTTCATAATGCTTGGCGGGGCTGAAACTCAGCCTCCACCACTTCCACCATACTGTCTTTACCCTCCCCACCACTGCTCCATCTCCCTTTTTTCCTATTTATCCCTCTTTCCTTTTCTTCTATCACACATTCCTCATTTCTTTTTTTATTAACAATGGTTGTTCCACCACTGTCCTTCTTCCCTTTTTTCCTAGCTCTCCTTTTCCATGTTCCTTTTTGTATGCCCTGCTCACTTTCCTTCCAACCTTTAGTCTGAACTGCCTCCTCCACAGGCCTTGGCTCTCTCGCCCCAATTTCAATACTCATGTCCCCCACTTGAAAACCTACCTCATCTCTCAGCTCCACCTCATACAATTCTATCAAGCCCCTCTCTCCAATGTTTTGTCCTGACCTATCCTTCATATACAACTCCTCAGAAGTAGTAGTATAAACACCCTCCTCTTCTCCCCCCTTATTAAAACTTCCTGAAAAAACCTCATTACTCTCTTCCTCTCCGATCAGTTTTCTTTCCTCACCTCTCTCTCCCTCACTACCCCCGTTTTCATCATTATATTCTCTCTTATCCTCACCAGAAGACTGCTTAGGATCTTCCTTTCTCCACTTCTTAAACCCCTCTTCCTTACTAAAAGTATTACTCGCATTACTAACCTTTTTGAACTGTGAAGCTCTCATCCACACACCATATTGCTCCTCCTTACTTTCTGACTCCTCCAGTACAGTGCAGCTTCCATTTGTCCCGTGAGCTATGCATCCGCAGGAAAAACAGATGCGAGGCATTTTCTCATAGCTGAACGGAACCCAGACACTCTCTCCCTTTATCTTCAGAGTACGACCTCTTGCCAAAGGCTGTGACAAATCCACAAATATACGAACCCTCAAATAGCTTCCCCAACCACAACCATCATCTTGAACATCAACTTTCTCGACCTTACCAACTGTACTCCCAATCTGTATTCCTCTTTCTTTGGTCATGCATGATAAAGGCAAGTTGTGCATTCTAATCCAGAAGCTTTCATAATCAAAGTTTATGCGATGAAGTGGAATGTGACCCTCAAACTCCCTCAATACTAACAGATTGTTATCGAAGAGCCAAGGCCTTCCTGCCCAGACTCTTTGTTTATCCTCTTGGTTTTCGAAGACCAAGACGAACGTATTCAAACTAACCTCCATGAACTTAGCTGCCTTACTGATTCTCCATATCTTCGCCATTGTTGCTTCCAGTGCCTCCCTGCTTATGGTTCTAGACGAAACCATTTTACCCACTAGACTTCTTTGCTCCTTGTATCTCAAGACCTCGGGAACATTGTCTTCTATAACAATATCAGCAACTTCTTCTTCCCGTAGCCTCAGTTTCTTCCATTTCTCTTCCAAAACCTACATTGCTCGCCTCCTTCCTTCTCAGAGACCACCTTCCGAGCACCTGAGGTTCCTCCCTACAACTACCTTCTTCACAGATACCCTCGCCGTCACCTACACCACCGTACCAACACACCTTCAGCCCCCGTACGTATCTTCTGTACCACCTCACGCCACCCTGTTCCACTACTTCTGTTATAACCGTTTCCATGTCCCACTCACTTCGCTCCACCCTTTTCCTGAGAGAGAAAAGGAGGAGAATATTTCTTATTTTTGTTAATGTGAGGCAGATTATATTTTAAAATCTTTCAATAATATTAAATAAAGTCAATTTTACTATACATTAGACTAATTTTTATTAACAAACACAGATTTCCACAATGTTATGTACGATTTCAATTCTCTCATAATTATATAATTCTAGTTTTTTAATTTGGATTTGAATTATATATTTCAATTTCCTACTAATTTAGAAAAATGAACCGTTACAAAATATTACTGTTGAAAAAAATCGAATTTTGACAAAAAATTATATTTTTCTTGAAAACATAATAATTTAACAAATATTATCGTACCGGTAAAAAAATAATTTAAATTTTTGTTTAAAATATTAGCTAAAGAGTAATAATTCAAAAAGAAGAAAAAAAATAAAAGAGTGAGTAGTTAAGATTGTAAAGAGCATCCTATAAAAAAATTATAATGAGAAGTGAGATAAAAATAATAATAAAAAAAATAAAGAAAAATTATTTTAATAGAATAAAAAAATAATATGGAGTGAGATGCGGGAGATTTTGAAAAGATGAATAAAATTATAAAAACAAATTATAAAAATATGATTTTTAACTAAAATTTAGGAAAAAATTTGCTCATGAATGTAGATTTATTTTCTAACCTTTATCTGTTAAAGAAGATTCCAAAGACCTCAACTACCCTTTCCAAATTAGAATCCAAGCAAGTGACAAGTCGAAACACGTACGGTAGTAACCTGCGCATGCATGTCTTCCTATTTAAAATAATTAAATTATTCTATTCATTATTTATATATAAATATTTGATAAAAAATAATAAAAATTAAAAAAAATATAGTGTGTGAAGATTGTGTTAATAGTAAGAAGTTGTGTAAAATTTTTCTTATTATTATGGCTGGGTTTCGATACATAAATCTTTTCATCTTATCTTATCATTATAATTTTTTTAAATTTTTCAACAAAAATATAATAAACAATTTAATTTTTTTAAATTTTAAAATAAAAATAATATTAAAAAATTATATCTAACAATATTTTATTTAATTATTATTTAAAATATATCATCTCATTTCATGTCTATACAAACCCAACGTGAATCATGTCAAATCACTTCTCAATCTTGGTTGGCAAGGAACATGATTCAGCACTACACAACAACTACTATAACTTTATTTTGCAACAGCATCATGACAGATATACCGACGAAAACGTAAGGATGAAAATCATTTCAACCCCCCGCTCCCCTTCAAACAAAAAAGAAAAAAAAAAAAAAAAAGGGACATTTTAGCTCCGATTTGAATTGAAAACTCATTCTATTTTATCATTATAACTTTTTTTAAATTTCTACACAAAATATAATAAATAATTTAACTTTCTTAAATCTTAAAATAATAATAATATTAAAAAATAATATTTTATTCAATTTATCTAAAACCATCTAATAAGATGAATTGAGTAAGACATGTTCAATAAGACCATATTCAACTTATCTAAAATCATGTCAACGCATCTAAAATCATCCTGCTATACAGAAATAGTGAATACATGTTCAGTAAGACATTCATCGTTTGTTTTCACAAATGAGATAAGATGAAATAAGTTGATATTAAAATTAAAAGTTGAATAAAATATTAAAAGATATATTTTTTTAATATTATTTTTATTTTGAGATTTGAAAAAATTAAATTTATTATTTTATTTTATGTGAGAATTTTAAAAAAATTGTAATAATTAGATGAGATGAATTGAGAAGAATAGTAAAAACAAACGAGGTTAGGCCTCGTTTAAATAGTAGATAAGATAAAATGAAAAATCTTTTAATAGTAATAAGATAGTATGTCAATAAGAGTGAAATAATTTGAGTCAAGATTTTTATTAGATTTTAAGAAATGAAAGAGAAAATTCAATATTTTTATTATCGTTTATGTTTGGCCGAAACGGTTGGAATTTGCCGTGTCAGGACAATAATCGACAGAACATATATGGATGTTCTATATCCACTAAAATTCTAGCAATTTCGACCTATTCCAATCTATTAGGCTTAAGTTGAAATTTTTTTTTTTATATGAGAGTTAGTGAATGTTGTAATGGTTAGTAATGATTAGATGAAAAAGTATAAAAAAGAAATTAAAAAATGTTTGTATTTTAGTAGTGTTTAGATGTTGAGATGAGATGAAATAAAATGGAATGAGATGAGACCAAATGTGTATCCAAAGGGGATTAAACAAACACTTTCTTCAAATAAGTTTTCATATATCAAGGATAAGGAGTGACGTTCTCTATATCGGTTCCAGTTTAGGAAAACAGAAAACACTAGAAGCAACATGTTGCAAAATCTCTCTGAACTTAGAATGCAACTCATATACGATGTCATATTCATATCTGCATTATTATTTTCTAGTAGGGTAAACCCAAGATATCCGAATCATATAAAGCGTATATAGATGTCGGAGGTAATATCAAATCAAGAATTTAATTTGATATTATTTTAATTTGATTTTTATAATTATCAATCACTTTGAATTAATATTATCTCGATTGAATTTTCATAATGATTAAAATATATACCTTGTCTTATCTTAATGTAATTTTTTTTATAAACAGGAATCTATGTGTTGCACTCAATTATAATTGAGAATAGAAGATTTGTGGACTATTTCTTTTAAAGTTCTTCCACTAGCTTTACTTCTCACAAAATTTTCATTACCGCTCAATTATGTTTCGTCTATAATCCATGCATTTTGAGTATTTTTTATTAGCTGTGTATATTTAGGATAAATGAATTGCACAGTTAGGTTAGTGTGTATATTTAAGATTTTATAGTGCAAAATTTAATTTCATTTTTCTCGAAGTGAATAGTAATCTCAATTAGGGCTGAGCAACGACCAAGTCGGAGTCGGTATGCCCATCCTCCGAATCCGACTAAATCGAAGATCGAATCTAACTCCGACTCCGACTCCGAGATGTTCATCCTCCTACTCCAATATGTGGCAAGGCTACCAAGGTTAAGCACTTCCAATATCAACAACTGAGTCAAGAAGAATAAAAAATGATCTTGCTCTAATTCAAAACCATTGCAATTTGTGGCTTAAACCCCAATGATAGGCAGTTTTTTCCAAAGCACCCTAAACTTTTCTTGATTTCTAGTTTGTCATTTTCTGAAGCGTTTTGCTCATTTTCAATCAAGAGATGCATTGGTGGAGGCCTTGCTCTCTTCTTCTTCTTCTTCTTCTTCTTCTCTTCTTCTTCTTCTTCTTCTTCTTCTTCTTCTTTTTTTTTTTTTTTTTTTTTTTTATCAAACCATTAAGATATGGTTCATTAAAGCTCCTATTAGCTACCATATTGGGTCAGACTTAGTAAAATAAGACAACCAAGGTGTCCTAGATTGTCTATGGTTGAGTTTAGCAACCAGCAACTTAATCAAACATTTCCCTTGCCCGAGTGACAGATTATTTGATGAACTTCTATGTTAAGCTACATCTAAGCTATTGGTACTTAATATAACCCATGATCTAAACAACCCTTTCTCAAGCTTTGAATTTTGAGGACGGTCATTGCACAGTTCAGTTAAGCATTTCTTTAAAATCAAAGAAACAAAAACCAAATAAACACCATGGGAACTCTTAGAAACGAATTTTCTCTACCCCCCCCCCCCCCCCTAGCTTAAATTAAGCATTGTTCTCAATGAGTAAAGAATAACTAAACAAGGAGAAGGTAGTGGGGGATATCACCTGAATCTGAATTGTTATGACAATAAGAAAAGAAAGAGTGAAAGGAGGAACATAACCTGCAAAACAAAACAGCAAGAAAGAAAGAGAAAAGAAAAACAATAGAAAATGAAACATCAAGCAAAGTAAGGAGCTAGGCAGTTGCAGTGTAGATAGGATCATGCAAAGGGATGGTGGTGTCTTCGAGTGAAAAATTTCTCAGAAAAGGTTTGAGTCTTTGGCCATTGACTCTAAAAGTATTTCCAATTTGAGGGTTTGCAACCTCAACAACACCATGTGGAAGAATTGCTTTTATCACATAAGGGCCATTGCACCAAGATCTCAATTTACCAGGGAACAAATGAAGTCTAGAATTATAGAGTAGGACTTGCTGATTTGGCTCAAATGACCTTTTGAGAATACTCCTATCATGCAAAACCTTCATATGTTCCTTGGTCAACTGAATTCTCATAGGCACCTCCTTAACTCATCTAATTCAAAAAGTTGAAGCTTCCTCAAAGACCCAGCCTGATCCATGTCAAAATTGAACTTTTTTATTGCCCAATGTGCTTTGTGTTCTAGTTCAATAGGCAGATGTCATGGCTTACCATAAACCAGTCGATAAGGAGACATGCCAATGATGATTTTTAAGAAGTTATATAGGCCCACAAAGTATTAGACAACCACAGTGACCAATCTTTTCTGCTCGGACTAACTGTTTTTTTGAGGATTTGCTTAATTTCGAGACATCATTCTTGGTCAATAAGTATTTTAAAGCTACATGGTCAGTGAAAATAACTACTGAAAATACTCTCCTACTAATGCAAAAAAATTTGACATGTAAAGCAAGAAATGAAAGAACAACGATAAAAAAAGCTCTGCTTCTCAAGAATTCTACCCCAGCCAAGTCTATCTCTCTCATCTCCTCTCCCCCTTTTTATGCCTTTTCCTTCGTATGCCTTGCTGTGTGTAGCAAACTTCCTAATGCATGGACCACAGAATATTCATTCTCCTTCCCACGTAGCTCTAAATCTTCTACTATTGCCCCTTCTATTCCATCCGTGGTCTACTTATGGTAGTGTAGGTGTGTAAGCCAGTGAGGGTGTGGAGTTAAAATCAGAGTTGGTTGTTCTAGAAGTTTGTTGGTTTATCACACAGGTGTAGGAGTCAATTGGCCTCACATATTCAAAAGGGTCTACACACTTAAAGTAGATATAAAGTCCCAAAATGTTACCAGACCCTAATTTCAGCAACCATTTTTATTCTTAATGTATAATTACGCATGTAACAAATGTTTTGTTCCATATTTACTCAATTATCATGCCTAATTATACATTATTATCTCCTCATCACACACCCATCATCCACATCAATCATAATAATATTTTCTTACAACGACTACAACAAACATTTTCAAAGTTCCAATTTTGACAAAAAAAAGAAACCTAACATTTTATAAGTGCCAACAGAATTAAATGTTCCCAACAACAAATATAATTGTCCAAAAAGGCAATAAATGAACCAAAATACTTTAAATGTTCCAAGTGCCACATTGCCATTCCAACTTCCAAGTTGTGCTTGAAAAAAAATATATATATGAAAAGATTTTAGTTAGAAAAATATTTTTGGACTTACATAATATATCAATACAGGAAAATCATAAACTGATATATACTAGTTGGCCGAAAGCTTCACGTAATTTTCTTTTTCAAAAAATTAAACTTATCTAGCTAGCTAGCTGGATCATTTCAAAGTTCACATTTTTTTAAAAGTGATACTCATTATTTCCAAATTACCATAAGTCTAAATAGTACAACAACTCTGCAATGGCACTACCTAATGGCAACAACCAGATATCAAACTATTTCCAACTATCAACCAGATATTTCATTATTTCCAAACTATTTCCAATTACCAAATATCAAACTAAAACAATACTATAACTAACAACTATTAACTACCATCCAAAGGCACTACCCAACAACTTTGCATCCAGCAGCAAATAGCCAATAATAATACTGCAACACAGCTAGCAATAATATATCCAACATGAGCAATACATAACAAAATAACAGGCTAAGAACATCACAAGTTTACAACCTTAATCATAGTTGCTATTGCAAAGTAAGTAACTCAAACCTCAATCATCTTCACGAAGTAAGCTCACCATTCTGGTGGTTAATTCTACATTAAGATGTTAAAGCATAGGAACTTAGTATCACAAAATGTCAAAATCAACATATATAACTCAAATTGAACACAACACAAACAACAGAGATTATTATCCATATTCAAACGGAAGACTCAACACAGAGCCCAAATGTTTTTTTTTATAAGTAAATATTAGCTCAAGTATTAACTCAAACTAGGGTTGTTTAAGTGATTTAGAATCACTAAAACAACCCCACGTGTTTAGGTTTATCATTCAGAACACCCCCAAAAAACAACCCCAAAAAAAAAACACATAAATATTAACTAAAATTGGGGATTTTATAAATTTATAATAACCACATTACAGATTCACAAACAAAGTCATGGCATAAAATGAGAGCAAAGCATTTGGCTTAAAGATCCTTGGTTAAGGGTGTTAGGCGTGTGCATGTGTGCATGGTGAGGTGCATGCCATGCATGGTGGTCGAGACTCCTTAGAAACGGGGTGGAGATCTCCATCTCTAGTTCCGGCCTCCTCCTTGAGAAAACCCTAGTTTTCCCTCAAGAACTTCTCAAAAGAAAAGATCGAGCACTAGCCATGATGGTGGTGGCCTTCCTTGGATCTGAAATCCTAGTGACTCCATCACCCTTGTGTGTGTGTGTGTGTGCGACAAGTTTCTTCCTTACTCGTGACTAAGAGAAGAGATAGTGGGAGATGGTTTTTGTTTGGAGAGAAAATGGAGAGAAAGTTGTCTGCCTATATCCTTTTATATGCCCTTTCGTTTTCCTTTCCACTTCACCTTGGAAATGGATGAAATTCATGCATGGGCACCATGTGGCATGCCCTTCATCATTTGGCCGAATCCCTCTCTTCATCCTCACATACCATTGTTTTTCTTGGGATCTCAAAGGTTTTTTGACAAGTGGCGTGTAAGGCTTGAAACCGAAAACCTAATGCCTTTTCGAATCCCTCCTTGAAGTCCAGGTTCAATGAACCTTTAGGGCTTAAGGGTCTTTTCACTAAAACCCTAATCATTCTTTGGGAGAATGGACATGTGCATGCTTGCCACTTGGCAATGTTGTGTGTGTGTGTTGCTGCCCACATCTTTTCCGACAAAGATCTTTCATGTGGGGAATGAGGAATTTACGTAAGAAAGTGAGTTGGTCACATGGGAGTAGTGCCCATATTTACTCAAGCCATAATGAGTGATTTGTAAAGCACAAGGCAAGGGTAAATTAGACAAATCGAGGGCAGGAGTAAGGTTATAAGTAAGCCTTTAGTTTATCCCTTTGGACAATAACTGTGATGCCCCCAAGTCACCTCTTGGGATTGAATGGAGACTTGGAGTGTTGGGACATACAACACAAGGTTACATACCCGCATTCATGATAGTTAATATGAAATATATCCTAGTATGCAACTAGCAATATAAAATAATCGTAGTGGAAATAAGGGTGATAAAAACAGTTTATGCCAAAACAGACTAAACATCCCAATGATTTATAAGTCATAAATAGGTACTTTCTCAATTAAGAGGTCCACTTGGGTTCAACATAACGTGGGAGATAGTCTCGATTAGAATCTATATAATCAAACTAACTCTCGCATCCGCTCTATAGTAAGGGGGCGGACGAATAGGGGTGCACCCCCGCCCACCGGTGAACGGACAGGGTACCCCGCCCCCGCATTGGAATGTGGGGGCAAGATACAGGGAAAATTATGAATCCCCCACCCATGAGGGGGCAGGGGGCGGGGGAGGGGTGCCCCTGCCCTTAGGGGGCGGGTAGCACCCCTAATAAATGGTGTCTTAACGGGTTAATTCCTTTTGATCTGACCCCGTTAATATCAAATCCAAATCCGCTAATTTCGTATCGTATTTGTGTTGGATTCAAGAGTCATGTTACCTATTGTCACCGCTATAGGTAATATTATGATTGAGTTATTCTATTCTCAATCTAATGTATAGAACAAACTATTTATATCATTTAAACGGTAAGATTTGAGTGGTAAAATGCAAACTTTAAAATTTATCTTCTAAATCTAAACACTTTATAACTAGGTGTGCTCTACAGGATTGAGAATATAATTTTTCATAATGGTTATTTTCTATAGATTAAATGATATGATATATTATTATATATGCCTACTGAATTTCATACGCTTTTAAAGTTTGAATCTCTAGTCTATTAATTTAAATTTGGGATGCTAATGTCGACGTCCGTGTAAAGGGCAAGGAATTTGTTTTCAAGCAACCAATTGGGAAACTTATGGCCATTCGTTTAGATTTGAATTTCGTATACATTATTTTAAAATTCATAAAAGAACATGATTGTGAATTAGTTTAGATTTACTATTATTGCTATTATTAAAAAGATAAATGTTTGGTTAACACAAAAGTCTCACAAAAGTATGACTCATAAACTTGTGAGAAATTATATTTGCAGTTACAGAATGCGAAAGTATTGGTAAAATATACAAGAATATAATAAAAATTACAATTAAAACAAAGTCAGTTTAGACTGAGGCACGGAAATATCGCTCTGATCTTTAAGGAGATTCAAGTCATTTACGGTGTACAAAGTCTCAAATTAACCGGTGCAGCAGAAATCTTCTTGACTTGACTCCTCCAGGATACAACAACCTAACTGATCGTCATATCACTCAAGTCTACTTTGTACAAGTGGTTGAGTCCAAAGCTCCACTCAAAGAACACATTTTTTTTATTATTTGAAAATACTCTAAAAAAATATGTACTCACTAAACTTATTTTTTTTTATCACACTTTTTCTCAAGTATATTCCACTGATCTTGTCACGTACAAAGAGCTAAACAAAAATATATATAAGACTAAGAAAGGACTCAAGATTTTCAAAGACGTAATCGAAAAAGAACAACAATAAAATAAATGGCCAACGTCTACAACTTAAAAAACCCTCTTTAATAACCCTTCAAAGCCCAACGTTCTTCCTGAAGAAACAGACGGCAACTGAACAATAAAGAAATTAAAACCTTCAGAACGTTAAAGAAATTAACTTTACAACGTCTAAGGCATAAAACCACTTGAAATCCATAAACGGTTTGAACACTAAACTCTCTCCAGCGGTAAAGTTATTAATATTAAATGCTGCCATTTATGTGAAGGAAAGCAACGGCAAAAATAAATATTATTAAAAAAAGAAATGATACTTGCAGTTATGAATGTGCAAGTACTATACAGTCGTTTTTAAAAAAAGTGAATAAATATGAGATCCACATGAAAAGAAATTATTTTTTTATGAGTGGATCTCGCTCTTTTTCAAAGTGACTGCATGACGTTTGTACATTTCACGACTGTATGTAATATTATTCTATTAAAAATATCAACAACAAGTGTTATGCATTCATTTTGAAAATAGTGAGCAAACATGATACTCATAAAAATATTAATTTTTTACTAATAGACTCCACTCTTTTTAAAAAATAGTACATGACTAATCTTGCACAATCATGTCAATTTGTAAATTTTATTTTTATAAGATTTTGAATTTTATTTTTGTGAAGTGGACATTTTTTTATTTCAATTATGGATTTAAATTGAGGAAATAATAAACAGTTACATACAGCTTGTTTGCCGCGTGGAACCAACACAATAATGTAAAAGCTGAGAATTTAATAATCACGCGTCCACGCGTCCATTCAATTTTCTCGGCACAAGTCCTACCCAACAGAAATCATGAGTTTCTTCAAAGTATAGAAAAGCGAAAGAAAAAAGGGGAAAAAATGATATGATTAAGCGGATTCAAATTGACTACAAAATTTCCTGTTTGAGAGAACAGATCAGAGGATGGAAGAAAAAAATAACGAAAATCATTGACAACAATGACAAGAGGACTGCCATATTCTCCATGCACATAATCCAAAATTAACAACATGAGCACTGCAGCCATATTTTCAGTTCCGGAATACATGGGTGTGAACGAAGATCATAGAAAATAGGTGTGCCGTTGTCCAGTGAAATACCTTATTATATATTGGTTAATAAGATTTTAAATTAACAAATTAAGATTTCCTCCCCATCCAAACAATTTTTATCTGAATCGATCTTACATTATCACATATGTGATAATGTCATCTGGGCATTTGAGAGGTGCTTATTCTTAAGAAATAAGAAATTCTAGATGTTATAAGGAAAGGGAAATGAGAAATTTTTGAAGAAATTTCTTAGATCGATCTAGTTCAGAGAAAAACTTTTGTTTATTTAAATTTGAATGCTGAAACGAATAGATGTATATCATTTTTCACGTAAAATGTGACCAATTAAAACCCATATTAATTTGATCATAACAGAACATTAAATTACTAAATCACGGAAAAACTAAAACCAAGAAAATGGAAAGAATTGAAATGGAATTAACAGTTAGATAATAAAGATCTGAAAATATTCACAAATCTTCACCATCAAGTGCGTATTAGTGGAATTAATTTTATACCCTTCTGCCTAGCTAGTAGAAAATGAAAAGCAAACAAATCCGACTACGTACGTCCGGTCAATCAAAGGATGGGATCATTCGTGGATCGGATGTGCGAATGCTGAGGATGATGATCATCTGTCCATCAAATCCATGCGCGAGCCGTTCATCATCATGGCCTTAAACTCATCGAAACTGATCATTCCATCGCCGTTGCGATCGACCCCGCTGATCATCTTCCTGCACTCGGCAAGTGAGCACTCGTCATTCAGGCTCTTCATGACCTTATAGAGCTCTTCCGCCGATATCAACCCGTTCCCGTCGATATCGTAGACCGAGAACGCGTCCTTCAGATTCTCCAACACCTCCTCCGAATCGACGCCCTCGGTATTCAGCTCGACGAACTCCTGGAAATCGATGAAGCCGTCGCCGTCGGCGTCTACCTCTCGGATCATTTTCAGAAGCTCCTCCTCGGTGGCCGTTTGTCCCAGGCTGTTCATCATGGATCCGAGCTCGGAGGACGAGATCTTGCCGTCACCATTGACGTCGAGCTTCTTGAAAATTTGCTCCAGCTCCGCGATCTGGGCCTTGCCATTCAGAGACGGGGAGCGAGACGGTAACGAGTTGGCGCTGATAGCTGTTGATTCGACGGAGGCACCGGCAGAAGAAGCGGATTTCTTCCTACGGCGCCAAAGAGATTTGAAATTCATGATTAAAACAAATCGGAAAGCAGAAATCAATGGTACTATTCGATCGGTGGTGGAAAAGTCTCGGAGAGAGATGGAAGGATAAAAGAAAGGGAAGAGGAAGTTGAAGGGAGATCGGGATTTGGGGAAGATTGGGAAAAAACGGAGTGAGAATCGTAGAGAGTATGTTTGTAACGGACTGGATCTTTGCTTCGATGTGCCCAACAAACGTGAGTGCCAAATTTAGAGAGAGAGAGAGAGAGAGAGAGAGCTGCGCGTGATTGGTGCACGGGATTTTGGCCGTTAGGTTGGAAGGTCATGAGTATGTTCAAAGTTTATCTGTGTAGTCATTTTCTACATTCAGGGCATTAATAGATATATATTTGGCAGTGACTAATATTACAGATTCGTAATATCATTTTTATTATTATTATTTTTTAATTTATGCGGTGTCTCTCTTTCCTAATTATTCTCATGTAATTGCTCAAAATCCTGAACTTTCTCGTGATAATTTCTGTTTGGTGCAGGATTCCATTCATTATACAAAGAACAAGTGACTATGGTACACGTCCTCCCTACCGACTAATTTCTATTGAAAGAAGTTTCTCCCTGTCCTTTATTACCAAATAAATGTTTTATTTACAAGTCCGCGTACCTTGTTGTGATAAATCAACTATTTCTAATGCATCCTATCATATCAGTTTGTAAATTTTATTTTATTTTTATAAAACTAACATTCTCTCAATCAAAACATTTGACTATATAGATTAATCTGAACCCGACCCATTAAGCTAAACTTCTCAAACCTTAATCCAACCCATTTAAATAGCGGGTTGTGTCAGGTCACCTATTTTGACCTATTTAATAATTAATTAGAAATAGATCAACATAACACGACTCATTTTAACTCACATATAAATAGATTGAACTAACATGCATAACTCATTTGACACGATTAACATAATTTCATATAAAAGTTAAAAGCTTTATTTATTAGTAGCCACGATTATATAAAAAAAATATATGACTGTGTACTAACAAAAAATATCAATATTTTTAAAATTTTAATATATAATAAAATCAATATCACAAATGGTCGTACCATAACAAATATGAGCATAGGTCCGTGATTACAATCCCAACAATGAAAACGTAAGCATATTGAGAAATACCGATATTACAACTCAACAATAATATAATTGTAATTTTGAAGTAAAATTTAAACGAGTTATTGTGGGTTGACCTATTATTGACCCGTTTATTAATCATATCTTAACAGGTCAATCCCATTTTGATCCAAATTTAAACCCATTAATTTAGTACCGTGTTCGTGTTGGGTTTATAGGTTGTGTCACATATTGTCACCCTTAATTCCGACTCCCAGTTAGCTAATTAACGGGCTTTTGAGATGTCGGAACATATAACACCAAGTTACAAATCCCTTCACATACAGATAATGCATGCATGCAACCTAGCATGTTACTAAGGAGGATGATAACTTCAACTAAATCTTGTACCGGAGATATCAAAACACATAACACTAAATCAAACACCAAAAGTTATAATACATCATCTTATTCCAACTTAAATCCAATACATGCCCTCCGCTTCATTCCTCTTTTTTCTCCTACGGTTCCTCCTTGTACTCCTTTCCCTAGGAAGTGAGTTGCAAAGTTTACGATTCTGATATTTGGCACCAAAGTTGGACTACCACGGTAAGATTATAAAATCTTAGTAAATTAACCCCAAGTTGGTTAGGAAAATAGTAATATGCAATGACAATTATAATAAGTAAAACAATGCGCATGTATATGAGATCACAAGCACATGCATATCCGTCTTCTCTCCTCGTTATTAGCAATATGCTATGGTCCCCTTAATAAACACATGCGGATGCCTAATTCTTTTCATCACACATTCACATAATGTTCGTTAGTATGACTTCGTCTTAATTAAGACTTTGGGTAGCCTTCTTTCGTTTTTACCCCAACGGATGCCTAAGTTGCACTTTGGTCCTTGATTTTACCCTAATTGCAAAGTGACACCTTTTTACTTCTACACCCCACCTTGACGGAATCCAGCTTTGTCTAACTTAATGTGACCATCAATGCTTTTAGTAAATGATCAATAGAAGAGAAAAAACAAAGGAACCTTCAACACCAAGATTTGCTATGCTGTCTTCACAATATGTGTATCTAAATTCACAGCAAAGGTAAGAAAATAAGACGTGTATCGAATCCCACATATCTTTATATTGCAATATATACTTTAATTCAATTAATCTTTTTTGCAGTGTACTCTCCTTTCCTCTTCGACACATCATTTCCTTCTGGGGTACATATGTGCCACCTCATGGTGATTAGATCCATGACTTCTCTCCAACTTTTATTACTGCAAACAGAGGATGCACCTATAGGGATTAGAACACAAGCTCTACCTTCAATTAATCAAAGTGCCTAATAGCTAAATCTTAGATTTATACAATAGCATGAAAATAAATGAATAATTGGAAGGAGGTAAATGTATAAATAATAAGTTTAAATTCACTCAGGCAGTTAATGGGAGAAACAAAAAAACAAAGAATAAACAAGTTTGCAATTGCAAATTTATTTCGAGTCTAGTTCTTAGTGCTTAGAAAAATTACTTCTAATTGCTATGGAATGTGTAAGGCCCACAACCCCAACTTGGGATTTGATGAAACTTAAAGCGTTGGGACATGCAATACAAAGTTACATATCATGTTCATGATAGTTAAAGATACAATGCGCTTAGCATGCATCTAATAGAATGCAATATTCGTAACGGATAATTGTTTTTCTTCTTTAAGTAATACATGTACAAGAAGTACTATATCCCAAAAATACAAACATACTTCATAAATCACATAATAAATTGATACCCAAAAGAGTTACAACACTTGTCCAACAGGTTCGTAACAAAATAAGTATGGAGACAGTGCTCCATAATTACAGACTTGAAAATGAAAATAGAACTTCTACACTAAATTGTTAAGCCACTCATGCATCTTAGCTATGATATCTAAAATCACATCCAAAAAGTGGATAACCGAAGTTATCAGTTCCTCGTCGTTGCCATTGTGCTGAGGACTATTTAACCTCGTTAGTCTGCCATGTGTGGGTTCTTGAGATCCTGACACATCGTTTATCATTCCTCGGGACTACCAAGTGAGATTTGTTTACAAATATCAACAAGTAAGCTACCAACAATATACATATGCAAGCATGATACTAAAATGGCTTGGATGCGTCATGACATGGACATGAAAATGCGTAACATGACTTGGAAAATAGCATGACATATCCTTGACTTGAGAAAATAATGTGACTGCACATGGACATAACTTGACATGAACGTGACATGAACATGAGATCTTGTTCAACATATACATGGTTGATTAAATTTGAAACTGTGGATGGTACACCGGTCCCATTGAGTCTTGTGCTCCTGCCAGTACCGTATCACATCACAGGCATCTGCGACAGCTATGAGTACTTCATGAATAGGAGTATGTGGGCATATGTGGAAGCCGAACTTAATAACTGAACTGATTTAAAACTAATAATCATGTAGTTGGCACCATCGGCGTTAGGTGCCTGAACTCACTCCGGCAACCAGTTACATAGGTCCCATTCAAAACCTATTAGTGGTACTTTATCAACCCAGATAATTGCATAACTAGTTTAAACACTTTAGCATGGACAAAGAAATTCCACTAGGATACTTCCCATCCTAGCACTTGGGATCATGATAAAAATAAAAGACCAAATGACTAGAAAATATTTCATGAAATACTCAATGCATGTGACATGGCATGGCATGTAACAAAATGAATGTGTGATAGATGACATGACATATCAGGCATGTAACCGATAAGCATTAACTGTAATAAATGACATGGTATAACATATTATAATAATTTATAACAATCATAAGTGATAAGAATTAAATAGTATCATTCTTACCATTGTATATATAAATACACTGAGAGTAAGTTAAAGGCTAACCTACAGTGACTAGCATTATGAAAAATGAGCGTAAAAGTCATGAATTGAGATGATAAATTTCTAAGGTTAAGTATCTCATTAAATATTAGAAACAAAAAAATTATTGACGTTTGGCTAAAATTACAAAGTTACCACCCTAATTGTGGTAAGTTACAACTTTGCCCCTGAAATAAGTATTTTGTATACTAACTCTAAATCTTACCAAGATTTACATTCATATGTAAATTTTATTTTAAAACCAAATATCAAATCGGAAAAAATTAAAAAATAACACAACTAGGAGAAACACACCTTGGCCGATTCATGTTTATAGGCGAAAACATGATTTTTCTTGCAATTTGACCAACCATCAACTAATTGCTTAAACCAATTTTTACAACACTAAAAAATCACATCCTAGGTTCTAAACTCTTAGTAAAACATTAACATTCACATTTCACAAAAATTATAAGCTCACTATATCAACAAAAGTGCCAAAACACCAAGTTTAGGTCAAATATAACCAACCCTTGATGTTCTTGGTCTAACATTTTCCAAATCAACTCCAAGGACTCCAAAATTTCATAAATACTCTCCTAAGATATTCATCATTCAAACCTAAGTGATATCATACTTGATTAAACAACCAAAATCTAAAAAATACAACCTACACAATCGGTTTGCATAAAAACCTCAAAACTGTGTATAGCATGCTTTGGACTTAAAACAAAATCACTAGATCATTGATTTTCATGCAATAAATCTTCAATAAATATAACCATATATCTCATATTCAATTTCTAACTTGATCTAAGAATTAAACCTTGCTCGACTTGACAAAAATGTCATCCAAACAACAACACATATCCAAGAGCCTCTAGACTGTGTTTTACACAAACTCTTGCATGTATTAAATCATTCCATAAAAAATATAAACCAAGATTCTCTTAAATAAACTCTTAACAAATATATCAAAGCCTCAAGAAAAATATGTGTGAAGTTCAAATCTATTAGATCAAGTTTCCATAACCTACTATCACAACTCCACCAAAACATAAACTAATTTTAGTCATCTAGTTTCTAACATTTCAAAATCATGCAAAACTCTTTTATAAAAATACTAACATGCCATGAATCTAAACCTAACTTGCATATAAATATGTCAACACTTCACTATAGCAAGGTCTACCCAAGATTTAACCAAACACTACACAAAACTTTCAAAGTTTTAGCCAAACATCAAGATCAGTCACCACCATGATCTTTGCATCATCCAACCAAACTTTCACCAACTAAAACTTCATGAAATATCTTCCAACATATACCATGTAAATTAGACTCAAATTTGAACATAATACCCGAAGATTATATCATATAAATTGACCTACAAAGGGCTAGAAATGCAGGGGCAAAAAAGGCAAAAAAAACTCCCCAAGAGCTCTCTCAATTTCTCTCTAGGAAAGTGATGGAGAAATGCCAAGTGTACAATGAATGTGGATGGGGTGAGTGATATGGAGAGAGGGGGTGACATGAGTGTGGTTGAGTGACCCTTGGTTGGAAAGGTGGCAGTCGAAAGGAGAGGGACAAAGGAGCTACACAACTAGTGTCTCCCACTGCAGTCTGGCCAAAGGGATGATTTGGGTTTGTGTAGCCTTTTTTCTTTTATTCCAATTACCATTGGAGGCTCAAAATTGAGTGGTGTGTCAACCATAGCCTTAGCCTTGGGTGGGGGAAGAAACTTCCTTAAGAAGCTTGGCTTGATGGTGGTTTTTGGTGGGCCAAAACTAGGCCTAATTGATGGGCTTCAATTTCGGGTATAAAGATAGTTTCATTTAGGGTTTTGGTTGGATCAAATCCAAATCAAAGTTTTCTTGGCACAAAGTAATTAAAAATATATAAAAGAGTAGTTAAGGGTGTATGAGTGTATAATTAAGTAGTATAGTATGTGAAAATAATTTAATCAAGTGATTAAATACTTAATCAAAATCAACCACTTTACGGTTTGGAAACCAAGTTTAGGGTTGTGGCCAACACATGATGTTTAGGGTTTTTGTTGAATTCCAATGGTTTGGAATTTCATTAGGTTTGAAACCCTCTTTTGATTGCCCAAATAGTATTTTGGTTGGTTGGAATAGTATTTGGCATAGGTTGCATGATCACATGGCTTGATTTACCCTTCATTCCATCGCACTTCATTCTCCATATGGCAAATGTCCTATTATTATTCCAATGAATGGCTAGGATTGTGCCATGGGTCCAAACAAAAAGTAATTTTAGTGATTCTAAGTGGATTTGGACATTCTATGTGGCGATTTGACAATTGTTTGAACCGGTTGCCACCTACCACTATTCCTGGTGTACTATTCACCCAAAAAATTATGGAATTTATTATTGCACTATAAAATCCTAAATGATCATATGAGTCTAGTGGCATAATTCATTTTCCAAAATTCTACTCCTATATGCCTTAATCAAATAAAAAGCCATTTCTAGTTACTATTCATCCAGGAAACAGGGAAACATATTATTGTACCATAAAATCATAAATATTCACCCGAGATTAATGGTGCAATTTGTTTTTCCAAATTGTATTCTTAATTGCCTTAAATAAATAGAAATGAAACTGTGTCACCATAGTGGGTTGGGATCCGACTGTGCTGACAGACTAAAACTTAATCATTCGCTCAATTCATAAAATCTTTTAAGGATTTTATGACATTCTCAAAGGTCAAAAGAAGTTCATCCATTGAATTTCTTTTGGGTCACTAGAGAATGAAGCATACAAGTCACGTGCCTGATAAAATGAAACATACACACTATCTAGAAAAAGATGCGAAATATCTATAACTATACTTTTTTTCATTTTCGACCTCTGTGTCATTTTGGGTTTTGAACTGTCCTCCCCTTGTACTCATCTTCACTTGTGAAGATCGTTTTTGGGATAGTTTTCCTTTCGCTCAGCTATTTCAACACTTTCGCAATCGTTGAACTTAAATCAGATAATCATAGTTTCAATGTAGTTGGGGATGCTAGGCTAAGAAAAGTGTAATTCTCTTTACTTTGCCCCTTAATACAACCTTCCACTGAAATTGAAAATATAGATAGAATTCTTTTAAAAATTCATTTTTTTCTTGATAATATTCTGACTTTTGTTATTGTTTAGGTTCTATAAAAGAATGAAGCAAATAGGAGGAGGTTTTAAAATACATCTCACTTTCTAGCTTCTTTTTTAAAAGAAAGAAAATTACATATGACATGTTCAATCTCATTGTAATATACTTACGTATTGCAATACATGTGGAACCCCTGGTTGTTGTTTGGCAAAGAACCTCAGTGCCTGGGATGCATGCTAGGTGGGCTACATCCCTCACGTGAAGTCGTAAACTTGTGTACTCATATGCCAAGCATGCGTGTACATCAAAGTCATAGAGGAAAATAGTAAGGTATTAGTTGGAGACTGATGTTAATAGTACCAAAGATTTGTATATTACTTTTCCCTTAATAAAAATATCCACAAGTCGTTATGGTTTATCCATAAAGAAATTACATAACAGTAACTGTTTATCACCCAAAACAATATTACATAACAAATTGTTCATCACCCAAATAGAATAAACATCCTAACCTACAAAAGATTATAAACTTAATGGGAAGCCCCCATGGCTATTCCTCAGGCTGCCTTGGTCCTTTCTCCTCGAAGTAACCCTCTTAAGCTATATCTTCATCATAATCTCCGGTTTTGAGGGGCGAAACCATTGTAAAACTACCATTATGAGATTTCAATAAACCTTAGTAAGATAAAACTCATAACATGCAATACTAACAACAAAGTAAAACAATGGTGATGAATATGAATGCATAAGTTTTATATAAATAAAAGTTAAAACCACATATATGGTAAGTATACTGAGGAACAAAACCTCCAAGTAAAATAGCATAGCCATGAACCATCATAAATCTTATAGAGCACCCAGTGCCCAAATCAAAGTAAACATCTCGTAACATATTATGTCTCGGGCCCTACAGCCAAATCAACACGAGGAATCCCTCTATCTTATCAACATAAAAAATCTCTCAACCCAAGTCAACATATGAAATCTCTCCACCAAGTCAACACGTGGACTCACTCGACTACATCAACACGAAACATCTCTCAACTCGAGCCAACACGTGGAATCACTCCACCACTCACACCCTTTTTGGTTTATTAATGCATGTCACCATAGCTCCCCATCATATGCCTTGTACACACTCTAGCTCCCTTCGCCACATTGTGGGTTACTATCACGCCAATGACTTCATAAAAAGTGATACTCAATTACGCACCAAGCACGTCGAGGCCAAGTATCTTTTAGCCTCTGCTAGTAGAGAGGTAACAACATCAAGCAATACCCAGCTACCATCTTGCCCAATCTCATTGTTTCCCAACGATAACCCAATGGACGTTACTCAATTCTTAAGCATTCCCAAGTGACCAGGAAAGCTCCACCGAGATAATGTCACATTCTGGCTTGGGGTTCCTCATACACACAAGCACCCAAAACTCCTCTTGAAACCAATACATTAATTACTTTGAAATCACATCATTAAAGTAGTCAATAATTGTAATGAGAGAACATGCACTTTTATGAGAGAGAGGGAGATAAAGAGATTGAGAAGTAGAAGATGAATACCTAAACATACCTAAAGATGTTTACCCCATATCACTAGTGTCATCGTAGGAGTGAACCTACCTGAACAGTGAATGCACATTGAGAATTGCGCTAAAATCGTTGGCTCCTTTGTCGATGAAGACCTCGAGCTTAGCTACGTCTTTGAAATCCCAAACAAAAGGAAGAAAGAAAGAGTGTGTATTAAAATATATAGAGATCTTGAAAATATGATGAAGACTGCAAATTATCTTTTATAGATGTTGTGCTATAAGTCATGGCTCTGACAGTTCTTGTTTCTGATTGGTCAAAGAGAAAATCTTGAACCTTGGTCGTCATTTCGTATGCTTGATTGAAGAATGGTAGAGACCGATTATATTGATGAGACAATACTTACACGTTCCTCCATCTAGCCTTGAAAACAGACCCCCTTTTGAAAATCTCTCACGTGGAATTTAGCATTATTTGCATAGTTAGACGTATGGTCTACATACCCATATTCCTCTTTTCCCCATGTAGGCTCTTATTGAAACGTCATCTTTAGGGTACAAGCCTCTGTAGATCATCTGCTACCACCTGAGCACTACTGTGCTATCTCTAGGCACTTTCGACTTCATACTATGTTGTCCACTTGTGAGGACTTCAATGATGCAAGGGAGAAGATCCCCTCTTGAGGATAAAAGGCCGATGACAAGGAGATGACCAAGCGAGCAAAGTGCAGCTAGTCCAGGAGAAGGGAGAGCAGAATTATGTAGAAAGCTTGCTTGGCAAGGTTCAATACCTGGTGGTGAAGGACTTTTCACCCTATGCCAGGCGAGCAAGTATGCTGACTGTACAAAGGCGAGCAATGAACAAGGACACGCTAGATGTAGACATGAGAGCTCTTTGAGATAACACAGAGGTGCTCAGAGGGTGGCAGGTCTTGTACACAAAGGCCATTACTCCATAAAAGATGTCACATCTGGAGTGAGCCTGCAGAAAAAGGATTACGAACATGCAAGTCATTTTGTCTAATATAAGTGGTATGGTCCAATGCCACATGGGAGACTCTTAGTAAGGGAAGGATTGCGAGATTTGACCCAAGACAAGATACAGAGTACATGCATGCCTTATCCCTGCAAGTCTCTACCATCCTACAAGTCCAAAGGGCAAATGGATGACTGATATTGAATGTCTCTCATTCAAGCATTTTTTAAGTCAGGCGAACGTCATAACTAGGGTTGACGGTCCCACAATATAAAAAGCATTGGACAAAAGCTAAAATCTCACTTTTGAGATCAAAAATCATTTATTCTCTCTTTCGGTCACAGTCTTCAAGAAAACAAGGGACTTCAAGGTTGGCGACGGAAGGATCAGCACCAACGTTATGGTAATATTAAAAATATATTTTACGTTTTAGCTCCTATGATCATACTGGAAATGTGGGGTAATGTTTGTGAGTATGTAATAAGTTTAGGGTTTTGTATATTCTGTAACTCACCTCCTTCTTACATGAAGAGTCCCAGCAATATTACTACGACACATTGCCACGAGTTTCATATAGGTAGAGTGATTCCCCTTGATGATTGGGGTGGAACGTCTTCTTGTTGGCCTCAATATTAAAGAGAGTCCGCTAGTTTATCATGAATGGTGTCTTTGTGTGTGTTTGTGCGTTGACCGGGTAGAGTGATTCCCTAAGTTGGTTGGTTTTGGATTTAGTGCTTGAGCTTGCACATTGGCCAGGTAGAGTAATTCTGCGTGTTAAAAGGTGGGGTGATTTCTTGTTGGTGCTTATGAAATGAGAAATTGTGGCTTTGATGTGGTATTAATAAGAGGGTAAGTCCTCAACTTAATAGTGACTATGCATATTGAGATTTGCTCAGAGTATGATTCTTCGCCATACTTCTATCCATGAGATTTATGAAGAAGGTGATTCTTTGCCATGACTATGAATACATGTATTTCTACTTGGAAAGTGATTCATTGCCATGCATAAATTATGTGTTCATGGCTTTATTGACATGACATAATGCATGCATATTCATCTCCATTGTCTCTCATTAATAGTACTATCATGGGTTTTAATGTATGGTAATTTCTTAGAAGTCTCACTGTCGTATTCCTATATGTAGTTTCATTTACCAGAATTGTAGATCTTAATGCAAATTCCCCCTTGGAAGAGTTTCCTGATGAAGAAGGACCAACCCCGCCCAAGGTTTAGACACAGAGGCCTGTCTTCAATTAATAGATATTTTTATTTTTTAAGATGTATATTTTAGTTAGGTGATAAATCATGTGTGATTTATTGTATGTTAATGTAAGTGATGAATTAATTACAGTGTACAATATAACTGCTACAAATATTTGGTAAATTTAGTATTAGTCTCTGACTAATCTCTTCGCTTATTTCGCTGCAAATTATTTCACTTGTCTTGTATTCAATCAAGAATTCACGCTTAACCCTGAGTAAGATCTGGGGTGTTGCTGGTTGGCTAATACCCCTAGCACTTCGGATCCTCGCCAAGGGCACCACATCAGGGCTCTCCCTAAACCACTTCAGCATTACGCGTACCTCGCCTTATGTATTGTCAACACGCCTTTGCTCACCCGATATAGAATGTGTGTCCCTTTGGTCTCCCCTTGATCGTTGCTCGCCTAAGGCGACGTTTTGATTTGTTTGCTTGTGCTTCTCATCAAGTCGCCATCGCAGGGGCGGAACCAGAAAATCTAGTTTGGGGGGCTAAGTTAAAAAAAAAAAAAAAAAAAAAAATTCAGGGGGTCAAATGCTAATTTTTATATAGTCTATTTTATAAAAACACCTTCTAAAACTTAATTTTTATCAAATTTTATAAAAATTCAGGTAGTTCCGCCCCTGCGCCATCGCCATAATGCATTGCTTGCTTGACTACCTTCATCCCGATTGCATTTGCTCGCATCGTTGTTAATATGTTACTCAACTTCCTCACCACTCGTGTGTCCCTTTGATTAGGCAAGTTCCTCACATTATATGATTTATTTTCCATAACTTTCTCCGGTATGTGCTCTCCTCTTTTCTTCAACATAATATCTCCTTTTGCAGCACTTGCACTTCAATTCATGGTGATTAGATTTACAACTTCTCATCCACCTTTATTACTGCAAAGAAACGACGCATCTATAGGGACTAGAACCCACTACTCTACCTCCAATTAATTGAAGTGCCTGATAGCTATATTTTAAATTTACACAATATCGTGAAATAAATCAATAATTCGAAGGTTTTAAATGAGTCAACAATAAGTTTAGATTCGCTTAGGCAGTTAAGGGAAAAAACAAAAAGGAAACAAGGAATGGAACGAGTCCACAATTGCAGTTTAGCTTTTTCTCAAGTTTAATTATTATTCCTTTAAAAAAAGAAAAAGTAATTATGGTGCAATGAATTGAAGCCCATAAGCCACGTGCCTAATAATTTTACAAGAACACACCTAGAGGGACTAGAACATACCAATTGAGCAGCAACTCATTCGATCAATTTTGAAGTACTTTTTCAATGGATATGATTTGAGCATAGCATTTTATATATAATTACAAGGGCCTTCACTTTTCAATCAAGTTTCATATTTTAGCTACAACCGTATATATATATATGTACTAATCATAGTTTTGAATTCTGTCTTGTTCTGGCGGGAATTTTTTGTTTGGTGTAGTACCCGGTATATTATACATTGTCATTCCATTTTGTTCCAAGTTCCATCGCGTTCCGGCTATTCTAGACTACATTTTGTTTTGGATTGTGTTCGCATAAAAATATATCTGTAAGTGCACAAAATTGTAACAAGTAGTAAAGTGTTTTAAAAAAAACGGATATCAAACCCACAGGGAATAATTATGCTGTTGAGTACTGAAATTGACTAAATTAATTACTATTTGGAAAACCGAAATTTGAAGAATAGATTATCTAAATTAAACTTGAGACAAAAGGATTAAAATTAAGATTTTAAAGATAATAAGAATAGATCTAGAGCATTTAGGTTCACTTAGCAAATCACACAGTT
Source organism: Juglans regia (assembly GCF_001411555.2). Classification (NCBI taxonomy): domain Eukaryota; kingdom Viridiplantae; phylum Streptophyta; class Magnoliopsida; order Fagales; family Juglandaceae; genus Juglans; species Juglans regia. The sequence goes on along the minus strand of NC_049913.1, from coordinate 27,741,120 downwards.
TATTCTTCCTTGTTATAAAATCCCAGTTATCCCAAGTTGATGACGAAAATCCCTTAACTATTCAATATTTTCTTTCGAACAATATAAAAAATATCTTCAACTAATAAGTCCATATTTGTATGTGAATTTAACTAATTTGAGACTCATTAAGTTCTTTAGATTTTTCTTGAAAATTACACTAGTCGCGATAAAGCATCTCTGCTTTCGCTCAATTAATGGTGTTTAATCCTAGAGCTTTAATTAAAAATCACTTCTCGGTCTCATTGCAATCCAAAAGATCGAATAATAGTTAACTAGAAAATTGTAAGCATTAAGAACAATGAATAAACACTCAATTATAGAAATATTGAAAATAAAATAACTTGGAATATAAATTGTGTTCAATGCAAGGCTACATCAAAGATCTAGAAAATATAATTAGTTCATAATGGAACTGAGAAAAAAAAGAATAAAACTATTGTTCTTCATTGAAGTAGGTTGATGAAACATGCGGCTCTCGCCTCTGCCCTCCAGTTCTGCCTTCTTGAAAGAACACTTAAAGAATAAATTAACTCTAAACTCAGACTCAGACTCTAAAGCATAAAAACTCTTGACTCCAATTCAGAACTATCTCTATTCATCCCACAATAGGGGATTAAATAGATGTTGAAATTCAAATATGGGAACAAGATAACTGCAGCTAAAATCTCGCCTAAAGATCTAGAAAATAGTTTCTAAATATAAATGTTAACATAAAAGGATTTATCCCAAGAATAACAAGATTATCTAAAATGGAACATTTAGTGATATGCGGCTTGAATTGCGGGGTTCGGGAGGATTTGGTCGCTAACAGATTGATTGCAAAACTCGAAAGGATTTGGTCGTCAACAGCAGATAGATCTTGGTTGAGATGAATTATCTCACCGAGTAGATGTTGTGTGCGCTAAATATAACTAGCGTGGAAGTCACAAATGAACGAGCGTGGAGGTCACAAACACCACACGGCCCTCTCCTCGCCTACCGAGTGGAAAGACTTCCGACTGGGATGAAAGACTCCTCTCGCCTTTCCCCGTTGTTGCGCACGATGTCGTTTAGGTTGGTCTTTTACGTTGGTCGTTTAGTCTAGTCGCCCAATCTAACCACCTAGAGTCTTGTCGCCAAATCTTCGCACCTTCTGATCACACCTTCTAGTCGCAAGTTTCCTCCCCTACCTAGAGGTAAGTCTTCTCACCTTTGGGCGAGAAAAATATCTTTGCTGCCCACGAGACAAGGCTCCTCATCCAAATCTCATCGGCTCTTCTTTAGATCTCACTGCCTCTCATCGGTCTGAATCCGTAGTCTCTTCTTTTGTACCAAAATGCTCTCATTTTTCACTAAATCCTCTCATTCCTACAAATCCAAGAAAATAAGTAAAAATATGTAGAAATAAAATAAACTCAATAGTATTGAAGGGAAAATGACACTTTTCATAAATAAAAGAATGAATAAAAATTACATAAAAATAATATTTATCAGATTGTTTTACTAACAGTTGTGTAACTTTTGAGTTTGGATAGTAATCTTGTAAATTCCAAATCTAAGTGGCATTCATGTGATTTTAAAATCTAAAAAGCATTTAAATGATTTTAAATTTTTTGAACTTTTAAATATGTCTTCTCATTCTCTTTTTTTTTTTTTTTTTTAAATCTCTTTACTTTTAATAATTTTTCGACTCTTTTTTTTTTCTTCTTTTGTTTTCTTTGACTCACAATTCAATTTATTATTTTTTTAATATTATATTTTAACACAATATCTCTACATTTTTCTAATGTTTTCAACGTATAATTATTTTATAAATTTTCAATTCTTCCATATATATATACACACACAAACAACCACACACACGCATATACAAATTGATTTTGCATTGGTTTCTCTATATGTATATGCAAAAATTACATCTTTTAGAAATTGATTTTACATATCAAGAAAAACTTACATATTGGATTATGCATCTTTATTTTTTTTCCTAAATTTGATTTTTATATTTTGCAATTAGCACCATTGCAAATTCTGTCATTTAGCACTCAATAAAACTTTTTTCCTAAAATTCTATCTGTTGGTGGAGAGAGAGGGGGAAGAGAGAGAAAAAAGTAATAAAATAAGATTTTGAGAGTGAACAGTGTATCTTCAAATTTGTGGAAACAATATTTATACTTATGTAAATTTTTGAATATGCATAATCCAATGCAGACCAGCTTAAGACCATATTATGCAAATATATAGATGGATATGCAGATGCATAATCCAAAACTAGTGCTTTAAATATATATGTATTTATTTTATTAATTATCAGTTTAAATTTATAAATATAGCTAATAAATAAACGATACGTTAGAACACACTGGTATTGAAATATACCATTTCAGGGCTTAAATTGGAATTATCACTGGAACAAAATATAAAACACTAATATTCGTGCCCTGTGGCACCCTCGGGTCACCGCTTGGGATGTAACGGAGACTTAGAGTGTCAAAAAATACAACACATGGTTATATACCCCCGTTCATGATAATTAATATCTAATGCATCCTAGTATGCAACTAGCAATATAGAATAATTGCAGCGAAATAAGGGTGACTAACATAAAACTCATGCCAGAATGAACTAAACATTCCAATTGCATTAATAATCATCATAACTTCAAATTTAAAGATAGTACATCCGTAATACAAGTACTTAAAACCAAGTCTTAATAGTTAGATCAACTCTTTAATACGCTCTAAGGTATGAAGAGTTAGTGCCATGAACATCATAATCAAATCTAATCTATGCTCCAGGTCTAGCTCCTCCTGAACCAATTGTATCCATGGGTCATTCCTGGTCAGTCTCCTCCGATCCTAATACAACTTCTACCATTCCGGAGGAAAGGTATGAGACTACCACAGTGATATTCCTTGAAATCTCAGTAAGTTTACAACTAACGTGTACAAAGATAAATTATGCATGGCAAATGATAAATATGACATTTATTGTAACAGCCCGCTATAAATTCAATGGTGCAATTTCATTTGGCTTTCAAAATCTCATGAAAACTCTATAAGTTTTCACGAATTAACCAATCATGTAGATTTTAGTCTGCCACTGTTGCCACTCACTATGGTGCTAGAAGGGCGATTTTATTTATTTGAGATAGTTAAATGTGTCAGAATGCGATATGGTCTGCGCCATTAGACTCGATTTGTTCTTCACTTTATCAGAGTTAATAGGAACCTCAATAGTAGCACCTAGCGTAGTGTTTTCTGAATCACAGTGCGGAATGTCAAAATTAAGTTAGAGAAGTTTTATTTGGACACTTAGCAAGATCTTAGCCACACTTGGTGAATAGTATTGGACACTTGTCACCAAGAGGAACCATGAGATGGATTGTGTTTAATCACTTTCACATGCTATTAATTCTCCAAATCCATGTTATGACATCATTATCCACCCTTTTAAACCTTAAAAATTTGATTGGGCCAAGAAAAATTAGAACTGGGTTTGATAGCATCTCAAACCCTAACCAAACCCTCTCTAAACCCCAAATGAAGCCCACTTGTTTAAGGCCCATGAACTTTGGCTACTTGGCAAAGTTTCTTGAAGAAGTTTTCCCCCACCTATGGTAGACCAACCTCTGCCCATAACATACCAAAGTCGTGCATGATGTGACGGCCAAAGGCTACCTCACCACCACCTATCTCTTGGATATTTCTTTGGCTGAAAAACCACTCCCTATTCTTGCCTTTTTGTGACATAACCACCATACATCAAGGTGTCATACAAGGTCATACCTCCCTTTTCAAAAGTACTTGAGGCGTTCAGGTCACTACTTCCCCAACTTCACCACGTTTCACTCACATTCTTGGAAAGAAACCCTTAGAAGCTCTCTCGAGCATATTCCAGCAGCTTTTTACATGCCCTTTTTGGAACCCTTGTAAGTATTATCCCACAATGATTCATTCATCAAAGTTGTTCTTCTTTGAGTATAGCTTTCGTGGGTAGCTTGTTTGTTTTATTTCATGATCGTTTGATTGTAAAACGTTGTTTTAACTATGGAAAGGTCAATCCAGATGATAATCTAGATAGTGTGATGAGTTTTGGAGTTTTTGACCAAGCTAATGGACAAATCTTGGTCCAAGATTTTTATGAAGTATTGTTGAGATGTATTTATGAATTTTGGTTGGAGATTAGTTGCATGATTAAAGATTTTGATGAAAATTTTCTTAGATCTAGAAACATAAAAACTGGAAGAGGAAAAATAATTTATGTTTTAAGAAAGTTTGAGTCTTTTGTAGTTTAATCTTACTCCAGTGGCTTTGATATTTTTATTTGATAACCCTAAGCCTTTTATCTACATGTTAGGATGTTAATTTGAAACTTTTTGACGTTGGTTTCAAATATGTGAGTTTCTATGCAAGAGATTATACGGTTGGGTCAAAAGTTTGATTTTTTAGTTAAATCTATGTTCTGAGTTATTTTTAGCCATATGATTTTAAGTTTAATGCTTGGATCTACTTTAGGACACATGTTTAAACCATGTGATGTTTTGGTTTGAAGATTTCACCATAGAATGCCTCGCGTCAATTGTTTGATCAAAACTAGTTGGGAAATAAATTCTATTTTTGGACTAAGTATGGAGCCGAATACGTCAAGTGATGTTTTGTAATTTGTGGTGAATTTTATGTGTTGATTAAAAGCATGTTAGTTCTTAGGTTTGTGTTTTGATCATGTTAGAAGAAATTTTGAATTTTTGGAGTCCTTGGAAATGTTTTGATAGTTTCGGCCCTATGTCATTTTTCATAGTTATATTTGGTTTTAAATTTCTCTGAGTTGATATTTGAGTTTAGTACAAAATATACATGAGGAATGTAAGTTTTGGTACTTTTGAAGTTAGGATGTGAAATTCTTAAGTTATGAGTAAAGTGGTCATTTTCTCACATGTAGAGGGTAAAATGATAATTTTACTCTAAGTTAGCATTTCTTCATGTTTCTAATTTGTCAGTGATTAAGTTTCTAACATTTAGAACTCTTACTTACAGTTCATCGTGTCTCGTGCTTTATCTCGTAAAACGTGACGATCACAGTAACTTAGCTTTTAACTTACTATCAGATTATTGTATATGTGAGATGGATAATGGAACTATAGTTTATGTATGTATGTTATCATACATGCCATGTCACTTCATGATTATCTGTTACATAATTTATCCTGTCACATATTTCTATCTATTACAAGTATATATGTTACGTAATGCTATCTATTACACGTATGTCATGTCACATAATATTGTCTGTCATATGTTATGCCATGTTACGAAATGTTGTAACTTACATGTTACGTCATGTTATGAAATGTTGTACCTTACATGTTACGTCATGTTATGAAATGTTGTATATTACATATTATGCCATGCTATGAAATTTTGTCTATTACATGCTACGAAACATTTTCTCCCTTTCGTTTCATGTCACGGTTCATCTTGAGTGCAATTTGTGTATCTTGGGAACAATCTTTCAAGTCATGTCAAGTCAGTTTACGTCTATCACGACCCTAAGTGTTAGGATGAGGTAATATCCTAGTAGAACTCCCTTATTTATGCTGGAGTATTTAAATTAGTGTGAAATTCCCTAGATTGACAAAGTAAGATCAACAAGTTGCGAATGAGGCATAATTAACTAGTCACCGGAGCGCAGAAAGCACTAACGCAGATGGTTCCACCCACATTTCAATTTCTTTTTATACGTACTCATGCGGGTGCAGATACTCGTGAACTGGCACTTACAATACATGTGTCCATAACAAGTGCATATACTTGTAAACTGACACGTATCTTAACACACTCACAGTTAGTATAGATACATGTGTTGTGATGTGGTAATCGGTAGGGACACATGGCTCAAGGGAACCAGTGTAGCACCCACATTTCACTTTTGATTATCACGTTTAATAAAACGAGGTTACTCTATTATGGTAACCCCATGAGACAAGATTACTCTATTATGGTAGCCCCATGAGACAAGAATATCATTATGGTAGTCCCATGAGACAAGAACATCATGGTAACTCCATGAGACAAGATTACATTTCAAGCTCAAGTACACGTTCAATTCATATTTCAAGTTCACGGTCAATTCATGTTTCAAGTTCATGTTCAGTTCATGTTTCAAGTTCAAGTTCAGTTCATGTTTCAATTACACGTTCAACTCATGTTTTAAGTTCACGCTTAGTTCAGGTTTCAATTCACGTTAAGGTCATATTCAGTTTCAGTTCAAGTTCAGTTTATGTTCATGTTCATGTTTAAGTTCATGTCCAAGTCAGTTCACATTCAAGGTCACGTCATGTCAAGTTTAGTTTCATTTCAGTCTATGCTCAAGTTCAAGTCATGTCAGTTCATGCCATGTTATATGTCAAGTCACATTATGCTTATTTATGATTATGATTTTGCATTCATGCTTTTATTACCATGCCTGCATTTGTAAACTATATGTTAAGCTATCTATTAACTTGCTGAGATATGTAATCAAATCTCCATGCAGTAGTCTCAACTACCATTTCTCCAGAATAATAGATCGTGTGACAGAATCAGGAGGTGCTTCAGAAGATGATCGACTGGAGTCGATTGATTAAACAGTGACGACATGGTGCGGAGCTCATAGCCTCAATGCTTCCATTTATCTTTAGAATTATGGCATCCTTGACTGAGTTGTGCAAGCTACTCAATGGATTAGCCTGGTAGTTGCTTTAGTTACTACTTGTACTTAAGGAGCTCTCTTTCCAGTACTCTTATGATTACAGACCTTTTGGACTCGTGATGTAATCAAGAAGGTCTACCACTTTAATGCTTATGGATTATGTTTTAAGTATTTGAGATATCTTTAGTTTAGTGCATAGTATTGCTCAAGAAAAAAATTATCTGCTACGAATATTGCATAATGCTAGATATATTTTAGGAACATTGTATCTTTATCTTTCATGAACGAGGGCAGGTAATCTTGTATTGCTTGTCCCGATGCTTCAGATGTCCGTCCGATCCCCAGCAGAATCTGGGAGTGTCACGGGTGGTATCAGAGTACGTCTCTAGGTTATAAATCCACATGCCCTTAGGAAATGCACCAAATATTAGGTTTGAAATTTTAGTCTTCATTAGGCTTGAATTTCTTGAAATATAAGAGTTAGTACGTGTATCTGATTCATGTACACATGTTTCAGAAAGTAACACGTGGCATGTGGTAGATTACCTAAGAACTTTGGTGGAGATAACAACTAGGAAGATCATAATCCTCCAATGGACGGAGGGCAAGCATTCACTGAAGCAATACCTCTGCCAACTGACATGCTTAGACATCAGCAACAACAATAAGTGCACACACTAAGACCCGAAGTTAGGGGTTGTTCGTATGAGAAGTTCATGATCCACCGTTACCTGAACTTTTTTAGTAATGAAGGACCTCTGAAAGCAAAAAAATGGATTATCGATCTCGAAAGGACATATGAGCTCTGCGGATGCATGGAGGAACATAAGGTACTATACGCTGGGTACCTTTTTCAAGGAGAAGCATGGAGGCAGCTTCTAGTGAGGGAGCTGGGAACTCTAGCCGCTTTGACATGGGAAAGATTCAAGGAGGGATTTCACAACCAATTCTTCCCAGATTCGATTAAACAACAGAAGCCACAAGAGTTTGCATCTCTATCCCATGGTAGTTTAACTGTGGAAGAGTACGCTACCAAGTTTATGACATTGGGGAAGTTCGCACCTAGCCTAATTTCTACAAAGAAGATGCAAACATGGAAGTTCCAGGGAGGACTTCAGCCAAGAATCCATAGCCAAGTGGCTTGTCATAGGATTGAGAACTACCAGGAGTTGGTAAACGTTGCTGCCATAGCAAAGGCCGAACAAAAGGGTTTAACTGCCCATATCATTTCGGAAAGAAAGAAGACTTCACCATATGCTACTAAAGATAGTTCGAAAAGGAAAAAGAACTTCACCATATGCTACTGAAGAAAGAGGACTTCATCGTAACATCATACATATGCACCCACCAGCCTTAGATGCCATAAATCTGGCTTTGCTTTAGTATTCTTTAAAAATGATCCATTCGAAGCCCGTTGATTGTTCTTCGTCAACCTAGGAGATACCACTCCATTTTTACTCACTCTAGAGTGGACAATAATGTTTTACTAGGATAATTCTTCATCCTAGCCTTTGAGGTCATAAAAAAAATTTATATTTTCATGTTATGCTTGAAAATATGTTTCATGACATGTAAAGTATACTTCATGTGAAAATGACAATTTCATTTGATATTCTACATTGAGTATTGACAAGTAGCCGATACTCAATATTTCATATAATATGATGTTTCATGCTCAATATGACATTTATATCATGAATGTGGCATTTATTAAGAAATCATAAATAAGTTATCAAAGTGTAAGTTAGAGGCTAACTTACAAACTTAAAAAAGTAGAGAATCAATGCGACTGTAATCAAAGTTATTCTAAGTTAAGATTTGAACCACTAAGGAAGATATTCATAATCAAAAGGGTTCAAAAATTAGTATTTACAAAACTGCCACAAAGTCTCCCAAATTCTCACTATTTGCAATTCGACCCCACACTTGACCAAAATTCACAAACCTTATATTTTCTATGTTCTAAAATCAACTATGCCCTTAGAATTACAAGATTTAAGTTACAAATATGCCAAACATACCTGTAACGACCCGACACAATAATTCTAAGGTTGAACTATTGATAATTCTTCTTGGATGTAAATTATATTTAATGGGCCATACTGGATAAGCCCACGAATGATAAATTATTAAGGTTGATTAGCAATTTTAATTAGGCTAAATAACTAGGTTAAACTCATTTATTATTTATTGAACAAGTTAGACTCTTTTTAGAATTTAAAGATCGGTCATTAGAAATTTATTTCAATTTAAAATCATCACTAATTGAAGTCTCCTACGCAGTCTATGTCATAGATAATCCTACATTGAATGAACTACTAGATCATATTTTTAAATTCAAACTCTTTTCTTAAATGATCGTAACCAAGTCCAACTTGAACTTGAACTCGAACTCGTCGGCATCCTATTCCAACAAGGATACAACTCTACAAGTCATCTTTACGTTAAAACTCTTTAACCGACTATCTTGTCAAACTCTAAGCCATGCACGTCTCCACCTTCCACTAGGATTCATGCCTCAATATAACTCTTTTACAATTCTACAAATCATCTTCATATTAAAACTCTTAAACCAACTCCTTATATATACACTCAGCCCCATGCATATTACATATATCTTCTTCATCTTCAAGCCCCAGTGTACTTTCTACTTATCCAAAATCATGCAGAGCACCGCTAGTCCACTAGCATCCCTCACATTTTCTCTCTCCTTCTAGTTCACGTGATAGGTTTCATGCTAGAAATATTGGATTAACGTTGTGAGATAATTAGCATGATCATACCCCTACACTTATGTATGATAAACGGATATAAAAATATTATGCATATATGTCCTCCATTAGAAGCCCCTTTTTATGTACCTGAGTCATAAATATCATGATTTTATGTATAAGTTTCATTTTAGTTGCAAGACATACATTAAATATTTTATGACAATCCATGATTTATGTGAAGATTTATGTAGTAAATTATTTATGAAAATTCATAGTTTTATGAAAGGAGTTGTACATTGAAAGATTTATGAAAAATCAATTTTATGTGAGGATATGTATCACGACATTTTTTGAAAGAATGCGATTTCATTTGAAATTTATGATATGACAAGCATGCAAGTATGATTATGATGAAGTATGAATGATAAGATACGTAATGGCTTATGTTATGATATGAAGACGGTACCATATGTTATAGGCATATTGCATTGCCAGGTTGTACATGCTGGTAGTGCACCTATCTTGTCTTCCTTATGTATAGATTCCACAACCCGCGGCCATGGGCGGAATTGAAATCTATTTAGATTCGCTGACCCTAACTCGCGGGGGTCAACAGTGGGTACCAACCTATGACAAGTAAAAGATAAGTTCATGTTCTTGTTATTTACATATGTATTTGTGAGTATGCATATTTTTCAAGAAACATTATATTTATTGTATGATGTGTTACTTATTGAGTATTCGACTCATTTTTTTGTATGTTTTTATTTTTGTAACCACCCCAGGACAGGACTTGGCCAAGGACGTGAGGCAGAGGCCTAGATAGTCTATGTCATGCTCAGTTTTATGATTTAAAGTTTAATAAGTTATTTTGATAAGTACATGAAACTTTATTGAATTTAAATAAGTGTTTCCACTGACTCTATTTTGAATTTTAAGTATTTAATAAAGATGGTATTATAAGGAATCTTTGTAGCTAGCGCTTCCTTTAGAATAAAAGAAAATATTTTAAAATCAAGTTCATTAGTAGCACTCCGGCTTCCCCGATAATTTCTAAAAGTAATTTTATTCTTAAATCTGGGGGGCAGAGTATTACAATACCCAACCCTTGGCATGCATCTCTTATGGTGTGATTTTAAGCTTAAAACCTCTATGGATGCATGTGTGTTCAAATGCATCAAGGGGAAACCAATATTATAACCTTAAAAACTTAGATCAAGTCAAACAAATTCATCCCAACCGTTAAGCACTTGATTAAGGCCAAAACATCATTAAACCATCCATTAAGCATATGCATGATGTTTCTAGCTTTTCTTTTATCAAGAAATTTTTTAAAACCTAACTAAATCCTACATTTCCATTCTTATCCCAATCACAAGGCTATTCTAAATTCTCATTATTGAAGCCTAGGAAATTTAAGCAAAACTCCACAAATTAAACTCAAATCAAGTAAAACCGATGCATGCTAGATGATCAACACAGGATATGAGTTTATAACCTATCATGGCATGCTTTCAACCTCAAATTTAAACCTTTAAAGTTTAATCCAAGACATTAGTGAATCATATAAAATCATATTAAGAAACTTCATGGCTAAAAATTCAACCCAAAGTAATTTATTCATTCAATATTCCCACATTGACCCGATTTGCATTTAGCATGGTAGTCCTCAATAAAACTCAATTAAAATTTCATTCACATGCCATAAATTAAAGCCTAACATGCTATGTTAACACTAAACAAAGGATATGGCAAGATTACTTACAAAAATGGTGGCCCTTGAGCTCCCAACACAACCTCTCTTCAAGAACTCTCTCAAACACACTTGGTTTCACTCTTGCATCACACTAAGAGGGGATGGCTCTCAAGAACTAAAGAGAAATCTTTGAGGAGTGGTGTGAGGAATTGAGGAGGTGAAAGAGGTATTTATAGGGCTTCATGGAGGGTGGGGGTCATGGGTTTGGATGAAGAAGAGGCCTGGGATTGGTGGAAGTAGGCGGTGGAGTGTAGAGGTGCAAAAATCAAGTTTGTGACATCTTTGTGTAGGTGAATAGTGCTCAAACTCCCATCATTTCTACATTTTCAGGTGTTGAATTGTGTAAAAGGGTGCAAATGCTTCCATGGTTCAAAAAATCAAAACAAAATGAAATGGATTGCAAGTGAGGTCATGCTAGATGCCGTCGAATTGGGGTCTTCAAAGGCCGGCCAAATTTCATCATCTTTTTTTCCTATCTTCATGGATTTTTTTTTACAGGTATGATGACTCCTTTTGATGGCTTTTTCAAGTGGTGGAAGGTGGAGGAATTGGCTGTCAAGTGATCATTTAGGAGCAGGTCATCGTAGGGGGTGAAATGGGGATGGTTGTCGAGTGACCTCTTGTGTTAATGCCAAACTGTTTTGGCATATATTTGGGGAAATTTTGGTCAATAATCTCATGAGTACTTGAGGGACCTCTTAGGGATTGGAGGAAAGGGGTGGTGACTCAACAAAGAGTAGAAATTTCTTGAATGGTTGAAGGTTCTCAGTTTGGTTCCAACTAAACTTCCTAAGGACATGGTTGGGATTTTAGCTAGATTTCTTGGAGCCATTTTCTCCAATGCTAAGTCCGAATATGGTGAGGTGTGAATAGTGAAGTTTTCCTTGAAACTTTGGTGGAAATGGCATGGGCTAGGGGCTAGTTTGGTGAAGTGCACGTGGTGGTCCAACTAGGTGCCAATTGGTGGTTATTTGGGCATTGACATGGCTTGGTTCCAATTGACATGTGATGCCCCCTACCCCCGCTTGGGATTGGACAGTGATTAAAACATTAAAACATGTAGCTCAAGACTACATACCGTCGTACATGACAGTTAAGATGCAATGCACTTGTTATAATTCTAGGCCAAAATTCATGTAAGTCTAAGTAAAAATGATAGCAATGTTGCAAAACATCATGGCACCATTAAACTAAAATCCCAAAAAGATTTCATTGTTCAAATTTCTCAAAATATAAGAGGGTCCGAAAATATAACATCTTAAAACCATTTCCCTCTTTTAAGCAACAAAAATTAAAATCCATTCAAACCCTTACAAGACCTTCTCTATTTCGCCTTGTCCTTGTTGATAATTTTTTGTAGGTCCCCAAATAGCTTAAGTACTTCACAGATGAACTGGTCGGCGACTTCTAGCTTATCCATTAAAGATGGCTCCGTCGAGCACTCAGGGCTCTTCAAGGCCTCCTTGACTATTAGAGGTGTTGGCCTCATGCGCTTCCCCATAACTGGTCTCTTGTCCTGTAACAACTTCTACAATTCCGGGTTGGGAATGATAGTAGAAACTATCACGGTGAAATTTCTATAAATCTTCGTAAGTAAACAAACAATATACCACAGATAACATGAGCATATAAAGGCAAACCATAAAATGAATGCTTGGACATGTACTTGACACAAAACTTAGTTCATACAATTTGACTTTTTCAAAAACATGTAACGGAGATCCTTTGCCTTTTCAATAAAATATATTTTTCCTTTGCACATTAAACAATACATATAACACATCTTTAACTCATTTCCTTGTTCACTTCTGGTAACATATGATTTGGATATCTCACGGCTCTCCTATGCACTGTGGGTTCTCTGCTAGTTATTGCATCACCCAACGGCCCACTTGACCGTGGTGACTACATCATAGTCCTTAGTATGCAGTTCACCATTTCGCCTTCACTGCATACAACACATGTGGCAACCACTAGCTTTAGGTGCCACCCCACTCCGGTATCCTTTCCACAAGCATCCATTTGAGGCCCACTCCAATTTATGCACTCCAAAGTAGACATAGGAGTTTCACTAGTAATTTCCCTTGTTCTAGCATTTGGGATCGTGATAAAACATATACATACTCTTTTCTTTGAAAACAGTACACAACCCAAATGCATGTGATATGAACTTGTGACACTTTTCTTTTACTGCATCATGTGAACATGTAAATGCCTAGAATCATATGACCATGTGACACAACATTGAACATCTCACTTTACGGCTTGAAAATATTAGAACATTCAAATAATCAGTTCAAAAACATAGGCAATAACATTCGACACGTACCAAAGTTGAAGAGCAATGTCTTAAACCCGAATACATATGCATGGCCGATTCATTTGAGACTTACACAAGCATGTTATAACAAGCAACTTGAGCCAATATTTCTAAGCATGTCCAAAATATCATGAACAAGTAAACATGGCAAGATCATCATATAAATCTGATTACAAGGCATCACATAGCAAGAGATTATAATCAATCAACTAGTTCATATGATAACACATAAGAATGCAAAGTTCACCTAACATATACAAATATCATCTAAGAGTAGGTTGAGAGTCCCCTTATAGAAATCCAAAGCAAAGCAATATAATCAAGCAAGTTGTAAAAAGTGTTCGCTTAATTAGAAATAAGAAAACATAACCCTAACCCGACATATGTGGTTGTGCTAGGGTTTCTCTTGTTCATGGTGACACTCCAAGAATTCTGCCTAGAGGCCCTTGGTTAAAGGTGGTCGTGTTTTTCCCTTGACCTTGGCAAGGTTGTGGGTGTGTTCATGTGTGCATGGTGGCCAAGACTCCTTAGAAACAAGATGGAGATTTTCACCTCTAGCTTCGGCCTCTCCCCCTTGGGAAAATCCTAGTTTTCCCCCAAGAAACTTCTCAAAATAAAAGGTCAAAAATTTGGGCGTGATGGTCGTGGTCTTCCTTTGATCTGAAACCCTAATGACCACATCACCCTTGTGTGTGTGCGTGTGCGACTTGTGAGTAGTGAGAGTTAAAGGGGTACCGTGCGATGTGGCTCCTAGCTTCTTCCTTGCTCGTGACTAAGAAGCGAGAGTGAGAAATGATGTTTTTTTGGAGAGAAAGATGGCTTGGGCGTGTGCAAGTAGAAAATGGAAAGCATTAACTAGAATGGCATCAAAAAGGCCTTCTAACCGTCGGCCCCTATCCTTAGATATGCCCCTTTGGTTTTCTCTCACACTCAACCTTGGAAATGTATGAAATCCTTGCATGGACACCATGTGGCATATCCCTCATCATTGGCTGAATCCCCCCTTTCATCTTTCCATATCTTTGCTTCCCTTTGGAGAGTGGGCATATGCATGCTTGCCTCTTGGCAAGGGCGTGTGGGTGTGTGTGTTGGTTGGCCGCCCACCTCAATTTCCCACAAGACCTTTCCTCTTCTCTAGATATTTAAGGTGGCTTGTGGTGAACATTTCCTAGGCATCCTTTTCTCTTGCTCATGAACCTTCTTCTAGAATTTCCAAGTGAGTGACAAGTGGCATGTGTACGGGAGAGTGCTGTGGTGGCCGAAACCTAGAGACTAGGGTTTTTGTTTTATCCCATGCACATCTTCCAATTATGATCAAACAATTAGTTCATATGATAACACATAAGAATGCGAAGCTCACACGACACTTGGCGACATCCAAGAATGTGCCTATTCCAATTATAATCATAGCCATCTTCTAGAAAGTCCTCTTTTTGGCTGCATGTGTGACACTTGACGAAAAGGTGGTTGGAATCCTCTTAGATCTTCTTTGGCCGAAACCCTAATCTCTTGGTGGAATGTGTCTTAATCTCTTGAGCTCCCCCATGAAAATCTTCTTAGAACTCACATGGCTCTGACAAGTGACATGAAAAACATGGGTGCTTGGTGAACGGGTGCATTGGCCAAGTAACCCTTGTATTCCCTAGGCGCATCATGATTGCTTTCTTCTAGAAACTCTTCCTATCCCTCTTCATGTGTGACAAGTGTCAAATAGGTGGTCTATGTCATGGTTGGCGTGTTGGGGCTTTCGGGTTACCAAAACTCTAAAGTCTCTTACCCCTTGCTCCCACAATCTTGTCTAGATTCATCGGACCTTAAATGTGGGATAAGTGGCCTAAAGGTTTGGAATGTTGGGTGCGATTCCCTTGTTCCACTAGGGTTTTCGGCTTTAGCCCAATGGGCTGGCCAAATTTCTAAGACCTTGTTGGGCCTATCTTATAGGCTTAGATGCCAAACAAACTAAGGTAAATAATTAACTAATAAAAATCCGAAGTTCTTTAAGGACTCTAAACCTTATGCACAACCGAACTTAGGTATAACATGGTGACTTAAGATAGGCAAAGACTTGGCTAAGTCCAGGTTGTCACATGACATGTGTTGGGTCAATAAAAACCAAAAAATTCAATTCATAAATGTGAAGAACATATTTTAAAGAAAACCATTCTAAAATCAAGATTTGAGGTTACTAATCATGGGTGAGATTAATAGTGCTTCATAACTCACATTTTAAGCTTAACCATGGTTAGGAGGGAACTCTAGGGGCATGTGGTTCATCTTGGGCTTGGGGGAAACCAATGGTATGGTGTATGTAGGTCTCATTTGAAAGGTTAAAATGAAAGACAAGGCTTTTGGGCTTTATAGGTTGGGCTTATTGGGCCATTTGTGTAGGTCTTGGATGTGGGCTTTGGTGTGAGTTCTTATATGGACCTTATGTCCAAATTTTTGGGACTTACCTATGGACTTAACGGTCTATTAAGTTGGGTCCCAATCTTAGGTCTTTCTTGGGTTGGGCTAATGGCCTTTACTCTCATTAAGTTAGACCCAATGGCTTCAATCCCATCACATATGGGGCTTAATTTCTAAGGTTCTTCAAGAAAAGTCTAGAACCTTATAATTCCCAAATGGGCTAGGCTTATGGTCCGTATTCTTAGCCCATCTCATTCTTAGTGAATTAGGGCCCTAAATAAAACATGCTTGGGCTACTTCTAAATCCATCCACACTAAGCCTTTTAGCCTAGCCCATCAATATGCCATGTGTCATACCACTATTGGCCTCTGGGTAATTACCCTAAAAAAATATTAAAAATACTAAATTCTTCCAATAATTCTAACTAAACCCAATGCGTGAATCTCATGCCAACTGAAATTCTAAACAAATAAAATAATCACATTTTAAACTAGTTAGGATCTTAGGTGCTAAAATAATCATTCTCGGTAGCGCACACGACTCGTTGAAGAATCAGAAGTCTCTGAAGTATCAGTGGAAGGGGGAGCATGATACAGTCGCTCTTGCTCTACCTTGCATAACTCTACTGCCTGACTGGACTCGGGTTGGTCGTGCTATTTTGGTGTCCAAGCCAACGGATCCTAGTCTCACCAATCCATCTAGTGGAGTCAAAAGGTTGACTTTCATCGTGATCTAAAATATGAGTTCGATGATACTCAAATCTTTCTTGCTGGGTCCAATAGGTGTCAACTATACGGTTCAATCTTCTGTGTCGCTCGGCTCTAATCCTCCAAACTCGACTAGGTGTCATGGAGAATCGTTGTGCAGCTCTTCCATTTTCAGCCATGCTGATGTTGTAAATAAAGAGGGAGTTTGGGTTACATGTGCAAAAAGAAATGGATGCATTGAGTGCATGAACGGATGCGAATTCTATGATGCGATACGATGCCACACCAGGTAAAATCCAAACAAATAAGGGTATTTGGCCTTCAATGTCATGATTCTTTTTCCCAAGTAGCTTCTTCAATGTTGTGATTCCACCAAAGCACCTTAACCAGAGGGATTTTCTGATTCCAAAGTTGCTTCTCCTTCCAGTCAGTAATTTGAATAGGAATTTCCTCATAAGATAGGTTGGGTTGTAACAAAATATATTTCGCACCTACGATTGTTGGCATTTGCTTTCCAAAACTTTTCTTCAGAGAAGATATGTGGAATACGTCATGAATTCCTTGGAATTCAACCGGAAGGTCCAGTCTATAAGCAACTGATCCCACTCTTTCCAGTATTTCGTACGGTCCCACGTATCTCAAACTTAGTTTCCCCTTCTTCCTGAATCAAACTACTTTTTTCATTGGTGATACTTTGAGGTAGACCCAGTCACCAATCTCAAACTCGATGCTTCTCCTCCTAGATTTGGCATGGCTCTTTTGTCTATCTTGAGCAACCTTCATTCTTTCCTTTATTAACAGAATTTGCTCTTTCATTTCTTGTAGAAACTCCATACCATAAATCCTTCCTTCTCCTATTTCATTCCAATATAAGGGAGATCTGCATTTCATTCCATACAAAGCTTCGTATGGCGCCATTTGAATGGTGGCCTGGATGCTATTGTTGTAAGAAAACTCTATTAGTGGCAAGTGCTTTTCCCAATCACATTTTCCTTGCAGAACATGGGCTCTTAACATATCTTCCAGTGTCTGGATAGTTCATTCAGTCTGCCCATCAGTTTGAGGATGACAAGCACTACTGAATTTCAACTTGGTGCCCATGGTGTCCTGAAGTCCTTGCCAAAAATAAGAGGTAAAACATGTATCCCTATATGATATTATTGACTTCGGAGCTCCATGCAATCGCAGCTACGAACAACCGGGTTAACTTCTCCATAAGGTCGGTATTCTTTACTTGCAGAAAGTGAGCACTTTTTGTTAATGGATCGACTACAACCCAAATAGAGTTACTACTCGTTGAGGTTCTTGGTAATCTGACCACAAAGTCTATTGAAATATCCTTCCACTTTCATTCTAGGATTGAAAGTTGTTGTAACTCTCCAACGGATCTCTAATTCTCTGCCTTAACTACCCTACATACAGAACACTAATTCACATTCTGCCACATCCTTCTTCATGCCTTCCCACCAAACGTATCGCTTCATATTAGAACATCCATCTATTTTAGTGAAATGGTCTCACACTGCTGAGGGGTCCTTATTTCCCCTCCTTTTATGAGGAGGGAGACTTGTGTCACTAGACAAGTTAATATTTAAAGCTATTTGTGATCAGTTTTCCAAAGGAGTAGCAGTCGCATTATCTCTTAAATTTGTATGAGTGTCACTTTTGAAGCAATCCATATATGAACTAACTTATAATATAACACAAAAATCAAGATATTAGTGATGCTAAAAAAAAATTTCTGATTAAGATATTACCATTTGGGCCCAACAACACAATGAATAATAACAACAACAATAATAATAATAGATAAATTGTTTCTTCTCAAAGCCACTCGTGTTTCTTCTCATGAGTCCATCAAAGCCTAAGCCTTGCAGAAATCAAAAAGAGCTTTCCTAATGAGTGATATGTTAAGTGATATATGGCAGACACTAAACAATTTATTGAGAATTTTTTTTAAGAAAAATAGTTATCAACTCTCTATAACTAGTTTTAGAATCAACAAAATCTAGGAAGAGACCGACACATTCCTTTCTTCCACATATGCCAGGCAATACTTTGGACATCAAAATTCTGCAAAGGCCAATCATTCCCGTCATTCCCCTTATGCAGAGACTGAAGACAGAAGGCACCTTCCTAGGCACAAGAATGCCAAGGACCATGTCAAATGGATGTCAGACCTTTACAAGAAATTTTATAGAAAAACAAAAAACAAAAGGCAAAAAACCAAACCAAAAATAACACTGTCAAAAACCATCTCCCTATGTAAAAACCTAAAAACTCCTAGAGAAATATCCTTATGGACATCAGGGCCCCGAACCTTGCATCTGACAGCAAATTGAAAACTCTTAGAGCAATCCCACAATTTGTATCTCTAAGTAATTGGTCTAAAGGCCAACAAAGAGTCCAACAATGTAGAGATATCCAACAACAATGTGGAAATAATTACAATAACTTGCACTACAACTCAAAACTGAGAGAAAAGAAAAAAAAAATATTAGAACCATGGAACAGTTTGTCGATATATTTTGGTGCTTCCAAACTACTGAAATCTAAAGTTCATATCCATAAATTCCTATGAGCTCAAATGTGGAATTTTATTTCTCATGTAATTGAAGAATTCAAAACTGTCGATTAATTTCCTTTCCCTACACTATCTAAGCAACCAATTGGAGCAAAAGCAAATTGCAGGAAATGTGATACCTATAATCGTTGTTTGGGATTCCAAAGGGAATAGAGTCCAAATGATATTGGGATTGGTTGGTTCCATAACTAACGCCTTGGGGATTACCAAAGATTTCTTAATAAAGGGAAGGGACTCATGAATACTGATCATCTCAATCTCAGTTTGGATTAGAAAATATTTCTTAATTCCAACCCCAATACCCAAAAATCATGCAAAAAATAAAACAAAATAAAATAACTTGAAGACGGTAAATCCCAAGGAAATTCGATCTTAAAAACAAATACCCAAAGGATCAATCTATTTGTGTCCTCTTTAAACCCAAGCATAGGAGAACAATTGAGACTCAAATTAGGCAAGAAAATTCATAGGCACAAAGAGAAAGTCATGGACATTGGACATAGTTAATGTTTAAGAGAGGAACCACAAAGATCAACTTAGCAATGACTCTCCAAAGATCAAGAGTTAAGAGAGAGAGAGAGAGAGAGAGAGAGAGAGAGAGAGTAACCTGTGATGGGTCGGAGCAGGAGAAGGTGGGGCATATCTGGACGCAAGGGGGAGAAGCAATAGAGGGGAGCAACAACTGAAGGTCGACAGAGAACGGCGACAGAGAATAGCGAAGGTGACAAAGAACAGAGAATGGAGAGGGTGGCTAGGGTTTGAGGAGAAGAAAGGAGTTTTTGGTGATCGGTTTCAAGTCTTTCAACAGATAATGGGATGTTTAAATCCGTATTAGAGTGGACACCCGATGAAGTTGACTTTATTGCAGTGGGCCATGTCGGATAGCATGGACGGATCGAGTCCAGGGTCTTTTATGCACAAGCCTAGTGCCGACCATTAATGGCCCTATTTATGGTTCTTCTTGCCTCCACTTTTTCTCTCTCCCATCGTTACTTCTGTTGGAAGATGAAAGACCACAAGAAAACTACATGCATAGGCACCAAGTGGCTCTTCTTGCTTTGACCGAAATCCGCTCCATTTTCCTTCTTCAATCATTGTTTCTCTTGGAACTCAAAAGCTTCTTTGCATGGTGGACATGTGGCGCCTCTTACTTATTCGCCAAAACCCTCTCTTTGTCTCCCTCATGAGTGTATGTCTAGAAATCCTAAAATCCTCATGCATGTGTGACAAGTAGCATGCCTCTTGCCAAAACCGACCACTCTTCTTCTCCTCTGCATTATTGCTTTTCTTCAAACTCCATATGCACATGTGCATGGATGCCAAGTGGCATCCCTTTGCCTTTATGGAAAATGGCACTTCCTTTCCCTCATCATTATTCTTGTAGAAACCGTAAGACCCATCTTGCATGCTTGCCAAGTGGCACGTACCTCTTAGGAATCTGAAACTCCATTCATCTTTCTCATGATTGTAGCTTCTAGAAATCCTAAGATCCCAATGCATGAACACCACTTGGCAAGGATTATGGAGGTGGTGTGTGCCTCCCTTGAATCTGAAACCCTAATGCTCCTCTTCATGATTGTTTTGCTTTGGGAACCAAAGACACCCTTTGCATGCATGCGTGCCTTCACTAAGCCAACCAAAACCCTAATAGCCTTCATCAATTATGAGCCTCTTCTCTCTCTTATTTGGACAAAAATTTGGTGGGCCTAAACTCCCTGGGGCATTAGATGTCTATTTACTACCCAAAGTAAGGTAACCAAACCTATTTTCACATAGGGTTCTAATGTTAAGGGCCCTAGGACCAAATAATTCCCTATTTACTTAGGCCCAATAAAGACTTAGCAAAACCTCCAATTCCTAGTCTTAGATTCGGGTGTCTAAAGGCTTGGAATACTGGAACAAAAAGCTGCCAGAAAACTCTCTCGATTTCTCTCTTTGTAGACAAGTGAAAAAAAGCACCGTGTGGAAAGAAAATGGGGTGGACGTGGGGTATAGGTGAAGGGCTGACATGAGGGGTGCTTGAATGTCCAAGTGATGTGAAGGTAACTTGTGAAAAGGGGAGAATAATGGGCTACAAAGTGCAGCTGATTTCCTGCTACAATTTGGCCTGGTAAGTAAGGGCTGATGTGAGGTGGTTTGACTTGCCTTGCCAAAGCATGGCCTTGAAAGTGGGAGGATGCTTGCTCAAGAAGCTTGGCCAAAATGGGTGGTTTCGGTGGGACTAAATCAGGTTAACTAAATGGTGTCTAGTTTGGGGCTTAGTTAGGGTTTCAGTCATTGTTTGGTTCAAATCAAACTTTTCTTGGCTAAATTAAATTACCAAGATGAAAGGGAGTGGTTAAAAGTGTAAGAGTGTGTAATTGAGTGATTAATTGCATGACAAAGTGATTTAACCAAGTGATAAAACACTTAATCAAAACCAAGTGGTTTAGGGTTTGGAAACCAATTTGGGATTTCGATTTCCTCCAAGTATAGAGTTCCAGTTGGCTTCCAACTTGTCGGGGTTTCATTAGGGTTGAAATACTCTTTTTGGTTGGCTAAATAGTTTTAGTTGGAAGGAATAGTAATTGGTGTAAGAGACATGATGACAAATTTGAATCACACTCCATCTCTTACACACTTTATCATCCTCTTTACATGTGTCCTAGGGTTTCCAAATGGGTGGCTAGGATTGTGCCATGTGTCCAACTAACAAGTGATCCTAAGTAGATTTGAACATCCTACATGGCGCTTTCTCGAGTGGTTACCATTCACCCAAAATATTAAAAACTTTGTATTGTACCATACAATCCTAAATATTCTTACGAGTCTAATGGTGCAATTTGTTTCACAAAATTATACTCGTCAGTGTCTTAATTAAATAGAAAGCCAATCCCGACTACTATTCATCTAGAGAACATATTACTGCACTGTAAAATCCTATACATTCATACGAATCTAATGGTGCAATTTTTTTCGTAAACTTATACTCCTAAGTACCTTAATTAAATAGAAAGCCAATCCTGACTACTATTCATCTAGAGAACATATTACTGCACTGTAAAATCCTATATATTCATACGAATCTAATGGTGCAATTTTTTTCTTAAACTTATACTCCTAAGTACCTTAATTAAATAGAAAGCCAACTCCGTTACCATAGTGGATCGTAAATTTTCAACGTTTCTAAGGTCTAAAGAAATTCATCTACCAAATTTCTTTCTAATCATTACAGTAGGAGTTCCATCGTAACATACATTTCAAATTGTATATGCTATAGACGACCATATGAGGGAGTGATTGGATGAGTCCCTACTCCTTCACTATATGAGCCCTAATGGATCAATAGATGATCTATTCATATTCCCTTGAACCTAAAACCATGTCATGAGATTAAAACTTGACATCAGTACTTTAGCATGTTATCTCAAAGCCACAACAATACAATCTCGTAGAGCATTTATAGGAAAGCGGTTAAGTCTAATTGGATTGACATGAATGTCTAGGGAAAATTATTTGGATTCTTACTTATTATTTTGTCACTCATATCCTCGGAGATTATATCGTTTTGACTCGATATAATTATGAGTATATTTATTTATAATGCAAGGTCAATAATTGTTTTGAGTTATAAACTTGTGAGGGATTAAAGACCCTTGACCTAGTGAGATCAAATAGTCTAGGGCATAGATAAG
Source organism: Juglans regia (assembly GCF_001411555.2). Lineage (NCBI taxonomy): Eukaryota > Viridiplantae > Streptophyta > Magnoliopsida > Fagales > Juglandaceae > Juglans > Juglans regia. The sequence goes on along the minus strand of NC_049913.1, from coordinate 27,718,268 downwards.
ATGTGTTAGGAGTGATATACTATGTTAGTAAGATTGTGACTTAATAGAGTACTCCTACCCTTTGTCTTCTCATCATCTCACATAATTCATTTTTTGCATGAGAGATAATTGATTGATAAATCATAAAGGAGACTGTTAATAGGTGTGGCATCCATTGTGGACAAGTGGAAGATATTAGTAAATGGGCACCCCATGACCCATGTGGTGTCCACATGGGTGGGGATGTTAAAGCTATTAATTAACTCACCATCACTGGTAGTTAATTAACTTCTAGGAAAATTAATTAATCGCCCTATTAGAAGACTTTTTAAACAAGAGTTTTACATACGTTAGTTTTGTAGTATGTAGAGAAAGTGAACATACAAACAAAAATCCTATCAAAAGATTCTCTTTCATGGTGCTTGCCTCGAGCGCAAGCACTTTCGCTTGACTTGTGTATAAGATGTTTTTGCTCGCCCCGGGGTCCAAGCACTCTTTACTGACTCCGCCTCGGGATGTAGAGACACCCATACTAGCACTCCTTGTTCACCTTGGATTCAAGCAGTTTTGCTCATAACGTGATGTGAGCATTGTTTGCTTATCTCTTGGTCCGAGCACTTATCTCTCTTATTATTTTGAAAATATCAACTATTGTTTTATTTTTCTTTAATTTCAAATAATTTTTATACGGGAAGCCGGGCATGTGCCTTGCATGTGCACTCCTATTAGTAATTAAAAGTATCATACTTAATTATATAATATATATTTATTTAACAAAAATAAATATTAAATGACAAATATTTAATAGCTGAATTGATAAGGCCAGTTTATCCTTGGAAAGCAGAGCGAGTAGGCGGCGGACAACATGGAAGCTTGCATGTGAGGCTGTATTTCTTAAGAAGTCAATCGTAATCGTCTCTGCTCGGATTTCTCCACGAAGTAGACCCTTCCATTATTATAGAGTATTAGTATTGGTTTCTTTATATATAAATGTAAAATATATATTTTGAAAATTATTTTTATTAATCAAGAAAAATTCTCACATTGAATTATACATCTTTAAATCAAAATAATAATAAAATATAATAATTTTTAAATATTATAATAAAATGATAAAATAAATATAAAATATTATAATAATAAAATATAGATGAAGGTGAAAGTTTTGTTGTGTTGTTAAAGAAGGGAGAAGAGTAAAGGGTTCGGAGAGAGAGATAGGGTGGGAGGAGAGAGAATTAATAAAATAGCATTTTAGAAGTGTGATGGGGAGCAATGCACGTCGGAGATAGAGATGTGCACTACGGATCTCTTAGATTTAACTCTTTAAAGATCTGTCGTCGGAAGTATGCTAGAGAGTTATTAACGTTTGTAATTAACTTGTTTAAGTCAAATTTGAATGAATGAATTATGATCCCTTATTGTCAAAAAAATATATATAGTCAATTTATGATTTAGTTATGCAAAGATGTATTCACACTTGCATATAGATAAATCAATGAAAATGCTCTTACAATAAAGAAGCTCCAACTTATTGAAAGAGACCGGCCACGACTTATTCCTCCCCTGCACTCAACACACACAAACACGCACTCTCTAATTAAACAGAACCTTCGGAGTTTTCTTTTATCCCATTGAATGATAGCCACAATACTATCCATTTCCTCCAATTTATTTTCAATTGTTCCGTCTGTCAATGAAAAACTCAGGAAGTTGATTTTAGTGCAAGATGGACTCCAAGTCTCTGCGCTTCATCACCCACCAGTCGTTCTTCTCTGCTGTCCGATCCGGCGACCTCGACTCTCTCAAACAGCTCTTTGATAAGCTTACGGTAGGCGAATCGTCCGATGGGTCCGCTGTCTCCGATCTACTGGCTTTGCAGAACAACGCGGGCGAGACCGCCCTGTACGTGGCCGCAGACAATAATCTGCCGGAGCTGTTCACCTACTTGCTCAGGTTCTCTGATCTTCAGACTCTAAAGATCAGGTCCAAGTCTGATATGGACGCCTTCCACGTCGCCGCTAAGCGCGGCCACTTGGGTATTGTTCTCATAGTCATACTGTGCGTGCCTTGGCTTTGGTTTTCCATTTTTTTTTGTTTTGGAAGTAGCTAAAATTTTCTTTTTCTTTATATTATTTTTTACTTATTGATCATTATTTATGGGGTTTACTGCTTTGGCTGCAAGGATGGTAACCTAATTGTTACTCATTGTTACTCTTAAGCGCCAATCTTGAGCTAATAAATTTTTGATTTCATGTTAGAAGTTTGGAGATTGAAATCTGATTGATAGGATGCATAGCTCTATTATGAACATGGGTGCGAGGAAGTACCTACTGTAGTTACAGGCTTTTCTTCTCCAGGGAAGAGCTTAATATTTTGTTTCGTATGAATGAATGAATGAATGAATTGAACCTTCGATCGTCAAACTCATCATGAAATGATTGCATTTATCTAGAGCTTCAATGAAAAACTGTGGAATCAAATTTTTCATTGCAGCAGAATGCTTTTTTATCTGCGATTTTGGCAATCTTCATGCCGTTCTAGAGGGAATGCATATTATGACTTTATTTCAGCCTTGAGAAAAAAAAAAAAATAAAAGAGAGAAAAATCATTTGAATGGTTGTTTAATTGAAAATCATTTTTTTCTTATTCTGCTATACAAACGCAGAAGCAACCACAAGCAGCTACAATAAATCCTAGAGATTTATAAGATCCTACTGGAAAGTGACAAAATGTTGACCATTAACATTTAACATATGCATCTAGGACTTTACCATGGGTAACCTACCAGTCCATCTTGCTCAAGTTATTTTACATTTATTAAGTAGTGTTGGTAAGATTTTACCTTAGAGCCTTGGAAGTATTTCATCTGCTAAAAGAAAGAAAGGATTTCCTTTTTGGGAGTATGGTATTGACTATTATTTTCTTTAGGTATCGTGAAGGAACTTTTGGGCATTTGGCCTGAGCTTTGCAAGTCATGTGACTCCTCAAACACTAGCCCCCTTTATTCAGCTGCTGTTAAGGACCATTTGGATGTGGTGAGTGCCATCTTGGATGCTGATGCCACCTCAGTTAGGATGGTAAGGAAAAATGGAAAGACTGCATTGCACACGGCTGCCAGGTATGGCCTCCTTCGTATTGTAAAAGAACTTATTGAGCGTGATTCAGGAATTATCACAATCAAAGATAAGAAGGGCCAAACAGCACTTCATATGGCTGTAAAAGGTCAGTGCCCTTCAGTTGTAGAGGAGTTATTGCTTGCCGATTGTTCTATACTGAATGAACATGACAAGAAGGGTAATACAGCCGTGCATATAGCCACAAGAAAAGGCCGTTCACAGGTATTCTTCTACTAGTTCTAAGAAAAATATCTAATTGCATTTGTGTTCTTATCGGATTTGTTTTCTCAAGAAAGTTTGCTTCCATTTTCTCAGCTAATATTGATACTTAGATTATTAAGATTAGGAGCTTGCCATTTCAATGTTGTAAGGACTCATCTTGCAGTATCAGTAGCACTTGTCAAGTGGCATTCTCCTGCACTATTTCACCTCTGACCAACCAGAATATTTTAATCACCTCTTATACAAATATATATTGCCCTGTTAGTAATTTAGGATGAGGAAGAGGGTTAAGATAAGAATAATTTAATCACTTCCTTAACATATGTAGCATTGCTTGAGGTCAGGATGTGACAGTTTGCGAGGCGCTAAGTCATAAGTGAAAAGATCACCTCTTACATTTGTTAGCATTTACCATTTTCCTACTTATTAAAAAAAAAAAAGGAATTTGACATTAACCATGAAAGTGGATATAAATCCGTAGATGTACCATGTGAAGTCTTGTTGGGTGCTTATCGTCTTTTGTCATTGCCTGTCCTTCTTTTGGCTCTTATCGTGGCTGCAGTTAAAGATATTGGAAACACTTTGCTCTAGTTATATCAATTGAAAGAAAATGACATCAAAATTATGACAAGAACTGTTAGCAATTCTATTGGATCTCATCCTGTAGGTTTTCATACCAACTAGTCCACACGCACGCTCGCTCTATCTGCAGGAAAAACTCCCTAAATTCGTTATAAGAAAAGAAAAATTAAAAAGATTTTGACTTTTGTGGTACATGCGATTGCAGTAGAACCGGAAGGATCTTTTGGGAAGTGAAAATAGAAGAATCGTTTGTGCAATAAATGATCATTTAAATGGTAGAGAAGTGTAAGAGATGGATAAGTGAATAATCACAATGGGTGAAGTAGAAAGGTTGGTGTTGTAATTAAGACAATAATAAAATTAAGGAACCACTAAAATGGAAAAAAAAAAAAAAAAAGTTAGGAAAATGCCGAGATGGCTGGATGAGAGTGAAGGAAATGATGTAGAAATTATATAGGAAATAAATAAATATAGGAATATCTTACATGTATTGCCAAATTGCTTTTCTAAATTTACTCTAATTACTTTAATATGTAACCATGACTATACTACCATGTTTATGCATCTTGCATTTATGCTAGAAGCGCCATATCATATCCTTGTAATTTGTGCGATTACATTTCTTGGACTAAGCTTAGCTGAAAATTTGATGCCTCTGCTTGTGTTTGTTTATTCCAGTGTCGGTTGTTGTAATGAATACTATTCAAAAATTTTCAGATAGTGAGCCTTTTGCTTAGCTATACGTCTGTTGATGTCAACGCAATTAATAATCAGCATGAGACCGCAATGGATTTGGCAGATAAGCTGCAATATGGAGAATTGGCATTTGAAATTAAGGATTCTCTGGTGGAAGCTGGTGCCAAGCATGCCAGACATGTAGGCCAAGAGGACGAAACAATGGAACTCAAAAGAACTGTCAGTGATATAAAGCATGAGGTGCACTCGCAACTCAAAGAAAATGAGCAAACCCGGCGGCGAGTTTCTGGTATTGCCAAGGAATTAAAGAAACTTCACAGAGAAGCTGTTCAAAACACCACAAATTCGATAACACTTGTCGCTGTTCTTTTTGCCTCAATAGCTTTCTTGGCTATATTTAACTTGCCTGGCCAGTATTTTACTGACCAACCAAATCCAGGGAAGGCTGAAATAGCTGGCAGTGTTGGTTTCAAAGTGTTCTACCTTTTAAATGCTACATCTCTTTTCATTTCTCTCGCAGTTGTTGTGGTTCAGATTACTTTGGTGGCCTGGGACACTAGGGCTCAGAAGCGGGTTGTATCCGTTGTTAACAAGCTAATGTGGGCTGCCTGCGCATGCACTTGTGGGGCGTTTCTGTCTATAGCTTTTGTAGTTGTTGGAAAGGGAAGCACCTGGATGGCTATTACTATAACCCTTACAGGAGCACCGATTCTTGCGGGGACTCTTGCAAGTATGTGCTACTTTGTTTTCCGACAACATTTTGGGATTTTCCGCGGTGACTCCCAGAGATGCATCAGAAGGGCGAGCGGGAGCAAGTCTTTCTCATGGTCGGTGTACTCTGCAAATATATCAGATCTTGATGACTATAACTCAGACCTCGAGAAAATATATGCTCTGTAGACAAAATCTTTAGAACTTATGAGTTAGCTGCACAACATCTTCAAATGCATGGTGTTTATCTGAATGTAAGTAGTTGCTCGTGCAATTTAAGGTTAAGCAATTTCTATTTCTGAGTTTGTGCAAGGGGAAATTCGTGTGTATCAGGTTGACAAACAAAAAATGTTGTATATTTATGCATGAGGAAGTATATTATTAAGTGCAATCTAGATGAGCATTTTATATGGTTTTGTTTGATTGGGCCAAATAATCTATAATAAGCATTTAGGTAAAATACCGGTAGGAACCTTTGGGAAAAGATCAGGATCATGGGTTGAATATCTGTGGTTGGCTATCTATTTATCTATATACACACACACACACCAAGTTGAGTTTCTCAGATTTCTAAGCACCTGTACACTTTCATTTTCTTTTGTTCTTTTTTTCTTTTTTGAGCACTCAGCCTGTGAAGATAACCAGTTTTAGATCACGTACCTTTCAGCGTTTCTGGTACAATAACATATACGAATAATTCTCTCTATCTTAGACCCTGGGAATTGCAACCGAAGGTGCTATCCAAGATGTGCGCATGCGCCCCAGCAACATTCCGGTGGGTGAAACATGAAAAAATGAATTAAAAAAAAACAACAAAATGCATGTATATTTTTCTTAGAATTTGTGCACATGAATTAGATTACTTCTTATTTTGTATAAGGTTGCTGTAACAGATGCACATAAAGAAACATGCTGCATCTTCTAAAACAATGTTTCCCTCTAGCCCACGTGGTTTATGATTGAAAAAATACAACAGAACCACATTGGTATATCTTGCTTACAAAGTAAAAAAGAATAGCTCAGGGAAACCCTAGCTTATCTTACTTTGAAACCCTTATCATCGTCCCAATTTCTATGACAACAAAACAAACTAAGATATACAATTTTGCAAATTATACCAGATCTTTGCCATGGCACATGCCGAGAAGAGTGTACAATCAACCTTGATTAGAGGCAGGACGCAGCAACAAAATCATAATGGTAATTGACCTGACCCTCTCCTTGATCTTGACGGAGGTCCACTCATGTCCCATGAAGCAGGGTCTGGAGGTTCTTCAGGTCCTTGCACCTCCTGTATACACAGCATCAATGTGATTGAAAAAATATCAAGAGCATTCTTAAATGGAAATTAAGACTGAAAACTTAAAAAACAAAGAACAAAGGTGCAGATTAGATATAACGGTGTCTTTTACAATTTTCCGAGGCAGGCAACAGAAACTTTAGCTTCTCTGTGAATCCAGCCCAACACAACCATACCCAGTCTGAAAGGAGAAACAAGTATGTAATCTTGCTGATACATTTTGTCATTTTGTGATTGCCATCAAAGTGGAAAGGGAGATCCCTTTCTGATGGACCTGAGATCTGTTTTCTTTCCTTTTTTGAACCAAAGGATATAGAAGGGGCTCTCCCTCCAGAGCTTAGTGAACTATTTCTATTTCTCAATATTTTTCTTCTTTGATTTTCTGTACGAATAAGAATATTGCACCTCATTGATTGTCAAAATTGTCATTCCACTTCTTTGCATTAACTCATCTGAATTACTGTCACCTGAAAAATTCTCATTATCAAGCTCTCTGGTGCTGAGAATATCAAAGAGAAGCTCAACAGACCTCTGATAATGAAGTGGTAGAACTGTTGCGTGATAGTGCCTGCACTTTTGTGTGCATACGATGCTGCTGCTGCATTTGCTCAAACTGTTGTAGCCTTGAAGCAAAGTTAATTCCATTATGTGAATTTGCACCATCCTGGATCCCATCTTCATCCTCACAGATTTGCAAACCGCTTGGCACGTGATGTATAATATGATAGGGGTTCCCCGATGATGTTTGCCTAACTTGCTCACCGTTGAAGGAATATGAAGGCACAGTTTTTAAACGGGTTCGCAGTATCTTAAATGCGGCACTTTGCTGCATTCAAGTGTCAAATTCAAGGTAAAAATGAATAATGAATGACACAACTAAAGCACAAAAATTCTATTCCATTTTGGAGTAAAAACTACCCAAGCAACTAGCATTAGTGCAAAATTAATATCCTTAGAATTTATGGAGCATCATACTAGTTGAACAAAGTTGAATTAATCACATCCATTTCAACAACTCCTGTTTTCAGTCTCTTAATTTATCAAGTTCTAGCTGAGGGTTACCAGATTTTCCTATCCATCTCACAAACCGCAAACAGATCATGCATCTTAATTCATGATACTCCCAAGTTCCAATTCCCCAAATTTGATGATCCGCAATGATTTGATGAATATGTTATGAAAGATGGGGTAAGATAAGGGGGGAAGAAAAGTGAATCAAGACCTGTGATCTGTTTATTTTATGTGCATTATGTACACAATTTAGTGCGCATACCCACTTACATACATAATTCAGTGTATCAATGGGTTTCTAAACAGGGGAATATTTTTACCAATAACAAAAAGCTATATGGAAGAAAAAAAAAAAACAAACAAACAAACAAACTCCTAGGGAACCATACCTGGGGAAGCAACATCAGAAGGCCATACAAGGCTTTTAACAACCATATATATCTTCCAGGTTCAAGAAGCTGCAAGCACCAAATAATGGGTCAGGTACAGAACACACAAACTCTAACTTGGGGTGACGTGCAGGAAAAATGAAGCAAAGATATCCCCTTTACTTGCAATAAGAATTGAACCGCCTACTTTGTACAAGAGTAACATGATATATTCAGGACAGCAAAACTCCCACTTTAATCCAAACCCAAAGAACAGTGCTTGCAAAATGCTCATATGTCACACACAATGTTCAACTAGCAATACATCAAAAGCATAACATATACTTACAAGAAAACACATAACGGAAGAAAATAATATTTTCCACACATATGGGTTTGTTCGCAAGACGAAGAAAGGATAATAATTTTATTCATCAATAAGGCATGCTACCCTTTTAGCTAAAAAGAAAAAAACACTTCCATCAGGTCGTGTGAGATAGTGCCTGCAATTGTAATATTGCCTTAATGGACAAAAAAAAGAGGTTGCCTCTGCAACAATTTTCCCCTTTCTTTCAAAAAAACCTTTTTTTTTTTTTCATCAGAAGCTAACACTATGAATAAATTAACAAAATTATCCTCAGTTTCATTAGAGTCCGTGAGGGGGAATACCCTAAACACAAGAAGTATACAAATAACACCCTTTGACCAACTAACACTTTGATTTTACTTTAACTCATTAGATTCAGTAGTAGGTTCATTAATTGCACATAATATCTTGAATGAGAGAAAAAAAGTATCGCACCTCCAACAGGGGAAAAAAGAGATGCAAACCAGATCCTAAAGTTCAACTGGTCAATAAACTCAAAAAAGAAAGCCAAAAAGATGGAGAGGAATCACATTTTTTTATCTCACAAAAGAAGAGTGAGTTCATTTTTTTTTTTTCTTTTTTTAATGTCAAGGAACCTCTCCAAGGCAAGACCCTTCAGACACACCCCTGCAAAGTAAACTCCAGTCTCATGCACCACACCCTCAAAAGTTTCCCTATACGGAACTGGTTAAATCGCCATCTTTTCACCAGGGGGTGTAGCCCCAAAGGATTGTTTGCACCCATGAGGTGTTGAACCTTGGACCTTGAAAGGAGTGATACCCCAAGACCAAGGCTTTCACCACTTGGGCCAACCCTTTGGGGTTAGAACAGTTCCTTTAATTAAAATCCCAACTAAATATTCCACATCAAGATAGGGAGGTGCTACTCTCCAAACAGCTAAACACCTTCCACCGGCAATCAAAGAAGCCAGAATATCAATCATTCAGCAAGGTTAATCCAGTGCACCCAAAAAGAGAAAAAAACCATCATCGAAAGCACCTATTCCACCAACAATGATTAGAAAATGGTCTTATGCTTTTCCTTGTCCCATTTCCACATGTAACATCAGTTGAAAATGGAATTGTTCAAATTCCTAGAAACTCTTCTGAAACTACATGGGATACAATTTTAGTGGGAGCGCTACACACCAAGTACAATTGACTGTATTACCGCACAGCACAAAGTACACACTTCCAACTCCTCACCTTGGACGTGTGACTTCCTATAAGGTTTCCATTGTCAAGATAAGGTAAAATGTGATGTATGAATGGCCGAATCAATTGGCCTTTGAGTGATCTGTATATTATATAGAAAATTTACAAGAGAACTATACATGGGAAGAAACTAATTATCGAGTGATTCTAGCATTCTTAGCCTTATAAGGAAACTATATTCTGTACAAGCCTAAGTAACGGAAGTAAAGATGAGATAAGGAAAGAAGAATAGAAGGAAATTATATTGATGATGGATAGTGCTGTCCATTGACAGCCCCCCTCAAATTGATGCGGGTTGATCAACAAGCATCAATTTGCCACTTAAGAAACAGTGTCTATGGCGAGTGAGAGCTTTGGTGAAGATATCAACAATTTGTAGTTCAGTGGGAACATGTGGGAGAGTGATAACACGAGCTTCAAATGCTTCACGGATAGAGTGACAGTCGACTTCAATATGCTTCGTGCGCTCATGATAGACAGGATTGGCTGTGATTTGAATAGCACTTGTATTATCAGCATGTAGTGGTGTAGGATCGGTCTCAGAGAAATCTAGCTCAGCAAGCAAACCTCGAAGCCAAATAATTTCGGAACAAGCAAGAGACATTGCCCGATACTCAGATTCTGTAGATGACTTAGAGACTCTGTCTTGCTTCTTACTCTTCCAGGAGATCAATGCATTACCTAAGAACACACACCAACCAGTAATAGATCGACGTGTATCAGCACAACCAGCCCAATCAGCATCGCTATAAGCAATAAGGCGATGAGAATTGCCTGCAGGAAAGAATAAGCCACGGGCAGAGGTGCCCTGAACATAGCGTATGATCCTACGGACAGCAGCCAAATGAAGATGACGAGGGGTCTGAAGAAACTGGCTGACTTGTTGTACTGCAAAGGAAATGTCCGGTCTAGTAATGGTGAGATAGACAAGACTACCTACCAACTTCCGGTATAAACTGGGATCCTCAAGTAAATCACCCTCCTCTTTGCGAAGCTTGACATTCAATTCCATGGGAGTATCAACCGAAGTGGCCTCCTGTAGGCTAGCTGTAGCCACCAGGTCACTAGCATACTTATGTTGATTGAGTGAAATACCAGATGAACTACGATGCACCTCAAGACCAAGAAAATATGTGAGAGACCCAAGGTCTTTCATATGAAATGACTCAGAGAGATGAGTCTTGAGCTGGCCAAGTAAAATAGAGTCGGAACCAGTAATCACAATATCGTCAACATATACCAAAAGAACAACAATACCCACATCTGATTTCCGAAGAAACAATGAAGTGTCATACTTGCTCTGCTTGAATGAGAATTGTAATAAAGCGGTTCGAAATTTATCAAACCAGGCCCTTGGAGCTTGTTTGAGACCATAAAGAGAGCGACGAAGCTTACACACATGCGAAGTCGAAGGAGTACTCAGTCCCGGTGGTGGTTTCATATAAATACACTCTTTAAGATCCCTATGAAGAAAAGCATTCTTGACATCCATCTGATGTAGTGGCCAATCATTAGAAGCAGCAAGAGCTAGAATCGTACGAACAATAGTCATCTTAGCCACAGGAGCAAAGGTCTCTTCATAATTGACACCATATTCCTGATTATTCCCAAGAGCAACAAGTCGAGCTTTGTAACGATCCAAACTTCCATCAGATCGAACCTTGACTGAGTAAACCCATTTGCAACCTAGAGGAGCAATTGTTGGAGGGCATGGCTCAATGTCCCAGGTATGATTGGCCTCTAGAGCGGCAATTTCTTCCTGCATAGCTTGTTGCCAACAGTCATGCTTGGCAGCTTGTGAGTAGCATGTGGGAATATCAAAATTGGATAAAGCAGCAATAAGAGCTGAAATAGAGGACCCAGAAGGAAAACCATACCTATCCGGAGGTACAGACACTCGAGGAGAGCGTCGTACCAAGGGCTCTGGAGGTGCTGCAACTGATTGGTTCTGGAGCATGTTAGGATCAGATATCGGGTGAGCCACAGGAAGAGACTGTGGGCGGGAGCGTCTCGTATACACAATACCTGGTTTAAAGCGAGAGCGGACAGGAGGAAGATTTGAGAGTTGCTGCTCAAAGGAGGGGAGGACCACAGTGGAAGAAGAGGGCACAGATGACACAGGAAAGAAATGTTGATTTTCAAAGAAAATAACATTCCTAGAAATGCGTGTGCGATGTAAATTAGGATCATAGCAAACAAATCATTTTTGACACACATTATATCCCAAGAATGCACATCTAACAGATTGAGCAGATAATTTATGTCGCTCATGAGGAGGTAAATGAACAAAGCATACACAACCAAATGTACGAAGATTATCATAACTAGGTTGCTTATCAAACAAGCGGAAATAGGGAGACTCCATGTGTAAGACTTGGGAAGGTAAACGATTAATCAAATGAGTAGCAGTTTTCAGAGCCTCGACCCAGAACATGGATTGAACAGAGGATTCTAACAAGAGGGTACGTACCATGTCAAGAAGAGTGCGATTTTTGCGTTCGGCTACTCCATTCTGTTGGGGAGTAGCGGGACATGAACGTTGATGAATAATACCTTTAGAAGCCAAGAAAGCCTGAAACTCATTAGACAAATATTCACCACCAGAATCTGTGCGTAATGTCTTAATAGTCGCAGAAAATTGATTGTCAACATATGCTAAAAACTCAGTGAAAGTACGAAAAACCTCAGATTTGGAATGAAGGAAATAAACCCAAGTAAATCTGCTATGATCATCAATGAAAGTCACATAGTATTTAAATTTCTCATGTGAACTAACAGGAGAAGGTCCCCAAACATCACTATGAACAAGATCAAAGCAGTGAGAAGCTCGACTAGCATGCAAAGGAAAAGGAAGAATTTTGCTTTTACCAAGTTTACAAGAATCACACTCAAGAGATAAAGACAAACGTTCTTTATTACCAAGAAAACCAGAGTTCAATACATGAGATAAAATCTGAGTATTAGGATGGCCTAAACGACGATGTCACACCATACTTAGATTAGGAACATTATTACAAGCAAAAGACGTAATAGAAGAAACTGAAGAAAGTGCTGGAACAGGTAAAAATAGTGGAAACAAACGCCCCACTTTAGGTCCCTTCACGATCGGTTCCCCCGTTACCTGGTCCTGCACAACACAACCATCACCAGAAAATTTAACAGCGCAATTGTTATCCACTAATTGACCAACAGAAATAAGATTCATGGAAAGTTGAGGAGCAAGAAACACATTAGTAAATGTCGAAGAGGCATCTCCGACAGCAGCTATGGGCAAAGAACTACCATTGGCAGTTTGAATAGCAGATTGACCAGCATAAGGTCGAACATGACACAGAGCAGTGGGCGTATTTTTCATATGATTAGAAGCTCCCGAGTCTACGTACCAGAGTTTAGTAGAATTTTTACCTTGAAACCCCATCGCAGACAATGCTGAAATTAGCATCTGTTGCACCATTTCAGGAGTGCAATAAGTTGCTGCAGGAGATGCAAGATCAGAGGATACACCTGAGGAAGAGTCATGTACTGCAGAAGTCGCTGAGGGAGAAACAGACACAGAAGTCTGAAATGCGTGAGCCTGACGATTCTGGGGACGGATACGATATTCTTTGATAATATGTCCCTTTTTCTTACAATAAGAACAATATTTTTTAGGACAATTGGCAGCAATATGCCCATAGGCCTTGCAGCAGAAACACTGCAAATTTTTAGAAGTCATAGGTGATCCGTGTCCTTGGGCAGCATAAGCCACAGTTGTTGTACCGGAACTACCATGAGATTGCTCCAGAATAGCTTGAGTACTAAGACGTTGTTCCTCGCGAAGTAACTCACCAAAACAAATATCCAGCGAAGGAACAGGAGATCTGTTCAGTAGAGAAGAGCGAACAGATTCATATTCCGAGCGTAGTTTCATAAGAAACTGATCACGCCGGCTAGTCTCATGAAGCTTCTGAATAGTGGAAAGTGCAGCAACAGGAACATCCGCAATAACCAAATCAGTATATTCATTCCAAAGAGTCAAGAATGCCGAGTAGTAGTCTTGGATGGAAAGACTACCATGTTGAAACATGGCAATCGCATGTTCCAACTGAAAGCGACGAGCATTATTGTCTTGATGATAAACTTTCTTCAGGTAATTCCACATGGCTTGAGCGGAGCGATGAGCCCGCAAGTTAGTGACAATATGTGGCTCCACCGAACTAAGAAGCCAAGACATGATCCGAGCATCAAGTACATCCCAAGAAGGCGAAGACGCGACATCTTTGGAGTTTTCAGGATTGGATGTTTGCGTGCCATCAATATGGCCCCAAAGGTCTTTTCCCTTGAGGAAAAGTTCAAATTGAAAAGCCCAAGTAGAATAATTTTTGCCTGTAAATTTGACACATATAGGTGCAGAATCCATTGCAAAAAAATGGAACTCGAGACGAAAAGAAATTCCAGAATAAACTTAAGGAACCCAAAAAAAAATGAGTTTCTGCCGACAAATGTGATAAGGCAAAAAAAATAATAATACGAAGACCAAAAATTAATTGTGCCGAAATCACCCACTCAGAAACGTAAAAAGAGAACGCAGGAACAGAAGCCCAGACCTTAAACAGAGCTGCCGAAACACACCACTCCAGAAGAAGAGCGTGTCGATGGAGGAAGGAGATGCCGAGAAAGCCCAAAACCGAGACAGAACCTGCCGAGAAAGGCTACCCCAGAAGCAGAGTGCCGAAAAATACGAAGCTCGTACGTCTGTCGATACACGAGAAATCGAAGATGCCGAGAGGACGATGCCGACACACGAAACCGAGACAAATTGAAGATGCCGAGAGGTACTGTCAAGACACAGACCACGCCGACACACGTAACCGAGACAGAAGACGATGCACGCGGGCAACAACGAAACCGAGAGAGAAAAAAAATCAACCGGCTCTTGATACCATGTCAAGATAAGGTAAAATGTGATGTATGAATGGCCGAATCAATTGGCCTTTGAGTGATCTGTATATTATATAGAAACTTTACAAGAGAACTATACATGGGAAGAAACTAATTATCGAGTGATTCTAGCATTCTTAGCCTTATAAGGAAACTATATTCTGTACAAGCCTAAGTAACGGAAGTAAAGATGAGATAAGGAAAGAAGAATAGAAGGAAACTATATTGATGATGGACAGTGCTGTCCATTGACATCCATCAGATCACACTTTTCCATTCCCACCACCCTGAACAATAATGTAAGAGACAATTGGCAACCCACCACTCACAGCTCCAACTTAATGTTCCCCAATTGTCAATATGCCAATCCCAATTGTCAGTATGACAAAAAATGCTTAAATTCCAATGCATCCCACTCCCTGATTATCCTATGGAGTTAGCCGCATAAACATTGATGAATAATAAATAATTCTTTCATGACACCTCTCCCCACCAGACGTACTAAGAAAAAAACATCTGTGCCTGGATTAACAGAAACATACTCCACAAACTCCAGCCAGCCTAGCCCTTATCACTTTCCACAATCTCACCAAATGTATTCTCACCACATTTTCAAAGGAAAGACATCAGCAGTAGTAAGAGACCTTTTCAGTAATAATGCCAATAGGAAATATTTTGTTGAAAATTCCAAGAGAAACAGAATAACTAGTGAGGCAGGTTAGAGCCTCATCTTTCACTTATGCACCTGCAATCTAAGATAAGCAAAGATTGGAGTTTCCAGCAAGCGAATCAATTTATCCAGCTGGACCAAAAATTTGACATTGATATCTTCCTCCACCAGAGACTGAATCACAGCACTTGCATGCTGGTACGTCTGCCAAGCACGATAAAACATGATCACTGAGTGCAACGAAAACCTATAGGTCATACAAACAAGATTGCTTAATCCTGCAAGAATGTTTGAAGATAAAAGGGGAAACGAGAGTAGAGAGAGAGAGAGAGGTTAAAAAATAAATGGTTTACATGGAAATTTCAAAATACTCACCTGTGCTAATAAGCAAAGACTTATAATTGCCATGGGCGAATGACACCATGAAGCATACAAAGAAACAAACAAGTCCTTCCCAGCCGGATTCACCAGTGAATTTTTCAAAAGATCCCGGACCTCAGACAATTCAGACGATGCAAGTAGAATTAAATTCAAAGTCTGAAATAAACAGAAAAGATCAAAAGGATAAACAAAAGTTCACCTTACATAATTGCTAGATATTTGATGTAGGGAAAAGGAAAGAACATAAATAACGACGACGTAAATAGGGAAAAAAAAAAAGACAATTTGAAGAAAATATGATCTGTTTTATGACATCCTTGTTATACGACAACTTTTTTTTTTTTTTTTTTTATCAATAAAATACGACAACTTCTTATCTCTAGGCATTATCTTAAGATGTTGCTTATTTTATTTCAGAAAACTGTAGCAAATCAAATTATCTTGTTCTTTGGCAACTACAACAATAAAGGTTTATACAATTATCAGATATGTTTTTTACACATAATAATCACATAATTGACAGAACCTGAACCAAAATAGATGCAAAATCCAGGTCAGATTCTCCTTCTAGTATTGCTGAAAGTTCACGGTAGACCCTTTCAGGATCTAAAAGCACACAAAGCCGGCGGATTATTAGAGCACCACGCCTGAACAAGAAACATAAAATTAATAAATGAAACGAGAGAAATAATATATTCAAGCTAATGTTCATAACAAATCATTAAGTAGACTAGGATTACTTTAGCAAGAACGAGACAAGGTAAGAAACTCACTTTGCCAGAAGAGAAATATCTATCCGGAAATTATGAACAAGGAAAACAAGAAGTTGGCGGAAGTGTGGAGGATCTTCTGCTATGCAGGCATGAACCTCAAGAACAAGGAGCACAACCTTTAACACAAGGAAAACAATTTGATGCCATTTAGTACTCTTTACATGAAAGGTTTATCCATATAGTTTAAAATTTTAATAAAGTGACAACAGATTAAATCAAAATTCATTATCTGTATGTTTATATGGTTAAAGATTTTAGTTCAAAGGAATACCGTTACAAGAAAATGACGACTCCACAGAAAGAGATCTAGGGTGGAAAGAAAAGGTAAAGGGGTTTACCTTTCCAGCAAGTGCTTTTTCAAATGGACATCCATAGCTTACACCTACGTAGGAAAAGGGGTTTACCCACTACAAGGGAAAACAAGCTGTCTTGAAAAAGCACTTGCTGAAGACTCCACAAAAGCAAACTAGCTTTCTTGAAACAAATCTCTTCATCTAGTAACGAAATCTACCACTGAACTAAACATATAATGGTCCCAAATATATGTTCCTTTTTTTATGAGTAAAATAAAAATTTTATTAAGCTGAAAAAAGAGTATTACCCCATTATAAGTATACAATAGATCCAGGAAACTAGAAAAGGGAAAAGGGTGAGAAGACCTTGAAAGGAAGAAACAGAAAAAGCTACATTGTTTTGGATCACTGTCCAGTGAAAAAGGGTATTAAGGAATAATGACAAGCTCCGACATTGACTTTTTGCACTCTTCAAAGCTATGCTCATTTCTCATTTCTTTCTCGCCAAAGACTCCCCAATAAGCAAGAAGGGAGGGATCATTCTCCACAATAATGTGCATTGATGGCTACCAAATTGTTCATTCCAACATCTTAGAAGATCCAACACTCGGCCAGCATAACCTAATCAATCCCAACTATGCCAAAAACTGTATTGCAGAAGGCACTAGCAACCTTGCAATGCAAAAGAAACTGATCCAAAATTCCATTCTTCTCTACACTTTATCCAGGGTAATAATCTTCCCTAATGCCACAGTCCAAGTCAAGAAGTTCACTCTAAGGGGAGTCATATTCCTTCAGATAAGCTTCCATGAGGAAGAGGCGATAACATGGGCAGGTAACACATTGGATATGATTATACCTAGAACCTTCCTTTATTGGATGGGCCCCTGACAATTTTATCTTCACCATTGCATCCCACCCGCCTTGAATACAACTGATCAAGCACTATGAGAAGAGACCCACCACCCAATACATTAGCCTCTCTGACAAAATTGACACACTGAAATGATTCAAGAGAAAGTTGATAGTGCCCCGCCACATAAGCATCCTTTGGAGCAAGCGGTTCTGGATGCTTTCAGAATAACTTTGGGAAAGGATCTTTTAGAGATTGGTCACCACACCCTACATCATGAACGAAGCGGATCTTGGACCCATCACCAAAAAAATTCTAGAAAAGCCAGAAAACCCCCCCAAGCCCTCATATTTATCTAATGACCAACCCTGTTAGGCCCATTTACTTCATGGGAATACCAACCACCACCCAAGCTCCCATACTTTGTGTCCACTAGTACCCTCCAAAGGCTCTCTCTTTCTTGAGCATAGCGTCATAGCTATTTCCCGGAAAGAGTACAGTTAAAGAGAAATATATTTCTAATCTCTATTCCACCTACTTCAATCAGGGAACGTACATTTTGTTCACTTCAAGAGATGGGGCTTGGGCTCTACCACCATTCCTCTCCACAAGAAATCTCAATGCAGCTTCTCCAATTGGTTAGCAATTTTTAAAAGTGGTGGGAAGAGAAACATATAATTGGTAGGCAATTTGGATAGCATGCTCTTGATCAATGTGCTTCTACCACCTTTAGACAAATACAACTACTTTCATCCCACTAATCGACACTGTTTTCTATATAATACCATACCAAAATTGCTTTGGCTTTGAAGGAGCTCCAAAAGGAAGACCAAGATAAGTGACGGGCAAGTTAAAGATCTTATACCCAAGAATTTCCATCAGGTAGCTACATTCTCTACCCTACCAATCAGAAGCAATTCAGACTTAGATAACTTAATCTTCTAACCAAAGACGGCTTCAAAGCAAAGGAATAAGCAGCACAAGAAACAAAAATGATCTTCGCTTGCCTAACATAACACCAAGGTATTATTTGCAATCCTAGATGAGAGCTATTGAGCCCAAATCCATTTCATCGGTAAGAATACCCTCCACACCATAGTAGATATCATCCTGCTCAAAGCCTCCACATAACCACAAAATCGAAGGGGATACCATTCACCAATACTAAAAAAGGTACAGAAGATATGCACCACCTCTCATCAACAGAAATTAGAAAACCCCAATTCACATGATCATTTGACCTTTTCAATGTCCAAATTACACAGCATCCACGGCTCTCTTGATCTCAATCTGCTATCAATGCACCCACTGGCCAGTCAAGAACTCGACTTCCAGTGACAAGCATTTTAAGAACTATAGACAA
The DNA here is from genome assembly GCF_001411555.2 of Juglans regia. NCBI lineage: Eukaryota > Viridiplantae > Streptophyta > Magnoliopsida > Fagales > Juglandaceae > Juglans > Juglans regia. The sequence continues at coordinate 27,699,449 of NC_049913.1, read as the reverse complement.
CCACTTTGTTCCTTTGAGATGGGGCGAAAGATTTTAATGGGCTTAATGTCCATGAATTTTCTTTTCTTGGTTGTAAATCCTAGTTAGGTATTACTCATGTATACTTCCTGTGTACTTGGCTATGCCTTTTATTATGAATAAAACCTCTTGATAACCTACTAAAAAAAAGCATTTTAAGAGTTGAATATGACCTTTGAAAATAACAACTTCACAACACCTAAAGAGAGAGAGGTCACCAATCTCCTCTAGTAGATCGAAATATCAAGGTCAAGATTAGCCAATCAAGCCATATCAAACAAGCATTTCTGATGCATGATACTCGTGCCAACAAATATCATTATAGCCAAGGCAAACTCTAAACACAACCAGATGCAACTTTTAGGTACTGATAGAAGTAACTTGTCGAAGGATTAACAAAGGCTGCAGATGGTATGAGTACCAGCATCTGATCTAGCTTCACGAGAATACTTCCAAGCATACTATTTGCAGATTGCTCTCATACAACTTTAAGCATATATCTTTTTTTTTTAGAACTTAAAGCATATATCTCATATAAAAAGACCAAAAATAATTGATCTCGTAGAGCATCCACATTTTGATAATAAGAACATACTTGCAACAACCCAACCCCCCCCCCCCCCAAAAAAAAAAAAAAAAAAAAATGCAATACAAAAATTGAACATTAAAATATCTTCTTTTATTTTTATAAGAAACTTTATTGAATGAAACTAGTTGAAAATCATGTACACAGGAAGTATACAAAATAAACACCTAATTACATTCTAGAATCTTAAAAGAAAACAAAAACTCATGAACATTCCCACCCTAGCCGAAAATCACTGCAGCAAAGAAGACAAACAATTTCCAGATATCCGCTACATTTTGCTCTTTGTTGTTGAAGCACCTCTCATTCCTTTCCATCCATAAACACCACATTATGCACAAAGGAATCATCCTCCACGCCACTGCCAACTGAAAGCTACTATGCTGCCTATTCCAACATACTAGTAGATCCAACACTCTCATTGGCATAACCCAACTCAACCCAACTCTACTAAGAACACCAACCCATAACTCCCTAGCCACCTCACAATGTAAGAGTAAATGATCAATCGATTCACTATTTTTCTTACACATGAAGCACCACTCCAAAACAATCATGCCACATTTCCTCAAATTGTCACCTGTCAAAATCTTCCCGAGTGCGGCTGTCTAAGTAAAAAATGCAATTTTGGACGGCACCAAAACCCTCCAAATGCTCTTCCACATGAAAGAGAATTGCTGCGGAACAAATAACACCTTATAATAAGATTTAACTGAAAACTTTTTGCTCCCCATGTGTTTCCACAGCATTAAAATATCTATCAATCTTTTGTGACTACTAATAGCTTAATCATCAAATATCCAAGTGAAATATTTTTTTTCTTGTTTTGGATAAGTAAAAGTAAAACTTCAGACAATTGGTAATGTTCACAACATCAAACAGTTGGTTAACACTATTGGATGTAAGGTCTCCTCTCTTCCCATAAATTACCTTGGTCTTCCTTTGGGAGCAGCCTCAAGGGCTAAACCAGTTTGAGATACAGTGATTAAAAAGATTGAACGTAGACTAGCAGGTTGCAAGAGATTGTACATGTCGAAATGTGGTAGGATCACCTTAGTCAAAAGCACTCTGTCTAATTTACCAACATATTTCTTACCTTTATTCTCAATTCCAGCAAGTGTGGTGACCCGTATTGAGAAGCTTCATCACAATTTCCTTTGGAGTGGTTTGGGAGATGATTTCAAATTCCATCTAGTTAAGTGGGCTACGGTATGCTCCCCAATCTCTTATGGTGGGTTGGGAATTAGAAATCTGAGAATTTTCAATTAGGCCTTACTTGGGAAATGGTTTTCGGTGATTGACTGCAAATTTGGAGGTTTGTTGGGGGAGGGGGGTGGAGTACTAGGGAGGTACATAAGGTTTATGGAGTGGGCGTTTGGAAGCACATTAGACGAGGGTGGGGGGTTTTTGCTCATCACACTAGACTTGTGTTGGGAGATGGCTCTAGAATAAAATTCTAGAGCAACTTATGGTGCAGAGATAACACCCTTCAAGACTCATTCCCTTCAATTTTCAGGATTGCATGTGAGAAATAAGCTTCAGTGGCTGATTTTATAGAGATATCTGGGGACCTAGTCCAATGGAATGTGAACTTTATTAGGCGGCCTAAGATTGGGAAGTAAGTAGCTTTGAGGATTTCTTTAGTCTTCTATACTCCATGAGACCGAGCACTCAAGGATCTGACACGTTGTGGTGGGTATCCACAGGAAAATGTACATTCTCGATTCGCTCTTTCTATAAGTCTCTCACACAATCACAAAATAATCATTTTCCAAGGAGAAGGATCTGGCAAAATAAGGCACCTCCCAAAGCGGCAGTTTCTGCTTGGACAACTTCTCTGGGTAAGATTTTGACGATGGATAACTTACGAAAATGCAAGGTGATTATAGTGGATTGGTGTTATATGTGCAAGAAAAGTGAGGAGACTATGGATTATCTTCTATTGCATTGTGACGTAGCTAGTGTGTTATGGGATGATGCATTCAGCAAGTTAGAGCTAGCCTAGGTTATGCCTGCCACAGTGGTTGGACAAATTTAGGAAGTATTCCACAAATCACAACTATGTGGAAGTTGGTTCCTATATGTATCATGTGGTGCTTAAGGAAGGAGCGTAATGACCGGATGTTCGAAGACAAGGACTGCTCACTAGAGGAATTTAGATTACTTCTTGCTAGAACTTTATTTCTATGGGCCATAGCTGTAGATTTTAACGACCTTGGTTTTCATGATTTTCTTGTTTCCATTTCTTCTTCCTAAATAGGTATTACCTATTGTATACCATCTTATGCACTTCGGCTATGCCTATTCTTATTAGAAAAATTCTACTTAGCATCCCACACACCACACATTTTTAATTTTTTTTTCCTTTTTCCCATAACAAGTATGTGATGTATGAATGATAAGTAGAACAACTCAATTAGTTTAGTAAGAATAAAATAAAATTAAAAATTAAAATAGATAAGGTATGTGGTGTGGGATGATGAGTAACATCTCTCTTATTATTAAAACAATCATTTACTTATAGAAATAAAATAAAACCTCATTAATAGAAAAAGGTATAGCCCAAGTACACAAAAAAAAAAATTCTTTTTTTTTTAAAAGCAAATGACCGAGTGAAATATTGTAAGGGGAAAACACACTTTCCACCCTTTATCTAATATGCATTTTACACTATACACCCTGACTACCAAAACTGATGCATTACATCCTCCAACTACCAAAAATTAACACCCTTCTTCAATTTTTCTGTTAAGATAGATGAAAAAAGGCAAGTGATACAATCTTAACAGTCATATCTTAACAAGGGGACACATTGCAACTTTTGGTAGGATTCATTTTCCATATTCATCTTTGTATCCATATGACTGAAAGTTTGCAAAGAGGTTACCTTGCACATGAATTATGTCAATTCCCTCATTGGCAACTGCAAATTCCATACATTCCCTTTTTTATTTGCTCATTTTTTCACAACATCTTTGCTGAAAGATCACTCCACAAACTTGCAAATTATCAAGTCTGGCCACTAATAGGGGGAAAAACTGCCATTGACTTTAACTAGATAATAATACTCCAGTTTATGGCATTCCCACAATCAGAACATGCATTCTAGCCTCAACTTTTGACCCCTCAACAACATTTTCAACTACCATCTTTGCGGAATCACCTCACTCTAAACTAATAGCTAATCCCAGAGACCCAAGCAAAGAAAAGTGACATTAGTACAAATAAGGAGAAGGAAAACAGTGCTACCAATTCTGTAGAAAAATCAACTTGATGAAACAATACAAAACAAAAATGTACAATCTGGATGATTACCTCATCAGAAGGATCTGACAGTGCTTTCAGAAGGGCGTCAAATATGTCACCAAGGGAGCTTAAGACCTGTTGCAGGTAGAAAAACTAATTATAACCCTATAGAAACCAAAACATAAGAGTCAACAGATAATTATAAACAGAAATTCTGAGCAAAAGAAGTAAACTAGGAGAAATGGTTCAGTAATTAATTGGTAAAGCTAGGTTGTTACAAACTTTTGCCTCATCCTTTAATTTGATCCATCACTTGTTTTTCCATCTTTTCTAGGTAATATAAACCATAAATGGCAATTAATGAATTTTATATAACCAGGTTGGGCGGTTTCATGTGTTTTTCTTAAGAATGACTTAGCCAGAGGCCATGTCGCATATGTACCACGTATGCCACTCATATCTCTCCCTGTAACATATTCCAACAGGTGCAAATGAACTATGCACAGTTGCAAATGAGCTTAGCCAATCAACAAGAAAAAGGAGCTTCACTCCACACAAGCCATTAAATATAAGCTCAAGATTGGCTTGGTGAAACCAAAGAAGTTCCTAGCAATAATAATTTTGAGCAAACATCTAATCACAATTTGGTAAGAAACACACTTCAAAGCACCTCCTCAAACTTTAAAGCTAAAGTTCATAATTAGTCGTCAGATATTGACAAGTCCATGATAGGCCCTCAGCTCCACAAAAGTCCAAGCAAATTGAAAGGTGGAAAAGGCAATTTATCACTTATGGACCACACATTACATCAATTGCAATCTATTCCAATGTCAGATACATCGTCATGTTGCCTACTAAAAGCTAAAGGAAGCATTAAAACCCCGATTTGCGTTTGAAAAGTATAATCTTTACAAGCCTCTTTCCCTAGTTTGGCACAAAGCCGAGCTTCCAAACCAAATTGTGTAATGTTCAAGTTCTGCCCCTTTTCTATAACAAGCCTTATAGTAATACTCATGCTCAATTTTTTTTTTTTTTTTACAAGTAATAAATTATTTCATTGATAAGAAGATAGGCATAGTCCAGGTACACTAGAAGTATACATGTAAATACACCTATTTAAGAACTAGAAACAGTTACAAGGAAATCATGGAAGCTGAGGCCGTTCAAATCTAGAGCAATGGCTCACAAAAACAAAGTCTTCCAGAAAAAACTCCTAAACTCTTCCAAGGAGCGCTCATGATCCTCAAAAAGCCTCTCGTTTCTTTCACACCAAATACACCAAAAAATACATATGGGAGCCATCTTCCACACGGTCGCAATCTGTGGTGTCCCAGTGATCCCTCTCCAGCTTGCTAACAGTTCCACCACCCTACCCGGCATTACCCAAGCTATTTCCATTCTGCTGAAGAAGTAATTCCAAATATCTCGAGTAAAATCACAATGTAAAAGTAGATGGTCCGCCGCTTCGCCACTATTTCTGCACAAACAGCACCAATCCGTGATTATAAGGCCACGTCGTCTAAGATTATCTATGGTCATAATCTTCCCTAGAGCTGCTGTCCAGACAAAGAATGCGGCCTTGGTTGGTGCTTTACTCCTCCATATGTTCTTCCAAGGGAAATTGTGCCCTTGTTCCATAGTAATAGAGTCATAGAAGGAGTATATCGAGAACTTCCCTTTCCTAGAGGGTCTCCTACATAAGTGCCGGCACTCCTTTGCAAGCCTACTCCTCTCGAGCATGCCGAGGCGTCAGAGCTATGGCCACCCCTAACAATACCTTTGGGTAGCAGTGCCTCCCGCTACGACTGAAATGGTGGTTGTTGTAGTGGCTGAAACACAGGACCACCTGTACAACCAGCCTCCCTCATAACCTCCACCAGCTTCCTCCAACCCTTTCCCTCCCTATCTTCTGGTATGAATAAGAAGTTTCAATACCCACCTCCACCATACTCCATCAGTGCCATAAAGGATCCTCTTGAGTTGTGGCGTCTCTGTGCAACATAGCCCCTATCTCCTTCCCTATGGTGCAGAATAAAACTTCTTCCTCGCAGCCTTCAAGCAATCCTCCAAGGTTTTGATGAACCACCTTGTCGTGCCTAGCCCCAGTCTAATCTCTTTCACCACCTTCCATCCTCTCAATCAAGAATACAAACCTACCATCCCTTACTACCTCAAAAACCTTAGATTCAATGACAACCAGCTTCGCAGTACCCATAACTCACTAAAATCAAACACTAACTCACCACTACATGAACCAGAAAATCACCAGAAGGAAAAGAAAAGATTTTTCTTCATCGAAGTTTTGGTTGTACGGAGAGAAAAAGTTAAGAGAGAGAAAACCAAGAAGACAGGGAGAGTCTACCTTAATATATTCTAGGCTAGATTGTTTTAATAATACATAATTTACATAATTTCTCAATAGGTGCTCTTGAAATAAAATTTCTAGAGTAGCCTCCCCACAACTGCCAATATTTATATATTGAGAACTGTCATCATATGCCTTGGTATCTATCCCACTTCTGATCCTTATACAAATAATGCAAAGAAGATTGGACATTAAATAATATAAAGGAAAGCATAGGAAACTCCCAACAGCAACCTATATGACAACCCATCATCAAACACCCATGTTAGGGCTGTCAATCGGATCATGTGGATTTCAGGTAAGGTCATTCAGGTTTGGGTCATTTCTGAGTTGACATAAACTTCAACCAATAATTAAAAGGGTCAATCACCCAAACCCAAACAATTGTTTCACAGGTTGACCCGATACAACCATTTGACCCGTTTATATAGTCGGGTTTGAACCATTGAAAAAAGAAAAAGAAAAAATATTCACAAAAAACTTGCTCCCTTGTACTATTGAATAAAAAGGCAAAAGAAATACAAGAAAATATTTAAATAGTGATATATTTTTCAATCCACAACTAAATTGTAGCAAAAACTCACATGGCAGGTCACTTAGGGCATAAGTTGACCAGCGTGCCTTTTTTTTGCTAGTCAGGTCAATTGGGTCAACCCTATGAACTCATTTGCGGGTTGTGTAAAAAATGTAAGCCCTACACCTAACCCTGAATCAACTTGAGAAGTACTAGGTCTACAAAGAGATCTCACAAAATAAAGTTTACAAATTGATCTAGCTTTATGTGATGTCATATTTACTTTATAGGGAAAAAAAAAAAGTTTCAAAATCTAATGTACCATACCAAATCACATCTGTCTATAAACTTTTGTAAAATTTCTTTGTAGACCAAGCATTTTCCATCAAACTAGCCAAGTATCTTGCACAAAACTAACATACTACCCCCAATAAATAGCAAGGGGCAAAACCATATGATGAGAGAATGACAAGAAGCTAAGATGGGCAATTAGGCAAACAAAAAAGGAATAGAATAGATTTAGGTCAATCTTAAGTCCCAAGAGACCTTTCAAGGAGTCAATTGTGATTAGAAACCAATTGAAAAAGGTTAAAGAGCACATCCCTCAACAGAGCATAACCGTCCAAATTTATGTCAAAAGACAGTTAAACATGAACACAGTCTGGTATACAAATTATTCATAGCTGGGAAGTTACCTCCTTTCGATATCTCTCTAAAAGAGTTGAAATCCAGTGCAATGCTTCAATTCGAGTAGCCTCCCATTCACTAGACAATTGCCTGATCAGTCAAAATAGCCAGAGATCATCATAAAATAATTCCATACAGTAATCCTTTTACCCATCATAATCGAGTTAAATAAGGGGCAATTGTAAGCACTTCTGTTATGGTTCCGCATGAGGAAACATGATACATAGTACCCATAGTAATACAAATCTCTAGTTACATTTCAAGCCCAGATTTTTCCCAGGTTTCAAAAACTACACCTCCTTGCAATAGTGAGGATTGCTCCTACTTCAAATCCTTCAGCTGATTCAGCCATGATTGAACGAAGCTCTTCATTGGTTTCACGAGCAACCTTATATAAATATGGTGTATTTAGTGGAACAGGCAAAATAAAGACTTCGTTGCTAAACTAGTTAGCAACTTTTCATAATTAAGAAAATAAAATAATGAAAATGAAATGACTCCCCCTCCCCCCCAACTAAAAAAAAATGAAAAACGAAAAAGGGAAAGCTCAAAACAACCAACCACTCTAATTTTCTCCTCTTTATCAGATATGCAGGGCAAAATGGCTCCAAGAATATTAGCATAATAAGGAACAAGCTGGTCCCCACCAAGTTTTACAAACTCGTTTATCTGCACAACAAAAAGTATATAAATGCAATCAAAATTAAATTAAATTGCAACAAATCAGAGTGCTGTGTGGAAATTTAGAAAAGATACCGATACTTGATCTACAATTAGAGACAACTATATCCAATGGTTGTAGTGATTAAACCATAGCAGAATAACTTCGCAATGTGTTTCCACTCACCCATGTAATAGCTGTTAACCGAGTAAATTCATCTTGTGAAGCTGCCCTCTGCACCAGTATTTCAGCCATGCGACCATAATCTACAGACTTCAAGAGTAGCACTGCTCGAGTCAGAAAATTACAAATGAACAAATATTGTCTCAGACAAAATATTTGGCACTGATGCATTATAAAAAAATATTTGTTCAAACCCCAGGTCAAAATGCAACAATCTTAGGGCTCAAACAGTATCAGAGGAAAACAAAAAACATAATGCCACACTAAAGAAATCCAGTGGCAAGTTACCCAATCATGGAAAATTACAGACAGAAAGTTTAGGGATTCAACATTAGCAGAAGCCTTACTGGGGAGTTCTTGATCTCTTGTAGAAATTCCGAAAGAGCTGAATCAGCTTGTTGCCTTATTTCATGGCTAGGATCACTTAACATATTAAACAGACCTGAGGTTTATCGAGGATGTGATAAGTCCAATATGCATTTCAAGAAAAGAGGAGATATAAAAAATAATTATCAGCTACATATAATGGAACAAATACCATCGAGAAAATCAGGAAGGAAACCCAGCATGTCAAACTCTGGAACACTATCCAATACAGTGATCCATCCTACTAAAAACTGCCGGACATAGGGATTTAGGACATTCATTCTTTCCCTCAACAACTGTATAAATTCTTCAATGCTGAGGAAAAAAGAACATTGTAAAGCTGGGTAAGTTACAATGTTAAAGAAGTTGACAAGCTCTTCAAAAGATGTATGGAATCTTATAAAAGAAGAGATAAAAGGTATAAAACAGGAATAAGAAGATGGCACACCTGAATTGATCACTTACAGTAACAATGTCCTGTTTCATTATAGTAAAATCTGAGAATTGATTTGACAAAAAAGAAAGCCTATTTTCAGAAAACTACAGGGAAAAATCCAAAAGATGAGAGAGGGAGGATACTTGAATAATTGCTTACCTTCACAAGCCGATCCAAAAGATGAGCAGCACTCTGTACATTTGCATCTGAGTCTGCCGAGAGCTTACACAATGCATCAAAAATCTGATTAAAGAATATGATGGAATCCTCTCTTACAACCTGTGCATCAGGCCATCAGCAAAAGATAACATATAAAGCCCAAGACACATCCAGAGGAATAATCTCATTATAATTCTATAGATCCAACCTCACCTTTGCAATATTATACAATGCTTCGCAAGCGTAATACCGAACTCTGCTATCTTGGTCAGAAAAAGAATTAAGCACAGGCAACACAATTTGCTGGAAAAATAGATCACAAGTGAGAGCATGATTATGGATATTATGCCAATGAGAGATAAAGAATGAAGAAGGAAGAATTATATGTTCAGTGAGATTTTTTATCAAATATACCACAGTTATGTCATTAAAAACTCTAACACCTCTAGGGACAATGAATAACAGTAGATCGGTCCTCTTCAGTATTTTAACTACAAAAAACAAAAAGTAATTCAACTTTTTCAAGTCACAAAACAAAAATAATATTAAAAAATTATATTCTAACAATATTTTAACTTTATAATTTTTTTATTCAACTTTTTCTCTCTCCTTTCCCAAAACTCCATAAAACATCTTAACTCAAACCATTTCACTACAATTCACATACTATTTTACTATTATTCACATATTTTTCATCTCATTTCAACATCCAAACGAGGCCTAAATATAAGCAGAGCAAGTTCAATCTTCTTCTACTTCACCGTAGCATAGCTAGGTATTTATGGATATAGATATTCAATACTTTTGAGGTAGAGTAGTTCATGCCCCCAGCAATTGAAGTTATCGGCTTTTTAGTTAAAACCTTTGAAAATCATAGAAATTAGAAGTTTAGAGGATGGCCCCTCTATGCTTAATGTAATATATTTGGTAGGAACATAATGCCTGAACCTTTGAAGACTATGAGTTGACAGTCAGAGGTAAAAGCCATAATATTAAATGCCCTTTATGTATGGATGGCTGCTCATAACAACTCCCACTTAACTAGTTTTCTACCAAAAGCTAACACTTTGCACCCTCCATTAGGATCCAACCATCAAGATTGTGACACAATACCCATTTTATATCCATCTTAACAGTCATAATTGGACAAGGGCACATGGTGACATCATTATTGAGTACATTAGTTAATCCAACATTTTATAAATAAATATAGGAATGCAAATTAAACAAAAATAAAATCCAAAGTAGCTTCCAAAATAATCCATCTTCACAAGAACTCCAATATTCTGAAAGGAGAGAGAGAGAGAGAGATTGATATCCTATATGATAAGGATAAGGATAGGTGGTGTATGGGACTCACATTGCTTGGGAAGAAGAAGTTTTTGCTCTTCATAATATTCCAATGGAGCTCCAATTGTATCATTGACTAATCATTTTGGAGTATAGATCATGTGGTTTGGGTCTTCCATTGAGGCATTACATAGAGAGAGAGAGATCATATATCTCACTCATTCCTCCAAGCTACCAGACAATTGTTTTCAGGAGAAATGGGCTATTTGATATCTCTTTAGGTTGCTCTTTCTTTTGCACATGGTGGTCACCATTATTGAGTACATTAGTTAATCCAACTTTTGGTGGCAACATGCTATGGAGTGGTAGTCCGGCTTGGATAGAAATTCCCTAGAGCTCGAGAGAGATACACATGCGAAGTGGACCTGTAACGCCCCAATGGAAGGTCCAAACCACATGGCCTATACTCCAAAAGGATTAGTCAATGATACAATTGGAACCCTATTAGAACCTTATAAAGAGCAAGAACTTCTCATTCCCAAGCAATGTGGGATCTCATACACCACCTACTCTTATCCATATCATATGAGGTATCACAATCTACCCCCCTTAAATTCCCGACGTCCTCTATAGGTGGCACGGCTCAAGTCCCACATTTCTGGTTATGATAGACTCTGATACAATTTAGTATTAGTTATTAGAAATAATAATAATAAAACAAAAGCTCTAGTAATTTCAACAAAACTATAATAGAAATTATTAAAATAAATAAACATATAAATCTGATAAGATTATAATAATAATAATAATAATAGGAAAAATATAACTAGAAGATTTACCTATATACCCTAAATCCAAGACTGGTATGTTACAAATCTCCCCTCCTAAAAGAAAATCTCGTCATCGAGATGGAACGTACCTCAATTTAAATAAGTCAGGATATTTCTCTCTCATGTCTTCCTCATGTTCCCAAGTGGCTTCTCTCTCGCTGTGGTGACTCCAAAGTATTTTGACCATTTGAATAGTTTTGTGTCGTAGCACTTGGGCCTTCTGTGCTAATATTCTCACTGGAATTTCTTCATAGCTAAGGTCGTCTCGAATCTGAAGAGGCTCATACTCCAACACGTGTGAGAACATTTCTTGGGAACATTTCAAGAGAATCTTTCTAGATCACTTTTTCCCAAGGACTCTTCGGGAGTCGAGAGCTCGCCAATTTATGGACCTTACTCAAGGAACAATGACGGTAGCACATTATGCTACGAAATTCATGGAGCTTTCTCGTTTCGCCAGTTACTTAATTCTAGATGAGGAAAAGAAGGCTGAAAAATTTGAGCGCGAACTGGATCATAGGATTCGAGAACGTGTGCGTACTCTCAGGATTCGGAGTTTCACGGAGCTATTCACCAGAGCTACCATTGCTGAAGAAGACCTCCAAGAAAACATTGAGTACAACAATCAAAGGAAGCGCCAACAACAGCAACAACTCCAAACAACTTCACTTCGCATAAGGACAAGAGGCCTCACATTGAGAATCGTCAAGGGCAACCACCAGCAGGACAAACTTACCCCACGTGTGCAACATGTGGGAGATGACATTTGGGAAAGTGTATGTATGGCCAGAACGTGTGTTTAAAGTGCGGGAAGCCAAACCATTTAGCTCGGAACTGCCTAATAAAGAAACCTGGGGAACCAAGAAGGAGCGGAGGACAGAAGATGCAAGCTATGGCAAGTGTATATACCCTCCACTCCCGTAAACTTTTTTTTTTCTCCCGTTTCCGTAAGCTGCCTTTCCCATTTTATGTGTTTAATTTTCAGACTTCCCAAAATGCCCATGCCTATTATGTTGTTTTTTTTCAAAAATACCAATGTCTATTTAGGATTAAAAGATGAGCATATTTTAGTGTTAGGAAGAATCTAGGTTTAGGAAATATAAACTATTATAGTAGTTTTAAGTTTTTAATAAAGTCATAGGTTTAATTAGAAATTTATGAAAATTGGGTGTTTATTTTTATAGGCGACCGACTATGCGCTGAAATAGTGGATTAGTGCTGCAAGGTAAATAGCATGATCATATCCTTACACGTATGTACGATAAACTACTCGTCTTTTTATAAAGATATTATGCATGTATGCCCTTCATTGAAAACCCATTTTTACGTACCTAAATGCATGATTTTATGAGAAAGTTATTTCATAAAATTATTTATAAAATGCATGATTTTATGTGAGAGTTATTTCATAAAATAATTTATGAAATGCATTATTTTATGTGAGAGTTATGCATAAAATTATTTATGAAAAGTCATGATTTTATTATTTTATGTGAGAGTTATGCATAAACTTATCTATGAAAAGCCATGAATTTATATGAGAGAACATGTATCACGATATTTATGAAAGAATGCGATTTCATTTGAAATCTATGATACGATATGACAAGTATGTATGTGATTTCTTTTGAAATCTATGAAATGACAAGTATGCAAGTATGATTTTGATAAAATATGTAACGGCCTATGTTATGATATGAAGATGGTACTTATGTTATGGGCATATTGCATTGTCAGGTCGTACATACTGGTAGTGCACCCAGTATGTCTTCCTTATGTATGGATTCCACAACCAGTGGCCACAGGCGAAATCGGAATCTATTTAGATTCGCTAACCCTAACTTACAAGGGCCAACAGTGGGTAACGACCTATGATAATTGAAAGATAAGTCCATATTCATGTTAATTACATATGTATTTATGAGTATGCACGTTTTTTTCAAGAAACCTTATGTTTATTATGCTTACTGCATGGTGTGTTGCTTATTGAGTATTCGACTCATTTTAGTTTATTTTTATGTTTTTAAGCTACCCTAGGTGATGACATTTGTAAGGATGAGATTGCAGAACAGGACTTGACCCTGGGAGGCAAGGCAAAGGCCTAGACAGATTATACTATGATTATTCTATGGTTTAAAGTTTAAATAAATGTTTCCGCAGACTCTATTTTGGATTTTCAGTATTTATTAAAATTGTTTTATTTATAAAAACTTTCGCATCTGGCGCGTTATTAAAAAGAAAAAGTTTTTTTCAAGTTTAGTAATAGCACACTGACTCCCCAAAAATTCTAAAATGTCTTTTTGGGAAGCAGGGTGTTACAGGACCCCATATCATTTATTTATTTATTTTTATAAGTAAACAATTGTATTGATAATAATAATAGGCTTAGCCCAAGTACACAAGAAAGTATACACAAGTTAACGCCAATCTAGGAAGAAGAAAAAGAAACAGGAAAGTCCTGAATGCCAAGGCCATTAAAATCTACAGCTATGGCCCATAAAAATAACGTTTTAACAAAGAGTGATCTAAGTTCCTCTATAGAGCATTCTTTGTCTTCAAATGTCCAATCATTTCGCTCCTTCCATAGGCACCACAAGATGCAAATAGGCATCATTTTCCACACAACTGTGATTTGGGGGCTCCTCCTAGATTTGTCCAGCTAGCCAAGAGCTCAACCACTGTGGTAGGCATGACCCAAGCTAGCTCTAACCTGCAAAACACATCATCCCATAGCTCTCTAGCAACCTCGCAATGCAGTATAAGATAATCCACAGTCTCACCACTTTTCTTACACATGCAGCACCAGTCTACTATAATCACCCCCCATTTCTGTAAGTTGTCCGTCATCAAAATATTGCCCAAGAAAGCTGATAAAACAAAAAATGCCGTTTTAGGAGGCACCCTATTTCGCCAAATCTTCTTCCATGGGAATTGATTGTCTTGTGATTGTGTGAGACTTATAAAAAGATCAAACCGAGAACATGCCTTTACTTATCCACCACAACCTATCAACTCCTTATATGTTCGACCTCATGGAGTATAAAAGATGAAAAAAATCCTCAAAGCTACCAATTTCCCAATCTTGGACAGCCATACTAAAGTTCACGTTCTATTGGACTTAATCCCCAGATAGTAAGATAACATCAACCACTGAAGCTTCTTTTTCACAAGCAATACCGAAAACTAAAAAGAATAAATCCTTAAGGGCATTATCCCCACACCATAGGTCACTCCAGAATTTAATTCGAGAACCATTTCCCAACATAAGTCTAGTGTGACGAGTAAAAATCCCTCACCCTCATCTAATATGCTTCCAAATTCCCACTCCATAAGCCCCACTCACGTCTCTAGTGCTCCCCCCCCCGCCCCCCCAAACACACACGCGCACACACCCACCCACCTCCATATTTAAGGTCTATTACCGACTTCCATATTTAAGGTCCAACCCCCCCAAACATATCATTTATTGAGCATTAAGTGTTGCCTGAGAAATTTAATTGGCAACTATAAATATTGTGGGGTTCCCTTGATGTGTCTATCTCAAGCTCTAGAGATAGTTAAGAACTTTAGGGGATCCAAATTCGTCCCACCTATAGGGTCAAATCAATACATTCTATGAAGAAATATTTGAATATCAATCTCATCGATCTTATAAGTATAATACCAAATCCCATTAATCGAATCACTTTTTCAAAAAATACAATACATCTAAGTCATACAAGTAAAGAGATCTATTTATTGATAAGAAAAAGAAAAAAAAATGAACAATGCTTGGATTGATGATATAGAAAAAGAATTCTTGGTTTAGTTCTCCACCCTAACAACAAAGGATTGATCAAATACTATTGAGACCGGCTCATAGTGATCATTTATCAAAGAGTGACTCTGGATATCAAATGATTGAACAACCGCAAGAAATTTACTTATGATATTTAGTTGGCATTCATTAAAAGAATCTAATGAATTATGAGTTCAATACATCCTGTTTACGTAGTCCTCTCTCTCTCTCTCTCTCTCTCTCTCTCGTATGGAATGAGTGCACTGATGGTTATTCTCGTGATGATTGCCAGAAATAGTTCTCTATTTCATTCTGTTTTTTCCTTACTTTAGATCACATATTATTATGGGTTAGTTTGTGCGCTTTTGGATGGAATCGAAGGCTTTTGAGTTTTTACCAGAAACATGGAGGTCCTCAATAAAAATTTTGGAGAAGAGCATAAGGGTTAGAGGTCCATAGTTTTGAGTCATAGTGGTATAGGGTGGCTGGTGGATACAGTGGAAGCAATGTTCCAAGCGAAGAGACAACCAGAATTCATCAAACACATGCCGCAATGGAAATAGAGCCTTTGTGGCTCAAGAATGCTCCGACGTACATGGTAGATATTTAACTATTACCGAATATGGCGGAGGAAGTTGGTGGGTTATTCTAGTCATTCCGGAAGGGTATGAAGGTCTTGGTTGGGAGAAATTTGTTGTCGAGTTACGCAAATTCGCCACTCTGTCTTTCCGGATTCATGATGATGGGTCATGAGGGGAAAGTCAGAAGAACACATCCGATCATGAAAACAACAATATGGAGGTTAAGCATAAAGATAAGCGCAACCACAGTGGCGAGGTGATCATATGCGGCAGCTCTGAATACGAGTCATGGTTTGGTGACTCAGTTAGATACTAGGGGCAAGAAGGGAACTGCAAAATTGGTCTGAAGCCTCTGCTGATCACACATGGACATAACCCAAGGCATAAGGGGTCTAACTCCTCTAAAAGCTTAAGAACCGTTTCTTACATAACAAGGGATGGTTTTGGTCTTCCCAATGGCAGTATGGCTCAAAGAGAGATGCAAAGTACCCTAAAAGAGATGCAAAACCAACTTCTTGAGTTGAAGACAGCGGTTGCCTTGTTATCTACAAAACTTGACTTGCTTTCGGGAGGTGGTAATGGGGCTGTAAGGCCCAATAAGGAGGAGCCCAAGATAGGCCCGAAGCATAAGTCATTTACACAAAGGAGTGGGATGGATGTGATCAAAGATGGGCCGAATTCCATAAAACCGGATAAAGGAAAAAAGGAAGTTGGGTTTGGCCCAATTTCTATATCCAAATATGAGAGAATGTGGTGGGTCAAAAGAAAAATCAGCCATCTATATTCGAAATGGGTTCTACATAGGGTATTGGCGTAGAGATGGCTGAAATGGACTGCCCCCCACCACGTGCGACACACAAAAGTTTGTCGATGAGTACTACACCCCTGGTCAATGTTCTCTCCGACAATACGATGGCACCCACACCGGAGTTGAAGGAAAATGGTGTAACACCAAGGCTTGGGGGAGGAGTAGGGTCTGTCAGAGTGACACATAAAGGATCACCAATGAATGGCACACCCCTAGTCAATTTCTCTCTAAAACAATGACGACGCCCACATCGGAGGTGAAGGAACTTGATGTGTTGCCGACACTTGGGGGATTTTTTGGGTTTGCTGCCAACCCAGAACTTCAAATGGTGACCCTGGCCCCACCACCCATGACGAAGAGAACCAATTTGTCGATATCTCTTTAAGCACCTTGTGGATCAACACATAGTTTCGAACAAGGTAGTGACGACAACAATGGTGCTGTTGAGGAGGTGTGGTATTTGTATGGATGAGATGGTGTAGAGGAAATGGTGTGGTTGTCCTTGGTGCCTTGTGAGGAGGAATATGGATTACATGTGGAGGATTTGAGGACCATTTCACAGCACTACTCACTGCAATTGAGGCAGGTCACTTACTTGGAACAAAATCAATATCTAAAAGAAATAATGTTAGATATAGTCCTAGGGTGTGCAAGTCTCACGTACCCCTTTTGAAAAAAAAAAAAGTGAGCCATTAAAAAAATGATTTTTTCATGTGGATCCCAGATTTACCCACTTTTTTCAAAGGGAGAGCGTGGGCCTTGATTATCCTAGGACTACAAATATCATTTCTCGTTTTACAACAGGTGGTAGATGATTTTGAGTGGGCCTTGGCCGGAGTCTATGGGCCAAACCTAGATTGGTGGGACATGCCTTGCTGCATTGGTGGTGGTTTCAACATTACCCGATTCCCAAGTGAGAGATTGAGGGAGGTGCATCTTCATCCCAAGCAAGAGATTGGAGGATGTTCATATGGTCATCCGATTGGGCTTGGTCTAGATTGCATAGGTTTCTAATTTCTCACTCTTGGGCTTTGTTCGAATCATCTCCCTATCATGGGCTTAATGTTCATGATTTCCTTGTATCTAATTCTACTCTCTAACTAGGTGTTTTCTCTTGTATACATCCAGTGTACTTGACAACGTCTATTTATATTAATAAATTTTTATTTATATACAAAAAATACATCTTGTTTAGCACACAATCACTTATTCACAAACTTCGTGTAGGGTAATCTTTTTGATTTCTCAACTCATGGAAATCCCTTTTCGCTCTGCCTAGCCCCATCCCCCTCTGGGTATTTTAGTAATATGTTATGTAGTAATTGGACAATGCTATTTGGTCAAATACTAAAATATGCTATAGGAACATATTTTAGCAATAAGTTCCTTTCATTAGAGTATTTCCGAACAAGTTCATGGATAATAAGCCTAAGGATTTTCTTATTAATGATAGTGACGATATTGGGGATAGTGACGATATTGACCATGACCTTTATATAAAGATAGAGCTTCTAAATATGATGAATGCGCAAACTATGGATATGATGCCAAAAATAGACTGATTTTATATCACCCTTCAATTCAAATTAGCAAAACCAATGTCCTTGCATAATATGGATTCCTAACATTCATGATCTAGATGTGAATGAGTTGAATTACTTATCCCTTGGTCTATTAGTGAACCATCTCTCCAGAGATTATGAAAGACATTCCACTATAAATATTCTTGTTGTTGCTTCGACTCATATTCCCCAAAAAGTAGATCCGCTCTAATTGCTCCGAATAAATTAAATGCATGCATTAAGATACGAAGGCTTCTTATTCCACAACAACGAAACTTTTCACTCTTTCATATACCAGGGGATTTTAGGCAGAGAGAAAGGCAAAGTTGATCGAGGGAAGGACTGTCATATAGTGAACATTTATTATTTTATTAAATTAAATTTTATTTTAAAAAAATAGTTTACAAAATAAATGTGATTTACATTAGAACAAGTTATTGACTCATTGATAAATATTAAATTGAAAAAGTGAATATATGTTTATTTATTTTTATAAATTAAAAAATCAATGTAGAATTCCCATGTTATCATTAAATATAAAATTATTTACTTAGTATTAATTTTTAATCACATACCAATCTAATAAACTAAAAGTATCACATATCTTTATTATAAGATTATTTAACTTGAGTTGAGCCACCTATGATGAAATGGCCCAACAAGACTATCGGGAAATTTTTTTTTTTTTTTAAGTAAGACTATTGGGAATTTAAGAGGGAGATTCTGATACCCCGTACTAACTGACGAGTATAGGTGTGAATGGGATCCCGCATTGCTTAGGAGGGAGAATTTCTTTCTCTTTGTAATGATTCCAAGAAGCTCCAATTGTACCACTTACTAGTAATTTTGGAATGTGGGCCCAAATTTGGGTTAGACCCCACTTGGGGTGTTACCAATGGTAACAAAGTCAATCATAACTAGAAGTGTGGGACTTGAACAATGCTACCTATGATGGAATGGCCCAACAATGACATCGGGAATTTAAGAGGGGGAAAGGTTGTGATACCCTGTACTGAGTGAGTATAGGTGGCAATAGGATCTCACATTACTTTAGATGAAGAAGTTCTTGTTCTTTGTAATGATTCTAAAATGTTCCAATTGTACCATTAATTAGTCCTTTCAAAGTGTGGGCCCAAATGTAGCTTGAGCTCCCTTGGGGCATTTCACATCCATATTAGTTTAAAAAGAGTAAATAAGTTATAGAGGGATCACTACGCCCAGTACAATTAAACAATGACTGAAAGCAAGCCCAATTCACCATCCATAACAGACCCATCCCATCCTAGAAGTGCTAAAGCCTGTACTCCAGGTCAAATAATGAGGCACCAAACACATAAGAGTCTCATAATGCATATACGTGTACTTTGTCATTCATTGCCAAAATAACCATTTCATAATTCCATAAGCAATTTTGGTAAAAGGAACCAGCACACCTCTTCCAATTTATGATACTAAGGTATAGGACCACACATCATTTCCACCTACTGGACACGTAATAATATTATCCGCAGGTCAAAAACTCAGTATTCCAGTAATCCAGAATCACTGCTTTGCACATGTCCATGCCTCTCACTGGATGAGATTAACAACATTCAACTTAAATCGTGTTTAATTCTAAGGAAAGACTGCTACAGAAAGCTCATTTCTACGGAGATTAGACTCATTTAGAAATTTGTTTCCAACCCCTTACCTCGAGATGTTGAGCCGCTTCACCAGTCAGCCCAACTGTTGCAGCAGCTAAGCCTATCAATCCTCCCTACAACAAAGAAAATAATGCAACCAAATTTCAAATTTCATTGAGTACAAATCAAAATTTAGAACCTAAATGCAAACCCCATAGCATTTAAACGAAAGTTCCAAACAAGTTCACCAATTCAATTACTCATTCTAATTCATTGAAATACCTTCCGGTGATTCGCTTGCTGCGAATATGTAAATTCCGTGATCAACAGATTGATCACCACCGTAATCCTGTCGTGATCACCAGCCACTGCGAGCTGCTTCACAATTCCCTCAACCTAATACATACATACACACATATACATATATATATATATATATATATCCAACAGAAACAAACGTTACCCATATAAAAGTCCTCCAAGATCCAACAAAACCACCCAAAACCCTAGAATCAAAGACTGACCAAATTGGAAAGAAAAAACCACAGAGAGAGAAGAGAGGGGACCTCAAGAGCGGCATTTTTGCGCTTCTCATAAAGCTTGTCGGAGAGATTGCGCAGCACAGAGGCGGGAATCAGAGAGAACGCGTCGGTCATAGTAAACCCCACCCCTTCGAAGTCTCTCCAATTGAATTCTCCCCCAGTACTCAAACTCAAACTCAAACTCGTTTTCGGGTCTTCTCCTGCTCGAATCAGCACATCTCAAGGGTTTTTTTTTTTTTTCTTTCCTCTTCTTCCAAAGATCACGGACCGATTAAATTGATGATGGAATCGTAATTGTTACTTGGAAACTGACCTAACTTTGACTGTTTCAGGTCTAGGAAAACGGGTAGAAGAATCGGGAAAATTTTACGTAGTCTATTTTCTCCCACAGACCACAGTTTCATTTTTCTTTATTTTTTCCATTCGTAAAGCGTGTGTGTCAACTGTCAAGTCTGGTCTGAGTTTTCATTTTTTTTATTTTTTCTCGCCGAGGGATACTACTTTATAAGTTTATATTTATGTTTATATCAACTATTTTTTAAGATGGTTCATATTTATTTAATTAAAGAATTTTCGGTAAATGGAATGAAATGAGATAAAAATTTTATAAATAATAATAATATAGTTTATGAATAGTAGTGAGAAAGTTTCAGTTAATTATTTTTTAAATTTTAAAGAAGGAAAAAAAAATTTAATAAAAAATATTATAAAGTTAAAATATTGTTAGAATATTATTTTTTAATATTATTTTTTTTAAAATTTGATAAAGTTGAGTTTTTTTATTTTTTATTTTTAATTTGTAAAAGTTGTAATGATTAATTTGAAAAAATTATAATGTTTAGTTTGAAAAAGTGTTTATATTTAAGTGATATTTAAAAAAAAATAAAATGAGATAAGATAAGATAGAATGAAACGAAAATAATTTCCAAACATGTCCCAAATGTACTGGCCACACAATAGCATATGTATAAGTCATTTAATAAACAAATTATGTTTGTTTATTTCAATATTATCATTTCAACTTTATAATAATTATATATATTCACAACTTTTGATAAAATAAATTTGATAATTGATATCCAAAAAGTGACTAATAAATATGAAATACCCTATCAAAATAATCTGATAGTATGATAAAATCCTATAAATGAATACTTCAAAAGGATCAACATTAGTAGTTATTTACCAACAAAAAAAAAAAACGTGAACCTTTGGGAATTCTTTGACGTCAAGAATCTTCCTTACCGACTTTTTCTATGTTGGTTGAAGCTCTACCTGAACCAAGTATACTTCTACTCTACTGGCTAAATCTCTCTTAACTTCTAAGGTCAAAATCATCCTTGGTATCGTCCTAAGACTTGCTACCCACAAATTCAATTCCTTCTTCTTTAGGTAGCTGGATGCTCCAAATCCAACTTTGGCAATTAATGCTAGCGTAGTGCTAGAACGGCCAGTCTATGATACTCTCAAATTTTGTTTGGGATTTTATAGAACTTGAAGCGTCGAGACATGCAACATAAGATTACATGTTCTTGTTCATGACAGATAAAGATATAATGCACCTAGTATGCAATTAATAATATAAAATATTCAGAGCAGATAAATTTTTTTTTCTTTGAGCAATACTATAAACCAAATAAGATATATTCCAAATTAACGTAAGCATACTTCATAAAAGTAACATGATAACTTATATCCAAAGATTACAGTGATTTGTCCATTATATCTACAACATTACTTGTGCTGGAGACAGAGCACCTCAAATACATTATTAAACAAACATTATAACTACTAGACCAGTCTAAGGAGCAACTCGTGCAACTTAGCTAGGATAGTCTAATCTATTAAAGACTCAATCATTGATCCAAAAGTCCTAGGATTGTTGGATTCTAATTCGGTTAAGCCTTTAACCCTCAAGATCATAACATTCTATCATGCTTCTCAATCTGATGTCCATGGTGGCTCACTCTATTGACACTGACTCGGTGGT
This sequence comes from Juglans regia, assembly GCF_001411555.2. Classification (NCBI taxonomy): domain Eukaryota; kingdom Viridiplantae; phylum Streptophyta; class Magnoliopsida; order Fagales; family Juglandaceae; genus Juglans; species Juglans regia. The sequence continues at coordinate 27,677,225 of NC_049913.1, read as the reverse complement.
AGCTATGAGGAGCACTTCTTCTACGATGGAACTGGACTACTTCAAGGGAGTCAACCTCCAGAATTATGATCAAGAATTAGAGAGAGAAAGTTAATGTAGAGAGAGAGATAGATAGGAATTTGACTAAATATCATAGTTGGCCTCTTCTTTCAACTCATGGTTGATTTATACTGATTATGAAAGATGATGATCAAAACGACCGTGTCCAATCACTATACAACACATTTACGACCTGCCGTTAACAACACTTATTAAACTCATTTAACAAAACGATGCCGTATGAAATCTGTGTTAACTAACTAACTGCCACGATATTCCAATTCTGCACTTCAGAGTTTCTCTTCAGCTTCTGCACTTCACTTCAGACCTCCAACCTTTCATTCTCTTCCCACACTGCAGCCTTCATCTTCTTCCAGCCCATAACATACCCTCCTCTTTCAGAGAACCTTACCCATATGGTGAGGAAAATTGTCACACAATTACCAATAAGCTACCCAAGTAGCATCTTCCACTGCAGATCCTTTCCAATGCATCAGAACCTCTACTGGTGGCCCATTATTCAACTTCTTGCTCCTGCGTTGTAAAATACTCTCAGGCTCTAGAATTAATTCCCTTTGCAAATTGACTGGTGATAATGTTGACAGAGGAGATACATGTTGCCCAACATTTTTCTTCAAACAAGATACATGAAATACTGGATGAATGGCAGAATTCTGAGACAAATCTAGTTTATATGTGATGAGTGTATGAAAGTGTACTCTAAATACTCTATCATTGGACTAAAATGCTAAAATGTGAATAGAAATCATATGAATTAATGTGTATTCTTGAATTGAGTTTCTATTTACTTTGGGATACTCCTGAACAAATTTTTATGTTTAATTTCAGAATTTATAAAAGAGCAAGTCCAAACCCAGTCAAATTCAAAGGACTTTCAAGTGAGCAAGATGTTGGAACAACTTAAGAACTTTCAACGAGTGTAGGACTCTTCAAATAAGGATAATGATGGGGTTTGAGAGTAATTTGGATCCAGAGAAAAAATCAGTCCAAAATTCGCTAGAAGACAGTCTGTACATATTTTAGTATTTTGATCGTAAATTTTCACTCAAATATCAGATTGATGCAATTCTTGATGCATTGGAAAACTATCTTAAAGGGTTACAAATTTGTCTCGAATAAGAATTTCTAAATTCAAACTCTTGAAGCACGTACATGGCTTCAAATATGAGCCTTAAAATTTAGGCGATTTTGTATGTGAGAATATGAAGACATTAGGGTTTCTTTCCTACCTTATATTAGCATTTCATTTGCACGAAATTGAGAGTTGGAGAGGGGAAGACGACTCAATTTGAAGAATGAACAGATCTAAAATTAATTTATATTGCCTCGTTTGCTCTATTTTTTCCTTTGAGATTTTTGTTGTTTATTATATTTATGGGTAACTAAATTTTCAAGTAAGGCTAGGGATGAACTTGCACATTAGGTGGTATTTTTAATTTATTTTTTATTTATGTATTTCATTTTCAATTACTAAAACTTTTTTATTTTATCATGCTCAATTCATTGTTGATGTTTTTTGCTCCGAATAATCATAAACTTTATTTTGTTTATAGATTTAGTCATGTTTTTTCTATTGAATGGATTAACTCTTTGATTATGTTTGGATCAATTATTTATCTATATTGATTTAATTATTTGCTGCAATATTGCTTCTTAGGTATATTGCCGTCGTTGGATTTTCTCAATAATGATAATAATTTATGTATTTTAAAAGTAGTGAATGATTTTTTGAAGGGTTACATTTGGTTTAATCTTGGTTTATAAATTTATACCTTCCGATTGAGAATTTTGGGAATTGAGTTCCCAATCATAATTTATTCTTTGGGCGTAATCAAGTTTTGGCGCCGTTGTCAGGGAGACAGTAGAAGAATTGCTAGATAGTTTTTCTTTTCAGCAGTTTGTAAATGCGGTAACTTCATTCCTTCTTTTAGCTTGCTACATTATATTTTTTCTTCTTTATTTTTATAGTATTTTTATTCTTTTAGTATTGTTTTTACCTTGCATGCATAGATATAGAGACACATTGGGTAGATTTACTTGTAGACCTATGGTAGAATCATAATCAAATTTTTTAAATCTTTTATTTGACAATTCATCTAGTTTCAAAGAAATTAGGGAACACGAAAATCAACCCATTAGAATTTTTCATGATTACCTTCACCTTACACGTACAGCCACACCATCATGCATCACGTTTCCAGTTAATACTCGCCAACTGGATTTTAAAATAGGGATGATACAATTACTCCCTACTTTTCATGGCTTGCAAAATGAAAATCCATATGTGCACATTAGAGAGTTTAAGGAAGTAGTTGCGACTTTTCATAGTCAAAATACAACTGTTGACGTTGTGAGACTTAAGTTCATTATTTTCTCTTTAAAGAATAGAGTTAAGAGTTGGCTATACTCGCTGAGACCATGATATATTGGGTTATGGAATGAGATGACTCAGTTCTTCTTTAATAAGTATTTTCCTCAACATAAGACCAATAGTTTGAAAAGACAAATCTCCACCTTTACACAAAAGGACAGTGAGACTTTGTATCAATCTTGGGAGAGATTTAATGAGTTGTTGAGTATGTGTCCTCACCATGGGTATGAAAATTGACGCTTAGTGAGCTATTTTTATGAGGGATTTACACCTAGAGAGTGTCAATTTGTAGAGATGATGTGTAATGGTGAGTTCTTACAGAAAGATTCTGATGAGGCCATAGAAGACCTCAATGAGCATGCTGAAAAAGTTCACACTTGGACTGAACCTAGTGTTACTGAAAGCACAAATAGGTCACAACCTGCAAGAAACCCAAATGGTGGTGGAATTTACCATCTCAGAGAAGAAGATAGTCTAAAGGCTAAGGTTGAGATGCTCACTAAGGAGCTAGATGTGTTAAAGACTAAGGATTTAAAGCTAACACGCATGGCTAATCATGCAGAGACTTTTGGACCATATTTTGTGTGTGGCAAGGTAGATCACCTCGCCCAAGAGTATCCCACATTTGTTGAGACGAGAGGGGTGTATGAGGAACAATGTAATGCCTTAGGTACGAACAAGAAGTTTTTTTCACCTTTCTCCGATACCTATAATCTGGGGTGGTGCAATCACCCCAATCTTAGCTGAAAGTTGCAGCCTGCACAACCCCATAGATCATATCATGCGCCATATTATGCACATTCATCTTTTAGGAGTCATTTAGAAGATACTTTGCATGCTTTTATTGAGACACGAGATAAAACTAACCAAAAGTTTGAATCTTTGATTACGCAAGTTGTTGAAGAAAATAAGGAGATAAAGAGTCAAGTGTCCAAATTGATGAGTTCCTTCAGTGTGAATGAGTGAGGTAAGTTCCCTTCTCAAGCTTAGTCTGCACCCTATAGTTATCATATGGGGCAAGAGAATTTGAAGGATGTGAATATCATTATGACGAAAATTGATAAGTCATCACACATTCCAACAATTCAAGATAATAGTGATGCTGAGGGGCCCAAGGAACCTGAGGTGACAAAGAATCCTGTTAAGGTACCATTCACTCAAGCTTTGAAATCAAGCAAGCGAACTTTGGATCCTAACAATGAAATCCTAGAGAATCCAAGGCAGGTAAAAATTAATTTTCCTCTTTTGCATGTGATTAAACAAGTTCCTACTTATGCAAAAGTTCTTAAGGATTTGTGTATAGTTAAGAGGAAGGACCATGTGAAGAAGATAGCGTTCCTGACAGAGCAAGTTAGTGCTCTAATTGAGCAGCGGATTCCTCTCAAGTACAATGATCCTGGTTGTCCAACCATTGCATGCAGTATTGAAAATCATGAGTGTGGCGCCCCCGACCCCCATGTAAGAAAACACAGGAATCGAGATGCCATGATGATGACAACACGGTCACGCATCCCAACGAAAGTGTCAAGTGTGTGTGTACATGCAACAGTGTACAAAAACAATGCAGCGGATTAGTCAACTAAGTATCAGAATTTAAATACAATTTAAATATCAGTAAAGATTTAAAAAGTAGTTATACAGTCATCCAAAATTAAAATACAATATAGTAAAATAAAATAACTAAGCAAGTGATCCCAGATCACTCCTCGGGCGGAGCCGTCTCCTCGGGCTCGCCCTTATCCTCCTCATCTGTATCAAAATCTGCGTTACCACAAAATGGTACTGCAGATAAGTATAACCCAAATAACCACGTAATGAAAATGCATTAATACAACCAACATGCATGCATATGATGAAATATGCATTTTCCTCAAAACATCATTTTCCCCGAAAATGATTAATTTCCAACACACGCCAAAATTCCATTTGGCCCAAAATATCCGTAAAACATTTTTCCAGAAAATGATTTACATAGAAATCCAACACACACTATTTTCTCAGAAAATGGTTCATTAATCCATTATTACCATATACACCATGATCTCCCTAGGGACCATCCGCACGTCCTGGTTTCGTAGCGATGCCCAGTTTCGCGCCCAGCACGTTCATGGCCGAGCATTTACTACGCAACAAGCGATATCCAGTTCCGCGCCCAGCGCCAGCGCGTTCATGGCCAGACATCCTCTAGTCCCCGCCAGCAGAAGGACCACGGAGTCGGCACGAGACCATCTCGTTCAATCCTATTGTCGTCCAGCGACAATCCAGGGGACGTTACTTAGTATATTCCGCTCCCGAGTAACCAGAGGAGCTCCACTGAGATAATGCCCCATCTCGGCTTGGGGTCGTGATACACACGCACCCAAAATCCATTCTCACCTGAAAACCCAGTTTTCATAAACACATGAACATGAATGCAATACACGAAAACCCAGTTTCCTTTACAAACATGATCATGCGTGCAAAATGCAATGTACATGAACAACACAATATCCAAACCAACAATTACCAACCCAATCAATCACACAAACAACTCCAATCACCAATTCATCCGACCCCCGTACTCCTCAGACTCAGTCCGGCATGTTCAACTAAATACATTTAAATTACGAAAGTTCTTTGGAGAAATACTTACAGTGTTATATAGCAATTTCTGAAGGATTACAAAGCTGCAAGAAGTGATGTCTGAGCAACGTAACAGTGCAAAATGCATTGTGGTCGTGGGTCTCAAATACCCACTTTTCAACCGAGACAAACAAAGAACCAAGAATGATAGGGTATGGCCTAGGGAGATCGGTGAAGCTAGTGGTGGTGAAGGTTGGCCGTGGGTGGCGGCGTGGGCGGCGGTAGAAGACCAAAAACACCCAAATCGGAAATGGGGTTGAAAATGCTTCACCGGTGACCGATCGGAGGTGGGGTTGGGTCCAATGGGTTACCAATAGGTCGATGATGAAGTGGTGAGAAGATGGTGGCCAATGGTGGTGCGACGGCGGCACTGGAGCGAAGATGACGCCGCGGCTTGAAGAGGCTCGTGGTGGCTAACAGCGGCGCGAATGGAGCTGAGGTTGGTGGAGTAGTGTCGCCGGCCGGTGGGGAAGCTAATGGGCTGGGCGGTGTCGATCACCGCCGGCTCAAGGCGGCGCTGGGTGGAGAAGAAGGAACGGACGGAGAGAGGGACGGGGAGCTGGGTCACGAGTAGGAGGGAGAGATCGAAGGAAGAAATAAGGAAAAAGAAAAGAAAGAGAAAAGAAAAGGAGAGGAAAGAAAAATGGAGGGAAAAGAAATGAGGTACAATCCTCATAACTTGGGTCACAAAAATGATTCAACGGAAACGATTTCAAAACCACAAGTTAAATAAAATAATTTAAACGTAATGGTTAAGTGAAATTAAAATAATTAAATCTCACAGTAATTAATTTAGAATAAAGAGATTTTAAACGTATAACAATAATTAATAATAAGAAAGCACTTCAAAATATAATTTTCACAAAATTAAAAATCATAAAATAAACCAACTAAAAATCCAACAATTTTAAAATAAGAGAATAAATTTTTGAATAAATAAAAATAATCTTTCAGTAAAAATACACTAAAATACGGGGTGTTACAATGAGTTTGGGTAAAGTTTGCTAGATTTAGGAGCTAGCATGAATTTAATGTCATATTCTATTTATTTACAGTTGGGGTTAGGAGAAATCAAACCAACCACTGTGGTGTTGCAATTGGCTAACCGTTCAGTCAATGTACCTCGGGGTGTGGTAGAGGATGTTCTAATTCAAATTGACAAATTTTATTATCCTGTTGATTTCCTAATCCTAGACACTAGCTCTGTTGTTGATACTATGATGGGTACCAAGATGGACTAGGTCCATAATGGTGCCCATCATACTATTTCTAAAATTCCTTTGATTTTAGGTAGGTATTTCCTTGCCACTGCTAATGCTCTTATTATTAATTGCAGGAATGAGCTCATGAAACTGTCTTTTGGAAACATGATTCTCGAGGTGAATATCTTCCATATTACAAAACAGCCAGAAGATGATGACGAGAGCCACCAGACATACATGATTGACTCACTCATAGATAAAGGAGTTTCTACAGTTCATGATTTTGATCCCCTTGAGTATTTTCTTAATAATTATGAGTTTGATTCTATCAGTGATCTATCTGATGTAGTTGATATTTGTACTATTTTTTATAGAACTCATGATTATGGCACTCAGGCATGGCAACCAAAATTTGAGGATCTGCCTGAGAAAGGTGAAAAATGAATTCCTTCAAGTGTTCAAGTGTGAAACACCCAAAGTTGAATTGAAGCATCTGCCTAAGGGTTTAAAGCATGCTTTCCTTGGTTCCTGTAATTATCTCATCTGAATTGTCTGAGTCTCAATGTGAGAAATTAATTTGGATCCTAAGTGAGCATAATTCAGCCTCAAGTTGGAGCATTGTTGATATAAAAGGTGTTAGTCCCCTGGTCTGTTCACATAAAACTAATTTGGAGGAAGGAACTAGCCCTCGTAGAGACCCCCAGCGTAGGCTAAATCTCACTATAAAAAAAGTGATGAAAAATGAAGTGTTAAAATTATTAGATGTAGGAATGATATATCCTATTGTTGATAGTAAATGGGTAAGTCCTACACAGGTTGTTCCTTAAAAGTCAGGTGTTAATGTGGTGAAGAATGAACTGGGAGAGTTAGTCCCTACAAAACTTGTGACTGGGTGGCGGATGTACATTGATTACAGAAAATTGAATACTGCCACCCGGAAAGACCATTTTCCTCTCTTTTTTATTAATCAAATTCTCTTTTTTTTTTTTTTTTTGATAACAAACTTCAGTATCTGTATTTCATTTAAACTCAGACATTACAATTTTGTCCTGTATTACAAAGCTGTAAAGACCCTCAGGGCCATCTTCTATCCAAACCTTTTCTTCATCTACAGAAAAAGCAAATTTTGCTAACAAATCAGCTACCTTGTTTCCTTCCCTATAAGTGTGTTGGACCTTCCAAAAAGATCTGTTTGCAAGGATTGTTTTGATGTCCTCCACCTTCTGGCCATTCCATTCCCAATTCTCATCTTTATTATTTACTCCCCTTATAATTTCCAAAGCATCCCCTTCAAAAGTAGCATGCTCTATTCCTAACTCAGCACTCAACTGCAGTGCTCTCCACAAAGCATTTACTTCAGCCATTCCTGGAGAAGGTATATTCGATCTTGGCATACTCAAAGCTGCAAGGACTTCCCCTTCAACATCTCGAATTATCACACCAGCCCCCATCCTTTTCTCTTTTTGGTCAAAAGCTGCATCCCAATCTATCTTCACTTCACCTTCCCTGGGTGCGATCCACCTCACCCGACCTCTATCAAACTGTATCTTCCTGGCCAGACCTGTAGGGTAGTTTGTGCTTGTCTAAATTCCTCCAAACTAGCTTTTGCCTGATTAAAGACCTTACCCGAGCTGAGGAAAACATTTTCAAAAACAAACTTGTTCCTCCTCAGCCAGATAGATCTCATGACTGTTGCAATTAACTCTAGATCTTCCTTTTTTAGTCTTTCCACCATCTTGATCCAAACTAAACCCATGTCTTCTTCACCATAGTTCCATTTTTGTACCAGGCTTCCTATCTCAGCCCACACATCTGTAGCAGCTGGACAACACCACATAGCATGGCTTGTAGTTTCTTCTTCCCTCACACATATTGGGCAGCAAGGCTTTTGAATCACTCTTCTTTGGAACATATTTCTACTTGTCGGAAGGCAATTATTCAAAACTTTCCACAAAAAGACTTTTACTCCCCCTGGCACTGTTAGCTCCCATAGAGTTTTCCAGCCCTCTATACCTTCTGTTCCATATGAAGTTTCCCCAACCAACTTTCTTTTTCTACTAAGTTCCAGGTGGTAGGCAGATTTTATACTAAAAAGCCCTTTCTTTGATGGAGCTCATATCTGTTTGTCAGGTAAGCCTGATTGGCTGATTGGGATACTACAAACCAGGTCTGCTTCTTCTTCACAAAGGACTTTTCTAACCAGATCCTCATTCCATCCCCTTTTTCCTTCATCAATTAACTCTGCGACTTTTGCTTCCTTATTTAGAAACTGATTTGGTGATTGATTCATGTAAGAAGACTGCTTAGGTACCCATTTATCTCTCCATATCTGAATATTTTGCCCATTTCCAACCCTCCAAACAAGTCCCTCATTTAATAGTTCCATAGATCCCATCAGACTTCGCCAGATCAGAGAAGGTCCTCTGCCTAAGCTTGCCTCCAGCACCTCAGTTTTTCTATGGTACTTATCTTTTAGAACTTTGGTTGCAATTGAGTTGGGATTTGTAAGAATTCTCCAACATTGTTTTGCTAAGAGAGCTCTGTTGAAACTCTCCAGCTCTCTGAAGCCCAACCCACCACTAGTTTTTGCCAATCCCATCTTCTTCCAACTCCACCATTGTATCTTCTTTTCATTTTGCCCATGACTCCACCAGAATCTTGACATTAAAGCAGCTATTTCTTTGCATAGCCTCTTAGGAAGAGCAAAGACACTCATATGGTAGGTCAGTATTGCTTGGATAACAGCCTTTAACAGGACTTCCTTCCCTGCTGGTGATAGAAACTGGTTCTTCCAATTACTGATCTTCAACCATATCCTGTCTTTTATACCTCTAAAAGTATTATATTTTGACCTACCTACCATTATAGGCAAGCCTAAATACCTCTCATAGTTGTTTTGCACTCTTGCTCCCAAGTCTTTTAAGATCTGGTCCCACTCTTCCTTTCTTCCATTTTTGCTGAAAAGAATTGTAGATTTTTGCTTATTCAAACATTGTCTCGATGCTTATTCATATAATTTCAAGAGGGAGTTGATCTTCTGCCATCCAGTCCAGTTTGCCCTCCCAAAGATGATGCAGTCATCTGCAAAAAGTAAATGTGTTAATCTAATTCTACCCCTAGCCAAAGCCACACCCCTTATTTCCCTTCTTATCTCAGCCATATTAATGAGGTTGCTTAACCCTTTAGTACACAATAGAAAGAGATATGGGGACAAATGGTCCCCTTGCCTTAGGCCCCTTGTAGGCTTTATCACACTTCCAGGGCTACCATTAACAAGAACAGCATATGAAACTGAGTTTATGCATGTCATTATCAATTCAATCCATCTAGCACCAAACCCAAGCTTCTTCATCACTGCCTCTAGAAAGGGCCATTCAACCCTATCATAGGCCTTTGAAATGTCCAGTTTTACCGCCATGCATCCCACTCTCCCCTTCAATCTAGTCCTCATTGAGTGTAAAGCCTCATAAGCAGCTATGATGTTATCTGATATCAACCTCTCAGGAATGAAAGCACTTTGATTTTTTTATATAACCTCATTAAGCACCAACTTTAGTCTATTTGCAAGAGCTTTTGTCATTATTTTGTATAGCACATTACATAGACTTATGGGCCTATAATCCCCTACCTTTTTTGGTTCAGCACACTTTGGAATTAATGCTATATAAGTAAAATTCAATTCAGGGACCATCTTACCTCCATTCAAGAAATCCAGGGCTGCTTCACATACATTCTCTCCTACTGTGTTCCAACAGCCTTGATAAAAGCATGCATTGTAACCATCAGGGCCAGGAGACTTATATGGCCCCATCTGCTTCAGAGCTATCTCGACCTCTTCTCTCACAAAAGGTTTCAGCAATGCTTCATTCATGCTACTAGTAACTCTAGAGTCAAGTTGCCTTAAACATTCTTCTATTAAGAGGTTGGGAGGGTTTTCAGTTTTAAACACTCCCTCAAAATGATCCTTAAAAGCTTCAGCAACACCCTTTTGATCCTTTCTCAGTATTGATTGGCCATCTTCAACAGATAAAATCTTATTTCTCTTTTTCCTTTGATTGGCACAAGCATAAAAGAATTTTGTGTTCTTATCACCCATGTTATACCAATTTCTCTTGGCCCTTTGTCTCCATTTTAAATCCTTCTACTCCAAAAGTTTGCCTACCTCATGTTGCAGCTTAATAATTTCACTACTGTTGTGAGGCCCCTCATCCTCCTGCAATTCCTTAATTCTGGTAGTAATCTGGTCTATGTGTCCACTTCTTTCTCTATCTTTTTTCCTGAACCCTCGACTAAGTGTTTCACCACATATCCTTAATAACTTTTGCACCTTTTCTATTGGTTTACTAGACTACACCTTTTTTGACCAGGCCCCTTCAACCATACTCTTGCACTCCTCCTCTTTCAACCAGCTAGCTTCAAACCTAAAGACAAAACCTCTCTTATTTTGCCTTCTTTCACCTCCCACAAAAGACAGCAACATTGGCTTATGGTCAGAACTTCTTGCAACAAAACCTTCCACCACCACCTCTCTAAACATACCCTTCCATTCTGCATTCATCAAGTAACGATCTAGCTTTTCCTTTGTATATGTGTGACCCGAGTGTCTATTACTCCAAGTGAAAAGATTCCCCACATAGCCTACATCATACAACTCATTACTCTCCAAGGCTTCTCTAAACTGTGCCATTTGGTATTCTGCCCTCATTTTTCCACCAACTTTTTCACTTTGAGTCAAGATCTCATTAAAATCACCAGCAACACTGATATGAACCCGCGGGAAAGTATTCCCTTGAACCCACAGTCAATTTGAAAACTCCTCAAGAAAGCCAAAATCAAGTCAAGGATGGAGAACCTAGACCCGATGAGAACTCGTTTCAAGAACCTAGATTATATTAAAATCTAGACCCGTTGAAGAACCCGTCCCAAGAACCCAGATTACAAATAAGGAACGCCACAAAGGTTGCGATTTACCTTTGATAAGTTCAAAAGTTCAATTAAGAACAAGAGGAGTAAAACTCAACTCACAATGAATAAATTCATCAAATTTCATAAACATCATAATCTGATTAGAATGAGGCTACATAGAGTATTTAAAGCAAAACCTAATGAAACCCTAGCCAAAATAAACCCCCATCTTCCAAAAGTGCCCCCGGATGAACAGTGCTTCGGTTACAGTGCCGCGCTACAGTAACTTGGCTACAGTAACCCTAACCCTAGTTCAATAAAATAATAACTTTCCCAACATGCCCTTGCATAGGCCCCCTTAAGTACTTCTCATAATAAACTCAATTATTCTAAACTAATAAAATAAGTTCTTTAAATAAATTAAATAAGTTGAAACCCTTCAAGAGCCCAAAGCCTTTAAGTCTTGTCGTTGCCCTCTTTCGTAGCTGATTAAATGAATTAAAACTGGATCTTCATCCTTCAAGCCCCATCTTGAATGTTGGGCTATTGCTAAACTTGTCCCAAGTGGATTGCATCAATCCTTGCATTGTCTCATTGATCTTCTTGACCCATCTGGAAGTTGCAAATGATCTTTAAGACTATGCCCATTTTGGATCCCATCATTCTCACTCTCCTCAAAAGGATTCGACCTCGAATCTCCACCTGGATCAAAGGGAAAATAGTTAGTAACATTGAAAATAGTAAAAACAAGATAGTTACCTGGAAGATCCATTAGATATGCATTTTCATTAATTTGTTCAAGAATTTGGAAAAGTCCATCCAAGCTACTCCTGTCATCAACAGGTAAAGATGTTAAATCTAAAGGAGTGAATGGATTAAGTCCATAAACAATTTCAAATTGTGAAAATTTAGTAGTAGCATGAACACTCCAGTAATATGTAAACTCAATGAATGGTAAACAATACTCCCACAAATGTTCATGAAGCACATCTAAAGTCGTCCTCGAACCAAAATCACCACTCCAATATGAAAACTCAATTAATGGCAAATGATAGTCCCAAAAATGTTCATAAAGCACATCTAAAGTCTTCCTCGAACCAAAATGACCAGTCCAATATGCAAACTCAATGAATGGCAAATGATACTCCCACAAATGTTCATGCAATACATCAATGAATGCCAAATGATACTTCCACAAACGTTCGTGCAACATGTCTTTAAATGGCAAATGATGTTCCCACAAACAGTCATGCAACACAACAAAAGTCTTCCTTACACCAAGGTTACCCAACAAACCACCATATCCATCACACACAAGCAACTTATGCATAAAACTAGTAGGCACACAAAATCTATTCTTTCTAAACAAGTACCAATCTAGTTTATAGAACTTACCAAAAGATGTTTTCTCACATGTTCCATAAACACTAGCAAAGTCATCATCATTAGCATGCAATTCCTTATCATATTCAAGTCTCAATAATTTTGCATCTAAAATGACGACAAGGACATACCTTCTTGCTAAAGCATCAACCACAAAATTTTTCATACCTTGTGTGTATTTGAATACGTGAGGAAAAGTCTCAATACAATCCTCCCGCTTAGCATGCATTCTAGTCAACAACTTACCTTGTCCCTTTAAGTGTGTCAATGACTCTTGTTTTTCCAAGAAAGGTCGATTAAGAATTGTCGCGCCTGGCACAAAATCAATGTAGTGCTCTATCTCCCTAATAGGTGGTAATCCACAAAAGACCCCACTAGGAAACATGACCTCATATCCCTGCAACAAAGAGACAACAATACTAGGCAAACATACGTCAAGTCCGTTAGGATTAAGACTCGCCTTAGTACAAAAATTCACTTTTCTCTTTATTTTTCTCTCACTTTCTTCACACTCTCTTTTCTTTCCACTCTCCTTTTCTTTTTCACTCTCTTTTTCACAATTACTTTTCAACTCATTCTCTCTTTTGCTTAAGGTCTTAGTCTCACCCTCTTCTTTTTTCTCTCTCATTTTTCTGTCTTTCTCCATTTCGGTCTCACTGTATCTTTTCTTCTCAATCTCACCTTCACTCTTTCTTTTCAGCACAATCTCACTTTCACTCTCACCTTCACTCTTACTATTAAGCTCATTCTCACTTTTTCTTGAGGTTTCAGCCTCACCCAAATCTTTTCCCTTTGGTGGTTCGGTCTTCTCTTTTGCTACAACTTGATCATTTTTGTCCCACTTTGGTTTCCAAGGAGTACTAGAAACCGAAGTATACCTTGATGTACCCTTTCCTTTTAGCCGTCTCTCTACCTTCATAGCCATGTGCACCATGTCCTCTACTTCCTCATAATGTTGCAACTCAACTATATTGGCTATCTCCCGATTCAACCCCCTCAAAAATCTTTTCATTGTGTCCTCCCGATCCTCCACTACATTAGCCCGAATCATAGCCACCTCCATCTCCTTGTGGTAGTCCTCTACACTCCTAGACTCTTGTATAAGATTTTGTAATTTTTGGTAGAGTTCTCTATAGTAGTGGCTAGGTACAAATCTCCGCCTCATGATAGCTTTCAACTCTCTCCATGTTTCTACAGGCCTCTCAAAATTACTCCTCCTACTGGATACTAATTGATCCCACCAAATAATCGCATAATCAGTGAACTCAATTACAGCCAACTTCACATTTTTCTCCTCTGAGTAATTATGACAATCAAACACCAACTCTATTTTTTTCTCCCACTCTAAATAAACTTCAGGGTTAGTTCTACTTTGAAATGATGGTATTTTCATTTTGATGCTTCCAAGGTTCTTATCTACTCTATCTCGACCCCCTGAGTTTGCCCTAAAGCCTCTTCCATGCCTAACTCTTCTATGTCTACCCAATCAAACTTCAGATGTTAGCACTTCCTCATCCTCACCATACTCTCCATTCTCATACCCATTCTTAATATTAGGCTCACGTCGCCTCCTATCTTTCTCTCCTTGCAGATTTCTAACCATTGCTTCTTGATTATCCATACTATTCCTCACTTCACCTAACACCAAGTTCAACCGCTCAAACTCTTGTTGCATGGCATGCAACACAAAGGATGAGTTATCTGCTCGCCCCCTTGGTGATGAGCTACTCCGATGAGACATTACAAGGTGCTGCACAGAAGAATGTTAGTGGTAAAAAAGAAAACCTCACACACTCCCTTACGTGTTTCAACTCGAATAATGGCACTCTACTCGTGTTTCACTCTTAATGGCTTTTTCCCGATAATAGTCTCACACTCTCTTGCCTTTTACCTCAATAGTTTTTCCACTCAAGTTCTTTCAGAACTAAATGAACTCAATCAAGACAAGGCAACCTTGTTTTATCCTAACTAGTAATTAGATTCAGGAAACAAGAACAAGAGAAACATGAAGGAATAAAAATGACACGAGAATCAATGAAGTTATACGAATGAAAGAGTAACAATAAGACAAGATACCAACTTGAGTGATGTATGCAGCAGCCCCTTTGATCATAAGGTTTAATAAACAAATTTCTTTCTTTCTCTTTGTTATAACTATCTAGCAACTTTGAATATGCTACCTTCTCTTTTCTTCATCTTCTTCTTTTCTTTTCTTTTCTTTTTTTTTTGGAATTTTCTTTTCTTTTCTTTTCCTTTCCTTTCTTTTCTTTTCTTTTCTTTTCCTTTCTTTTCTTCTCCTTTCTTTTCTTTTCTCTAATTCATCCACAAACAGCAATATTCAATTGTGAAAACCAACCAAATTGAATTCAAACACACAAGCATGGACAATGAAGTAGAAGAGAATCAATGGAACGACACTCCAAGCAATTGACAAACTTAGAGATGCAGGAAACCCTAGAATTTTGAAACGCTAGGTGATGCAAATTTCAGCCAAACCCAAAACCCTAAAAATTTCGGCAGCCTACTTTTTGTTTCTATTTTTTTTTTTTTTTTTTGTCAACACTAGAACAATGAAGCCCTAGAATTAAATTTATGGATGCTAGAATTAAAAGATAGAATAAGACCTGATTGGAAACCTTGCTCTGAATACCAAATGATATGAACCCGCGGGAAAGTTTTCCCTTGAACCCACAGTCAATTTGAAAACTCCCCAAGAAAGCCAAAATCAAGTCAAGGATGGAGAACCTAGACCCGATGAGAACTCGTTTCAAGAACCTAGATTATATTAAAATCTAGACCCGTTGAAGAACCCGTCTCAAGAACCCAAATTACAAAGGAGGAACGCCACAAAGGTTGTGATTTACCTTTGATAAGTTCAAAAGTTCAATTAAGAACAAGAGGAGTAAAACTCAACTCACAATGAATAAATTCATCAAATTTCATAAACTTCATAAACTGATTAGAATGAGGCTACATAGAGTATTTAAAGCAAAACCTAATGAAACCCTAGCCAAAATAAACCCCCATCTTCCAAAAGTGCCCCTGGATGAACAGTGCCGGCTACAGTGCCGTACAGTAACTCGGCTACAGTAACCCTAACCCTAGTTCAATAAAATAATAACTTTCCCAACATGCCCTTGCATAGGCCCCCTTAAGTGCTTCTCATAATAAACTCAATTATTCTAAACTAATAAAATAAGTTCTTTAAATGAATTAAATAAGTTGAAACCCTTCAAGAGCCCAAAGCCTTTAAGTCTTGTCGTTGCCCTCTTCCGTAGCTGATCAAATGAATTAAAACTGGATCTTCATCCTTCAAGCCCCATCTTGAATGTTGGGCTATTGCTAAACTTGTCCCAAGTGGATTGCATCAATCCTTGCATTGTCTCCTTGATCTTCTTGACCCATCTGGAAGTTGCAAATGATCTTTAAGACTATGCCCATTTTGGATCCCATCAAACACACCATGCAATTCCTCTCCCTGGATTCACTCTTGCCAACAACTCCCAAGAGAATCTTCTTTTTGAAGTATCCGGATGCCCATAAAATCTAGTGAACAACCATTCTCTTTTGTCATCCTCCCTAACTTTAGCACTAACATGCCAATAAGAGAAAGATTTAATTTCAATTGCCTCTTCATCTTTCCAGAAAAAAGCTAAACCCCCTCTCCTTCCTATCGGGTTTGTTGCAAAACATCCCTCCATGCCCAACTTTTTCTTCAAAGCCTCCATTATCCTAACTCTGCTCATAGTCTCAATGAGAAATACAAGCTTGGGTTTCTTTTCCTTAACCAAAAGGCTAAGATCTTGAACTGTCCGAGGGTTCCCAAGCCCTCGGCAGTTCCAACTTAGTAGACTCATAATTCTTGGCAGGGCTGTTTAACAACCTCCACCATTGAGTTTACCATCCATTCTTCCACCTCTTCCCCCTCCCTCCTAACCTTCTTCTCCAATCCACCCCTCAGATCTCCCCCTTTCCCTAAACACTCCACATTTCTTTTTATGGGAGTAGTAGACATAATAACCTCACATTGAGATTTTACACCCCGTGCCTTTCTTTTCCAACTACCCCCCTTTTGACTTTTTCCTTCAGTTTTTTTAACCAGCAACTCCCTCATACAATCATCCCCCTCCTGTACTACTATAGAAAACAGGTTTGATCCCTCATTCACTTCCTCTACCCCTCTTTCCTCTCCTCCCTGCATTGTCTTCAAGACTAAATCCTCCTTTCTGCAAACCTCACCACCACCCTCACTCACCTCATTTTTTGTTTTCTTTCCCTCTCTGTGGCCGTCCCCATCACCATCCACACTTATACCACCTCTCAGAATTTCCCATGTTTCCTCTTCACTTGTTTGGGTTTTTGATTCCCCTTTCCTCTCAAAATTCATTCGATTACCTCTTTGTGCTCTCAACCAGGAACCAAACTGAAAAGTTCCATCTACACCATCAGCTTCCTGTTTTTCACATCCCTCCTTATCATGTGAGATGCAACCACATTTAAAGCATATCTTAGGCAGTTTTTTGTATTTAAAAGGAATCCACATGCTTCTGCCATCAAAATGGATTGTTCTTCCCCTTGCAATAGGCTTCCTCAGATCACATTCCACTTTCCACCTAAGACATCTTCCCCATGCTACATTACTCTCATTTGCATCCACCTCCACGACTCTCCCTATCGAATTTCCAATCTGCTCACCTATTCTGCGGTTCATTCCTCCCAGTGGAAGATTAAACAATTGGATCCAGAAACTTTCACTATCAAAATCCAGCATATGTGATTGCGTCCTTCCATCGAACAGCTTCAGTACCAAGAGAGAATTATCAAATAGCCAGGGACCTCCCTCTAGTACTCTGTCTCTATCTCTTTTATTTTCAAAAGTTATCACAAAAGAGTTTCTTCCAATCTCATGGAATTCTACCATTTTCCTCACCCGCCACACCTTATCCATCATCGATCTAACAAGTTCCTTTCCAATCATCCTCTCGGAGCAGATCTTCCCTACCAGACTTCTTTCTCCTTTCGTTTTGAGTTCTTCCACCTCTTCTGAGTTAATCACTACAGAGCTCTTCTCTTCCTCATTTAACTTCAATCGCTCCCACCTCTCTGACAATCCCTCCCTTTCCTCCCCACTCCCAACCACCGTGGTAATCGGAATCTCCTCCTCCCTACTTCCACAGGAGTAGTAGCAGAATAAAACTGCTTCACCTCAGTCGCCTACGAGAGACGTTTGAGAGAAGAATTTTTAGAACTAATAACAATTATTAATCAAATTCTTGAGCGTGTGGCTGATCATCCTTTTTATTGTTTCTTGGATTATTATTCTGATTATTATCAAATTGAAGTTGCATTAGAAGACCAGGATAAAACCACTTTCTTTTGACCTTTTGGTACTTATACTTTTCGTAGAATGCCATTTCGATTGTGTAATGCACCTACTACTTTTCAATGTTGCATGATGAGCATTTTTAGTGACATGGTTGAAAATTACATGGAAGTTTTTATGGATGACTTGACTGTTTTTGGATCTTCTTTTGATGCATGTTTATTGAATTTAGAGAGAGTGGTTACTCGTTGTGAGGAGAAGGAATTGGTTTTAAATTAGGAAAAATGTCACTTTATGATACCTTCAGGTATTGTCTTAAGGCATATTATTTCTTCTAGGAGATAGATGTTGATCAATTTAAGATTGAATTAATGTCTAAGTTGCCTACACCTAGGACAGTAAAGGAAGTGAGATCATTTCTTAGTCATGCGGGCTTTTAACCTCCTAGACCACTATGTAACCTCCTAGCGAAAGATGCCCCATTTTAGTGGACACAAGTTTGTCAAGAGGCCTTTAAAATGCTTATTGGCAAGCTTACTTTAGCACACATAATGTTGCCACCTGATTGGACTTTACCTTTTGAGATAATATGTGATGCTGGTGATTTTGTTGTAGGTGTTGTTCTTGAACAGTGAAGGGGGAAAGTCTTTTGTCATTTACTATGCTAGTAGAACTCTAAATAGTGCTCAGATGAATTACTCCACCACTGAAAAAGAGTTGCTAGTTGTAGTGTTTGCTTTGGATAAGTTTTGTGCTTACTTGATTGGTTCTCTTATTATTATTTTCACAGATCATACAGCCATTAAGTACCTTCTTACAAAGAATGATGCTAAGGCGCAACTAATACGGTGGATTTTACTTTTGCAGGAATTTGACATCACCATCAAAGACAAGAAAAGAGTGGAGAACGTAGTGGTTGACCATCTCTCAAGGCTCACATTTGAGGACACATCTGACCACCTGCCAATCAATGATGATTTTTCTGATGAGAATTTACTTTCTATTACTTCTCTATCATGATTTGCTCATATTGTGAATTATTTGGCTGCATGTGAGATACCGGTAGATTGGAGTGCTCAGGACAAGAGGAAGTTCATGACTGAGGTATGCAATTTCTATTGGGATGACCTTTTTCTTTTCAAATATTGCATTGACCAAATTTTAAGACGTTGCATCCCTGATGAGGAGATTGCTAGCGTCTTGGAATTTTGTCACTCCCAAACTTGTGGGGGCCACTTTTCAATGAAGAAAATCGTTACAAAAATTCTGCAGTGTGGATTTTATTGGCCCACCTTGTTTAAGGATGCAAATATCTATTGTCGCTTATGTGAAAACTGTCAAAAGTTAGGAGTTATGTCTCGTCGTAATATGATGCCCTTAAACCTAATTTTAATGATTGAAATTTTTTATTGTTAGACATTGATTTCATTGGACCATTTCCTTATTTTTTTTTATATCAATATCTTATTATGGCGGTAGATTATGTGTCAAAATAGGTAGAGGCAACAGCTTGCAGTAGCAATGATAATAGGATGGTCATTAAATTTCTCAAATATGAACTCTAGAATCTATAAGACTAAAATGAAAGCGTTTCATGATAAAAATATTTTGAGAAAAATGTTTAAGCCTAATGACCGGAGGTTCTTATATGATTCTAGACTCCATAAGCACCTAGGAAAACTTAAGAATAAATCTATACCTTTCGATTGAGAATTTTGGGAATTGAGTTCCCAATCGAATTATTTAATGAATCAAGAATAATTAAAATACCAGATTTGTGCAAGGGATCCCTGACGCTTTACTGTTTGTCAAATTTAAGTACTTTTTTTCGTTAGTCACTTTGTTTCACTTTAATTTTCATTTAAAATTAATCTTTATTCTCCATTAATCATTTAATATTTTTTCTTTAATTTCTTTGTTTCTTCTACTATTTTTTTTAACTTGTCTCTCAAATTGACTGGTGGTAATGTTAACAGAGGAGATACATGTTGCCCAACCTTTTTCTTCAAACAATATACATGAAACACTGGATGAATGACAGAATTCTGAGGCAAATCCAGTTTATAAGTTACCTGGCCAATTCTCTTAATAATCTGGAATGATCCATAGAACCTAGGAGACAATTTAAAATTTTTCCTAGCCACCAAGGACTGCTGTCTATATGGTTGTAATATGAGGAATACCCAATCACCAACTTGAAATTCTCTTTTAGTTCTACTCTTGTCAGCTTGATACTTCATTCTTCCTTGAGCAGCATTCAAGTTACCCTTCAATGTAGTCAAAATTTCCTCTATTGTCTTCAGCACTTCATCCGCTGCCTGATTAGCAGTTAAACCAGGAACATAAGACTGAAGCTTGTTCGGTGATCTACCATAAATCACCTCATAAGGGGTTAGCTTTGTTAAAGTATGAAAAATGGTGTTATACCACCATTCAACCAAGGTTAACCACTCAAACCATAATCTTGGCTTATTTGCTATGAAACTTCTTAAAACATGCTCTAAGCATTTGTTAACTGTCTCGGTCTGACCACACTTTGAGGGTGATAGGCAGATGAATAAGAGAGAGTGACTCTTTTTTCAGTGTAAACAGCTCCTTCCAAAAGGAACTTGTGAAAGTGGATCTTATATCAAAAACTATATTATGAGGTATCGCATGCAATTTTAAGACATTGTCAAAAAACACAAATGCTACTTTTGCTGCTGTAAAGTGGTGCTTTAAAGGCATAAGATGTGAATATTTCGAGAGCCTATCCACAACCACCATTACTACATAATAGCCTTTAGAGACTGGCAACCCCTCAACAAAATCCATGGACTGTCCAAATATGTTGAGGAACAGCCAATCGCTGTGATAATCCAGCAGGATATTTTCTACTTTATTTTTCTGATAAACCTCACATTTTTTAATAAAATTCTTGACTTCCTTTTTCAAACCAAGCCAATAAAAATCATACATAGCCCTTTGCAATGACTTACAAAAACCAGAATGCCCAGTAGATAGGCTAGCATGTATGAAATGCAGCACCTTCAGCTTTAGTTCTTGACAATTTGGCACATATATCTTCTCATTCTTAAACAGAACCCCATGCTTAAGAGTGAAAGAAGAGGTTGAAGGAGAGCCATCTTGTAACAAAGACAATTGTTGTTGGACCATTGGATCAATTACATAGGCCTATTTCAATTCCTCTAACCAAACTGGTGTAGGATAGGAAACTAAACACACTGCAGCTTCATCTTCTTGGAAATCCATTCGAGACAAGACATCGGCTACCTTGTTCTAGACCCCTTTTTTATACTCAATGGAGAACTCATAGCCCAATAGTTTTGAGATCCATTTTTGTTGAGTTGCTGTACCCACCTTTTGTTCCAACAAATACTTCAAACTAAGGTGGTTAGTTCTTATGACAAAAGCAAAACCCAGCAAGTAAGGCCTCCATTTTTTAATAGCTAACACCAAGGCTAATAACTCTTTCTCATAAGTGGAAAGTGACAGATTTTTACCCTTCAAAGATTGACTTAGAAAAGCTATTGGCCTCTGATTCTACATCAACACAGCACCAATCCCCGCTACACAAGCATCATACTCAATTACAAACTTCTGTGTGAACTCTGGCAAGGCAAGAACTGGTGGATTCACAACAACTTTCTACAACTCCTCAAAAGCCACAGTGGCTGCCTCACTCCACAAGAAAGCATCATTCTTCAGCAAGGCAGTAAGTGAAGCAGCAATTTGACCATATTTTCGAACAAATTTCTTATAGTATCCAGTAAACTCCAAAAAACCCCTCAAAGTTTTAAGAGTTTTTGAAATTGGCCAATTTACCATAGAATCTAACTTTTTTGGATCAGCCCTCACACATTCCTTGGAAATTAAATGACAAATACTTTATTTCTTGGCATGCAAAATGGCACTTGGATTTCTTGGCAAACAACGGATTCTGCTGTTAAACCCCCAAGATAATGGATAAATGCAACAAATGAATTACAGGTCTTTGCTATACACTAATATATCATCAAAGAACACAATTACAAGTTTTCTCAAGAATAGTTTAAAGACATAATTCACGAGAGCTTGAAAGGTAGAGGGAGCATTAGTGAGTCCAAATGTCATAATAAGGAACTCATGATGTCCCTCATGTGTCCTAAATGTAGTTTTATGTACATCCTCAAGCCTCATTCTAATTTGATGATAATCTGACCTTAGGTCAAGTTTAGAAAACCCAGTTGAGTCAAATAGTTCATCTAACAATTCATCAACTACTGATATTGGGTACTTATCTTTAATGGTAGCCTCATTAAGCATCCTATAATCCATGCACATTCTCTAAGAGCTATTTGACTTTTTGACCAGCAACACAGGAGAAGAAAATGAAGACTGGCTTGGCTGATGACACCAGTCTTCAACAATTCTGCAACAATCTTTTCAATTTCGATTTTCTAATAAAAAGGGTATCTATATGGCCTTAAACAAACAGGCATAGACTCATTCTTCAACAAAATCTGGTGATCTCGAGGCCTATGAGGAGGAAGACCCGTAGGTTCCTCAAAGACTCCATCATACTTCTGCAACAACTCCTCAGTTTCAGTACAAGAACTAGATAGGTTCTGATTAGTCTCCACATTTATCAATTGCAACCAAAAAAACCCTTTAGATCCAATCTTAGAAATGCTGGATATCTCCTTATCATCAACCAACTCAGCATTAGGAGATGTGAGGCCTTTAAGAACAACAATGTTGCCTTTATAAGAAAATTTCATCTGCAGTTCAACAAAATTGCACAGTATAGGAGCCAATGATAACAACCATTGCACCCCCATTACTACATCACATCCACCCAAACTAAGGGTATAAAAATCAGCAACAAACTTAGTTCCTTGCATATACACTGCTACAGCAGCAGTACTGCCTAAACTGTGCACCACATCACCATTAGCAACTCTAACTTAAATCGATTGATCACCATTTACAGCCAATCTATATTTTGTGACCACTGCAGTATCCACAAAGTTGTGAGTACTACTAGTGTCAATTAAGGCATCGTTTGTTTTCAGAAAACATCTCATTTCATCTCATCTAATCATTACAATTTTTCCAACTTCCAATACAAAATAAAATAAACAATTCAACTTTTTTAAATCCAAAAACAAAAATAATATTAAAAAATATATTTTAACAATACTTTATTCAACTTTTTAATTTATACTCAACTCATCTCATTTGCGAAAACAAACGAGCCCTAAAATAACCACCATTTTCTTGTTAATTTGGCCCACAATTCTCATTGTCTTAGGATTTGGGGAACCAACAATAGCTTGTAAAGAGATAGAGGCAATATCTCCACATTCTTCAGAATTCTTATTGAATTTTATCTTATCTTGCTCCTCAACAACCTCACTATCAAGCACCTCCATACCCTCCAACAAGTAAATATTTGGCTTAGCACATTTGTGGCCTTGATGCCACTTATCATTACAAAAATAACACAGGCAATTTCTTCTTCTTTCCTGCATTTGAGCCTCAGACACTTTCTGATAAGGCAACTTAGTAACTAGTGAGGACTTAAGATTACCCAAAATAGATCTCGGACCATTCTTGGCTTCAGAATTCTGTTGATGAAAATCGAAAAAACTATTTATCCATGATTTCTTAGTACTCCAAACATATTGCTCCTGAATTTTAGCTAACCCAAAAGCATCATTTAATGAAGTAAGATTCAACATTCTTACCGGCAATCTGATCTCATCACGCAAGACACTCAAGAAACAACTATTTTGTTTTTCCTTCTTCTGAAATCCCTTTTATTCTATTGGACAACAACTCAAACTCAGCTTTATAATGAGTAGCAGAGCTTACTTGTTTTAATCTTATAAGAGCTTCCATTGGATCATCATATACATATGACCCAAACCTAATTTTCACAACCTGAGTAAACTTCTACCAAGAATGAAAAGAACCAGCCTCACTTGCATCTTGGAACCATATAGAGCCTCCTCATCCATATGAATTGATGCAAAAAAAAATTATTTGCCCTGGTGGTACTTGATGATAAAGAAAATACTGGTTGGCCTTATAAGTCCAAGCTGATGATGGATTTCTACGTCCAAATCTTGGAAATTCTAACTTTATACCTTTAACAAAGGCTCTGTCACCCATGTCATGATGCAAAACCTCACCTTCTAAATTCACATCATTACAGCTAAAATTCTGAATTTCTTAGAAGTTTCTTCCCGTCTGACCACTGCCTTCTAAATTATTACAAGAGATACTAGAAATTGAACATGAACTTGAACTTGAAATAATCATGAACTTGAATTGTATTCTTGTCTCGTGGGTTTACCACAATGTCCGTATCTCATGGAGTTGTCATGGTGTCCTTGTCTCATGGGTTACCACGATAGTATAGTTTTGTCTCATGGGGTTATCATGATAGAGTAATCTTGTCTGATAGGGTTACCATGATAGAGTAGTATTGTCTGATAAGATTACCATGATTTAATAATAATGTCTTAAACAATAACTTAATTGTGTGTGGACGTAACATGATTAGATTTGGAAAATATTGTTTTCAAGATACACAAACTGTACTCAAGATATAACATGACATGAAACGAAATGATAAATGACTTGGCATAACATGACATATATGTAAGACAAATTACATGACGTAACATGACACAGACCAACATTTCATGACATGACATAACATAACATATAATAGATAAATATTATGTGACATGACATAACATAACATGAAACAAACAAAAGTTTTGTGACATGACATAACTTGAAACAGACAAACATTTCATAACATGGCATAATGTGTATCATATAAACATTATGTCATGTCACATAATGTTTATCTATTACACATTATGTGACAGAATATAATGTGTAACTAGATAAACATGTAGAGTTAGAATATAATGTGTAACATAAGGACATATAGTGGCATGACACATATGATAACATAAGTACATAAATAATAGTTCCCTTACCAACATACATATATAGTAATCTGACAGTAAGTTAGAAACTAACTTACAATGATTGTCGCGTGATGAAGTTGAGTTATTGTATATTTTATACATTTAAAACTAATATATTTTATTTATTTCATTACATTATTATTGGTTTTAGATGGAGAAATGGTTCAGATGAATAAATATGAGTTGTGATTTAAATTGGTTAATAACATGATTTATGCTTAATTTTATAACTTGTGATTTAATTGGATAATGTATTTCACATGCACAACATATTTTTGATATTCTATTCTTCTTTTTTATTTTATTTCTCTTCTAATTTCTATCTTTTTTATAGGCCAAGAAATGTAAAACCAAGAAAATAGAAAAGTCAAAAAGTTTTTTTGGTTTCTCTAGAGCCAAACATGCACGCGGGACCAAGTTATTTTGGGATTTTGAGAAAAAGTTGAGTTTTAGCATATGGGGGCGTTTTGGAGAGAGATGACTGCATAGTTTGGCATTTTGAAAAGTAAAACTCAAGAGAGTTTTACGCATGCGGGCCTTTTGGCTTTACGAAAGGAACGCCGCATGAAAAAAAGAAAAAAAAGAAAAGAAAAAGGAAGGGCTTTCGGCGTAAGAGGCACGAGTTTTATTATTGGGGGGTTCTATTTTTCATTCAGAGGCACACAGCACAACAATGCCGTTGAAGAACCTTGAAGGGTCCACTGCCACTGCCCAGTCTCCTCCATTGCTACCACCTTCATCTCCATCTATTTGGTTTATTCTTTTCACTCTCTACTATTTACTTAATTTTAGTTTAAAGTTTATGATGTATTTTTGAGATATTTGGCTTAAACTTTTGAGCATTTTATTTGTTGTTTATTTACTTTGTGTTATTTATTCTTCTCGGTTATTTAAACTTCCATTAAATATACATTACAATTATTATAGATTGATTTTGAGAATTTATGATTTAAGTGCAAGGATGAATCCTAGAATTTTAATTTTGGAGCTTTTTCAATCTTCAGCTCATATTCCAATTTTAATTAAGATTGTTTAGCTTAGTTGATTCCTTGATTGTTAATTTCAATTTGTTAGTCTTTTACATTTCATTTCGACACTCAAAAATTCAAAAATATGAATCTAGTCCATGACTAATGCCATTTTCATTCTCATTCCACTCTTCCATTCATTGCACATACCACCACTTTTATTTTCTCTTTGTGAATATTTTCATAATTTTAAACGAGTTTGATTTTAAGTAAATTTCCCTGAGGAGACGATCTAAAAATTTATTCCTAATTATTATGCGACACCCTCCTGCATTTGGGATAGCCTTTGTGCTACTCAAACTTGAGTGATTCATCGCGTTTATGGAGAAAAGTACGAAACACGAGAAACTGTGGGTAAGGATTTATAAATGTTAAAATTTAATCACTAATAACTTAGAAACATGAAAAATGCTATCTTAGAGTAAAATTGTCATTTTACTTTTTACATGTGAAAAAATGACAATTTTACTCATAACTTAAGGATTTTGCATCCTAACTCCAAAACCCGCCAAAATTTACAGTCCTCATATAATTTTTGTCCTAAATCCAAATATCTAATAAGAAAAAATTAAAACAAATCACAACCATGACAAATACATTAAGGCCAAAACCTTCGAGGGCAAAACACATTGATTTTTGTTGCAATTTTATCAATCTCATTCCTCATGCTTCAAATCGAAATATTGCAATATGGATGATCACTTCCTATATTTAAAAATCATACAAGATCAAAAAAAAAAAAAAAAAAAAAACTCACTTTAAAAAAATCACAAAAATATTTTTAAAACAAAGCTCTAAGCTTTAACTAAAAACATAACCTTTGATTCTCAAGGTTTTGTCCTTTTTAAAAACAACTCTAAGAACTCCAAAAGCTCAAAGGTACACTTCTAACATATTCCTAACATACTCCTAAGAAATATCATGCTTTGAATCATCAAGAAAAACCACAAAAACCACAAATTCATCACCAAACTTTTGGCTTAAACACTTGAACTCAAAACCGATTACCTTAAGGTTTGGTTTTGATCAAATCCTTTGATCCAAAACATACCATGACAAAAGTCACAAACCAACAACATCATATGGTTAAAAATTGTGTCTTAGAGTAGAGACAAGCATTAAACTCAAGATCACATGGCCAAAATTAAATCAAAACATGGATCTAACCACAAACCTCAAATTTATGGCCTAACTGAGTCTCTTCATATATAAACATCATAACTTTAAAATCACAACAAAAAATATTCAAAATAACATCCTAACATATAGATAAAAGATTGGGATCATCATATAAAAATATAAAAGCCATTGGAGCATAATTTCACAACAAAAGACTCAAGCTTTTACAAAACAGAAACTGTTTTACTACTTCCAGTTTAAAACAGTTTCCAACTTTTTAGATTTAAGAAAAGTTTTTATTAAAAGCTTATAACATGTAATGAATCCTCATCAAAATTTCATATAAATATGTTAACTACACTCCAAAAAAATTTCAGACCAAGAACTTTTCAATAGCTTAGTCAAAAATTCCAAAATAATAAGAACTATCCAGTTTATCAACCATAACGACCTTTTTATGGTTAAAACAATTTTTGTCCGATCAAATGGAAATGCAAATCAACACAAAAGATATCCATAGAAAATAGACTCAAAGAGAAACAACTATTGCATAAATTTTCAAAAAGGTCATGCAAAGTGACTTAGAAAAACTGTGTGAAAGAACTTTTAAGTTTCTCTCCAAGAAAAGTGTTGGAAATAGATAAAATGAAAGGGAAATGGACTGGACGCCTTTTTACACAATTGAGGGGGTGATGTGAGGGTTGTGAATGACCTTGAGTGATGGTTGTGTCAGCCCAAAACAATGGGCAAAACCAGCCCATGGTATTGAGTTGCCGTGTGAGACTTGGTGAGTGAGGTGGCTTTGGCCTTCAAATCAAGTACAACTAAGGGCTATGTTGGGCAGAGTTTGGTCAGCCATGAATGGGAGAAAACTTCCTCCACAAGCTTTGTAAAAGCAGCTCAATTTTGTGGGCCTTAACCTGATGGGTCTCAATTTGGGGTTTAAAGAAGATTTGGCTAAGGTTTTGGTTGCTATCAAGCCCAAATCCGATTTTGCTTGGGTCAATAAAATTTCTAAAGTTTAAAGGGTTGAATAATGATGTCATAACATGAATTCGATTGGTTAATAACATGTGAAAGTGATTTAATCAAGTGATTAAACCCTAAGGCTCTGTTTGGATATAAGAACTGTTTCATCTCATATTATCATTACAACTTTCTCAAATTCCTATACAAAATATAATAAACAATTCAACATTTTCAAATCCTGAAATAATAATAATATTCTAATAATATTTTATTCAACTTTCATCTCAACTCATCTCCTCTCGATTTTGGGAAGTAGATTTTGTTGATTGTTTTAGTATGCTATTTGGACATATGATATGATTTTCTATGTTGTAATATTTTGGTTTAAGCATGAGAAATGAGGTTTGATAGAATTACAATAAAAATCAAGAAAAATAGCCTATGTGTGTTTTGGCCTTGATGAGTTTGTTATGGTTGTGAAGTAACACCCCCTATTTACCCTTATAGATCAATTCTTAGATCAACATTTGAATTTAGAAGACTACCTCATTAAAGTAGTCCACGACCCTATGAGCTTTAAAAAGAATTAAATTAAGTTTAGAATCTTGGTTAAAAGTATTGATCGATCATCACACGATTAGTAATCTTGAAACCATGTTTTAAACTTGATTTTTATTTTTATTATTTCTCATCATTTTGTTCTAAATTTTCCTTGTTTGGTTATCTATTTCTATTACTCTTAGATCAGTTACTTGGGTTATGCTTTATGTATAACTAGTTAGCTTAAGGGGATGCTTGTGAAATGAAAATTTTGTAAATAGTAATGAAATAGTTTATAAATAATAATGAAATGGTTTGAATTAAGATTTTATTGAGTTTTAGGAAATGAGAGATAAAAAATTGAATAAAAAATATTATAAAATTAAAATATTGTAAGAATATAATTTTTATATTGAAATTTGAAAAAGTTGAGTTTTTTTTTTTTTAATGTTTTGTTTAAAAGTTTGAAAAAATTGTAATGATTAGGTAATAGTTAGATGAAAAAATTAAAGATTTAAAATTAAAATGTTTGTTTTTTAGTGATGTTTGAGAAGAAAATTATAAAAAATTTTGAAATGAGATGAGTTATATTTTCCAAACAACTCCCAAATATATCAAGTTCCTTAAGTAGATAACATTTCATGGGCCATTTATGTTACGGATTAATTGAATGCTTTTCGCTTATTTTATCCCAGGCCGAGGACCATAGAAGGGAAATGCATTACGGGAGTCTGACAATCTGTATACTGCCCAGGGAACATAGTAATAGCAAGCAAAATAGTAAAAGAAATTTTAATTTTGGAGGTGCTCCCCTCAAGAGAACTTTTACACTAGGATTCCCTTGTAATCTGGTCTTTTAAAATAATAACACAGAGACATGATTAGGAGTATATGATCTTTTAAAAATGAGAGTTGAGAAACTCTCATAAAACTTAAATCAACTTTTAAGAATGATGCTGACAAAGGAAACGATAAGAGGGGGGCGGAAAACCAAATCACACTGATGTAGACTACCATTATTTTTAGTGTACAAAAAGAATATGCAATGGCTGTTCTCCTTTCCATTAGTGCTGGGTCTTGTAGTATGCAACTATTTCCAGGCCACGGAGTCAATCTCATCTCTGGCTGATTTGTACAGTTCAAGCCTCTTAGCTATGGCTGTTCTCCTTTCCATTAGTGCTGGGTCTTCGTCCAACATTGCACCCAGCTGTTCCTTCTGAGCATACATCACAGCACAATATTGTTTACTTTTCATATGTCCAACGATGCCTATTTTTTCTTCCTTTGGAAAACTAGGAAAAGATTACTGACTATGCCAACCCTTCATAGTGTTATTACTACATGTCTGAATATTATTCAGTCCCATTTTCTTGCTGAAACAAATTTTGAGGAAATAAAATAGTACAAGGAAATCTGGACAAACTAGAGGATGGTATAAACACAATTTATATCAACATTTATTATTTTTTTCCCCAAAGAATTCGATTGGGAATACACATTAAGAAATAAGTTCCGGAAGTTCAAATTTTGTAAAGATGAATAAATAGGCTTATATAAAAAAGACGCTAAATATTCAGTGAATGGAATAGAAATTCTATCATTGCTAGATCAATCTATATGATTCGATGAAGAATGAGCAAATAATGGGATTTGTTTTCTATAGAAGGGAAATGAAGATGCTTGGGGGTGGAAATTGTGATAAATTGGGCCATGTATAAACAGAACTTGGTAAAGGGAAGAGGAGTGGAGAGAAGAGAACTAACTTCCAAGGATTTTCACTATCCATGTAAAGATTTTGCCAAACCCTATGGATATTTTTTTAGATCAAGTATAAACCTATTAGAAATATATTAAAATCGAGTTCAAATTGTTCATATATAACTTTCTCGTTTATTTTTCCAATATCATGGGAATATACCCTCACTAAAATTCATTCAATAGATGTATCTTCTAAGGAGAGGTGGAGGATTTAAGGACAAGGCACGCAAGGATTTGAAAACCTTACCTCCCTCCTTCCAACGTGTGCATAAAACTGGTTGAGCAGTGATCTCTTGGCCTCTCGAACTTGACAATAGACCACAGCCTTGGGAATTGAATTCTTCAGTGTATCACAAACCATGTTAATGTAAGCGTTAACGTTTGAACCTGTATCAAATTGGATAGTATATTCAGCACTTACAGCTTGCATCTTGAGAATATATTTATGTGCTTCAAAGTTTAGATTCACAACTCGTGTATCTGAAATATAAGGAAACAAACCAAACCACCTAAAGAGGATCTTTATGTGGATTAAAAATAAGCAGAACGTAACTGACCAATCTTCCTGAAATGATTGTCTGCATAACGGTCCATATTTGGGCCTGATGGGTTTGAGTTTTTCTCTGGTTCAAGATGAAGCTTCCGGAAAAACTCCACAGTCAGATAGCTAGATTCCATATCCACAAGTCGCAGAACTGTTTTCCGACTTTCATCTCGAAATTTTTCCAATGCTTCTGTGGCAGCAGCTGCTATGTCAGACTGAAGTGATGGGAATCGTTTCAATTCCTGCATTTCCCATAACATAGAAATGCATAAACATTTTTGTAATACCATAGTTTTATTCAAACTCAGAAAAAGGTGCCAACCAATACAGAAAGTGTACAAGACATTCACCTAAACATAAGAAAAGGAAAAAGAAGAAAGTTCTGAAAACAAGGGACAGATGCAAAAATATAAGTAGCCATAATGAATTTTGAGGAAAAAGTCATGAATTCCCCCATTGATTTCTCACAAGCATCTTCAAGGCTCCGTCATTTCTTGCCATGTGTTGGTCATAAACTCATCTTATGAGGCTAGTTAAAGACAGACATGCAAATACATTGACGTTTGGATTCGAAAATGACTTGAGATGACTTGAGATGAGCTGAGATGAGTTGAGATGGATTGTGAATAGTAATGAGATGAGTTGTGAATAGTAGTGAGATTTATGAGTTAAAATTGCTGAATAGTAGTGAGATGAGTTGAGATGAGCTGAGATGACTTACGAATCCAAACGTCTCCTAAGACTCCGTTTGGATGCTAGGGCAGGTTTGGGAGGTGAGATGAGAATTTTGTGTTTTGCTTGAGAGTTTAAAATATTGTGTTTTAATATTATTATTGTTTTGGGATTTGAAAAAGGTGAATTGAGATTTGAAAAAGTTGAATTGTTTAATATATTTTGTATGGGGATTTGAAAAATGTGTAATGATGAGATGTGATGAGATGAGAATTTTGTGTCTCATCCCACCCCCCAAACCTGCCCTAAGAGTATCTTAGATGATCTGAGTTTATCTGTGAATAGTAGTGAGTTAAGATGTTTGAGTAGGTTTTGTAGGTCCCATTGAGATGTGTTTGGATTAACAAGTAGGTTGAGATATGTTTAACTTTTAATGAGAAATTGAAAAAGTGATCCCATCAATGATTTGTTTGTTATTGTAGCGATGGAATAATTATTTTATTTATGTTTTACAAATAAAAGTCATTTCAATGAACAGTGCTGAGTTAAGATGGAAAAAGTGAGGTTCTTTCAGATGAAACAAGTCGTGTGTTGGGATGGAGACTATATCCATCCGTACGAAATTATCTCAGATGATCTGAGATAGTCTTACCATCCAAATGCAACCTAAAATAGTATCCAAAAGAAGAAGAATTGTTCAGGAAAAAATGCTAAAGACCCATTCAAGAATATTTTTAGACCACAATTGTCTTAAAAGCTTAAGAAGAGGAGTCAATATAATCATATAAATAAACTCCCCCTCAGGCAGGTGCCAGACTCTCCCTTAGAAAGTGAACTCAACACGTGGAATATGTTTTTAAAAAAATGAGAAAAGGTGTAAATTCAGGGTCTGAGACCCTGAATTTAAGATTACTGCAATGTATGATAATAAAACACTCCAAAAATTAAGCTGATGGGAAGAGAAAAATTTAATCATTTAATTAATATTTCAATAAATATATAGATTGCTTGCACTCTGTTTTGGGGCTGATGATACCCAAGAAAGACACCACAGTATAAATTGAGAGATCCAACCCCCAATAACTGTATCACATATGTAGGAAGCAACCAATAACATCATCGCTTGTGAATTAGGAAGGATCTTTCATTTTTTTTAAAAATGCAATATGGACAAGTGACTACTAAAAATGTCAATACAAATAGAAAATTTTCAAATAATCCAGATCATGCCCGTCATTTGTGGTACTCAACACTACTGTTCACCACAATTATCATCCCACTGCCATATTGGCACTACGCAGTTCTACAATTGCTGCAATACTTATAAGCTCAATGCTATGGTGGAGTAACAGAAAATATTGTAACAAATGTTGAGTTAGATAGAAAATTTCTTTAGAATATTACCCCTACAAACTACAAAAACAACCTTTTGTTCCATGAAGCCAGCAAAAAGCTCTTGGAAAAACTAGGTCAAAGCAATTCGAAATATGGTCTAGTTTTAATATGGGACCTAATTTTCACCCTTCCTAGGCTACTCTACTAATGAGTGATATTAATTTTCATGGGCTTGAGCTGCTGTACTAGTATTATTTAATATTTTCTTTCAGTTTTAATCAGTTTTATTAAGTAGCAGTAATATAGTAATTGCTAGATTTTATGAACTGTGCTGTACTAGAGGCCCATGAGTCTTCTTTTATGTTATTGTTTTTGTTTTGTTTTGTTTCAGTAGTTTCTTACCTGGTTTAGAAGATATTTTGATTATTTTTAGTTTGAAACCCTAGTCTCTGGTGAAAAGGACTAGAAATAATATATAAAAAGGTTTCTATCTATTATAGTGAAAATTAGTAAATATATTTTATGAGAATTTTGCAGCAATTATGCTCGAGTTTTGTGTGATGTAATCCTTCTTTAAGGTATGATGCCAAGAAAACACAAGTGAGATACTTAGGCAAATTAGGTGTGATTTCTGGACCCTCTCTCTTTTTCTTCTTCCATTTGATTTTCTACCAATTTCAATAAATTTTTACCAAACTCAGATCTGAGTTGCAATCCCTCTCTTTCCTTAACATAAAAGATTTTGAAACCCAAGACCCACTTATCCATCAAATACTTGAGGCCAAAACTGTCACGGTTTGCCTTCAAACTTCAGTGACTCGACCCACAAAAGAATGGAAAGAATAAAAGAAAAGAACTTGAACTAATGACTCAACAATACAAAAGAATGGAACCAAGATTCAAATGAAAATCTTGGAGAGAATTTTCGAGGAATTCTTAAAAGCCTCCAATGAAATCCTTCACAGTCCAAAGATGATGAACAGTGAACACTTTCCCACTTATATACTTGTGGGAATTGCTAATTACAAGAATCAAAATGCACCGTTACAAGAATATGTAAAATGCAGCAAACAAAGAATAAAACACACCCTCTATTCTTCTTCTCTACATAAAATGCACTGTTTTATTAAAGTCCTTTACATTAAAACGCACCGTCCTATTAACACTAAACGCCCTGTTTTCTCCAGCTTTCTTCTTTCAGCCTTCTAGCCGTTAAAACAGTTAACTACTGTGACAAAAACACTGTTCTCTTGCTACTATTCATAACCTTGACAGCCAACTGAAAACCTTAGTTAATCCCCTGTATACCAACCTCAAACTGTTCCTTTCCTTGGCCTAATTGAAACCCTAAATGCCAAACTTTTGTCCAGCCTTTCTACCAGAAAGCCCCCAAACATCGCTAAGTTCCCTCAACCTGCTGTCCTACTTCATTATTCCACTGACAAGCAGGGTCATATTATAGCTAGCACCACAAAGTGATTTTTTACTATTCCGTTTCTCTTTTCATCTTTCAGCTGTCATGTTCTAAAAGAAAAACTCATGAAGCCATATACTAAATGGCTACATCTTTCTAGAGACCACAGAAAACTCTGTTCTTAATGCATAATCCTGAAGCTAAAGAAAAGAAGGTAACATATCTATATAGGTAAAGGATACTTCAATGTCTATCAAGTAGCATGGCCAGATTTAATAGTTAGACCAACTTGACACCATGGGATGACCAGCATGCTAAAGTAACTTTCAAAACTAATGAACTGACAATACATTCCATATTCCTCTCTCATATTTATGCTGATTTCTACCTGATGGGAACAGAAGTAGGAGTATTAATAGTGAAGACAAGAATGGTCTTAGGCACAAATATGACAACTGTTTGCCATATAAAGATCAGAGCAGAGTAGATGGAAACCAATCACAGAGCATTTAAAAGATTACAGTTACATAAACTCTACTAGAATTCGGAAAAAATTACTAACCACAGAATTGCTTACCTCCGTTTCAGCTATTGATTTCCTCACTAGCTCTTTCAAAACAAAGTGCACCTGTGGAAATAACAGGGGAAAAAAAATTAATGATGGGGATTTAACTAAGAATTCCCTCTCATAAAGAGCATTACTGCAAATAAAACAAAAGCTGTCTTGATAGTCTATTATCAGCCTAATAATGGATTAAACTGGCTAAAGAAGCCACTACAATCTGTGATGGATGGTTGCTGCAAATTAATATCTTCAATACTTATTAATATCTTTTATGCAGTCCGAATTAAGAAATATTATCTTTTGCTCCAACTCGGGTAATTCACAATTGGAACCCAACTCCTTTAACTTTTTTTTCAATAAGTAAAAGAATATTTTATTACAAAAAATCCAAGGCCTTAATACAAAGGAAATATACAAGAGACCCAACTCTTTTTACATATGATAAAAACGTTGAAAAGGTCCTAATATCAAGCTTTTTCTCCCCCACCACTGCACTAAGAGCAGTGTTGCAAAAGAGACCCTACCCACTTCATTTCACAGGCTGTATGAGCTGGCTCAACGTACTATTCACAGAAGCAAAATTTAACAGATCAATATTAACTTGAGTGCAGATATGAAGAAAATTTTTTTATGAGCATTCCATGTAGGATTCCCTATGCATGAAGGAACTAAGATGCTCAAAAACTCTTATTCTGCAATAACATATGACCACTTCTTTCAAAATTCTTATACAAGAGACATGGACTAACAAAAGAGCTAAATGAACGAGAGAGAGAGAGAAGAAAATATTCTTTTCTTCTGCACAGCCATCATGTGGTGTGCTACTTTACCATCCACACAATAAAACAACATTCACACAATCCGAGTTATCTTACTGTACACTTGTCTAAAGAGTATATAACAGGGAAGGGGGGAAAACTATCGCATTAAATGCACATCATGACACTGTAACCTTTTCCTATGATAAATCTGCAAAACTTTATCTTTAGCAGAAATACACATGCCAAAAAAATATAATCAGTTAGAATAAAATAAAATATAGAACATTACAGCATCCACAGAGGCTTCAGCTGGGCCTTTAAAATAACTGATAGATCCATCAATGAGTCTTCTGTATCCTTGTTCTGGAGCAATCAAATGGGGCTGATAACCATCAGCCTCGGAAACAATTTTTTGGACATTTTTCAAAGAGAGATGGCGGTCAAAGGGGAGCTTCTTTAGAGCAGCTGGTAGCTGATGATCAAAAACCCCATAAATCCGATCTCCACCAGGCCGCCTGAAGTAGTATGAAATTTTTTTAAGTAATAATAAATTTTCCCAATAGGCAACCAAAAAAAAAAAAAAAAAGAACTGGAAGTTTTAGCTTAATATTCACTAAAAATTAAAGAATTTAAAATATTAAAAAATATCTGGGGAGAATCAAAATATCACATACACGAAATTTTCTAATATACTTATTAAAAAAAAGAAAAGAAATTGTGTCTAATCAAGCTCAGTACATGTCCAACATGTATATGAGTCTCAAAAAGGCTAGTACGTTATGCTTTTTTGGTAACTAAACCAATTACTCTCTATGAATCTTCTGCTATATTTCACAAAATATATATACAAGCTACATGACAAGCATGTGAATGTATATTTGCATCCAGTTTAGCAAAATTACAACCTCTGTTCTACCTGAAGTCCCATGTTTAAACTTAGAGACTTTTCATGCATTAAATCTTTTTTCCAAGCAAAACTTGGACTTCCCTATCATATTCAAGAGATTATAAATTAATAGTTATCTAGCGCAGAAACAGAACCAAAAATTCATGCATGAACTTGCTGACTAGTATTAGAAATAGTGAGCATCAGATATTACAGATGGCTACAAAAGGGCAATGATCGTGGTTGAAAAGTAGGACAAATTTCCTCTTGATGGGTCTATAGATGATACAAGCGAAATTAGGAAAAATTGAGAACATTTCAATCCCTTTTAGTCCCTATCCTGTTTCTTTTCAACTCATTATTGGACGAACAAAAAGTTAGAATATATTTAGATAATAAATTCACCTCTTCCCATCAAGTAAGCACAAGTGGTGATTTACTATGATATCAAAGCAAAAGGTTTTGGATGCAGATGCACCCAATGGACCAGTGAATCAAGAGGATTGAGGAGGAACCAAACGTCGACAAGAGACTTGATCTTATTCTGATATTTCTAGGCCTAATCTTTCGTGCTATAGAACGCATGAAGCAACAAGTTTAGATCCTTTTGGAGAACTTGATATTTTGTACTAAGATTAAGCTACCTGATGTTTTGAAACTTATGGTTAAATCTATATTATTGGGATGATTTAGTTATTTTGGCATAAGTTCATTTTCACCCTTATTTTCCGCTGCGATTATTGCATATTACTAGTTGCATTTCTAGGATGCATTGCATAGATACGGGGGTATCTAACCTTGTGCTGTGTGTCCCAACGCTCTAAGTCTCTGTTACGTCCCAAGCAGAGGTTGGGGGCGTCACAATTATGTTTTGAAGCTGCCTCAGACCTTAAGGTGAATTTGGGTAAGTCCGAGATGATTTCAATGGGGGGAGGTGTGGAATATAAATTGTTTGGCAAACTTTTTGGGCTGTAAAGTTGTTTTTCTACCAATGAAATACTTGGGTCTTCCATTGGAGGCATCTTTCAAGGCTAAGGCTACTTGATATGGGGTGGTTGAGAAGATCGAGAAAAGGTTGGTTGGTTGGAAGCGGTTGTATTTATCAAAAGGGGGCAAAATTACCTTAATCAAAAGTACACTTTCCAATCTTCCAACTTACTTTCTCTTTTTATTTCCATTGCCTGCACGGGTGACAAACCGGATTAAGAAGTTATTTCGTGCATTCCTATGGGGTGGCATAGGCGTGCAAACTAAATTCCATCTAGTTAGTTGGAATAAAGTTTGTGCTACTATTTCGAATGGAGGGTTGAGGATTCATAATTTGAGAAATTTTAATAAGGCTTTGTTAGGAAAATGGTTGTGGAGATATCAATTAGAAGGGGATTCATTATGGAGGGAGGTGATTGAGCAGAAATATGGGCGTGATTGGGGGGGGGGGGGGGGTTGGTGCTCTAAGGAGGCTAGGGGGGTTATGGACCTATGGTGTGAGCCTTTGGAAGTTCATTAGAAAGGGGAGGGAGAGTTTTGTTAAACATGTTAGCCATGATGTTGGACAGGGTTCTAAGATCCGTTTTTGGTTTGAAGTTTGGTGTGGAGATCGAGCCCTTAATATGGTGTTTCCGGCTATTTTCCGTATGGTTTCTGATCGGCACGCTTTCGTTTCTGTTTGTTAGTTTGTTCCAATGGTTCTTTGCAGTAGGATGTTTGTTTTATTAGAGATGCACAGGATTGGGAACTTGATGATGTTTCAGATTTTTTCAGCTTCTTATATCCTCTTGGAATAGAGGGTAATGAGAGAGATAAGATGATGTGGAAGCCTATAGGAAGTAAGAAGTTCATGGTTCGTTCATATTGTAAGGTGTTGACTGTTCAGCATAGCCCCCCATTTCCTTGGAAGCACATTTGGAAGACTCACGTGCCTTCCAAAGTTGCTTTTGCTTTTTCTATATGGACAGCTGCACTTGGAACATTTTGACGATGGATAATTTGAGGAAGCGTGGCCTAA
This sequence comes from Juglans regia, assembly GCF_001411555.2. Classification (NCBI taxonomy): domain Eukaryota; kingdom Viridiplantae; phylum Streptophyta; class Magnoliopsida; order Fagales; family Juglandaceae; genus Juglans; species Juglans regia. The sequence goes on along the minus strand of NC_049913.1, from coordinate 27,638,774 downwards.
TTGTTATGGAGTACTGCTTCATGTGCAAGAAGCATGGGGGGATCATTTACTTTTGCATTGTGAAGTCGCAAGGGATTTGTGGGATGGAGTTTTTAGCAGAGTTAGGTTGGCTTGGGTGATGCCTTTGAGAGTGGTGGATCTTCTTGCTTGTTGGAACGGGTTATATGGTTGCTCTCAAGTGGCTGCAGTGTGGAAGATTGTTCCTCCGTGTCTTATGTGGTGCATTTGGTTGGAAAGGAGTGAGCGGTGTTTTAATGATAAGGAGTGCACTTTGGAGGAAATTCAGAATTTTTTTGTGTACTCTTTATTGGTTTTCTGCTTTAGTGATTAATGCAGCTTCCACTCACGACTTTTTGTTGTCATTCTCTGCTTCTTTGAATGTATTTAGGTGTTTTCTTGTGTACATGGGTTTCGCCTATTTCGTTCGTATTAATAAAATTGTCTTCTTATTTATCAAAAAAATATAAGATGTGGTCTTCAGTCAAGATTTCTTATACCAGCCTGAGTTCAATTAGAGAGAGGCTCGATAAAATCCTAACACACCTTTCTTTTTAAGCTTAGCAGACTAGCAATTCCAACTCAGTGTATGTGCAATTTTATTAAAAATTTGTTTCTCTAGCAACCCCCACAATTACCAGTATGCCAATGTATATCAATTAAGCGAAACAACAACATCAACCAGAACCTGTCAAGAATTGTTTAATTGGAATATGAAGTAGATTATGAAAGAAATAATTCATAGAAGTTACCCTCCATCTAGGTGTTCCTTAAATACCCGGTCAAATGCGCGGCACATTTCTAAAATAGTGTACAGCTGGGCCTGTACATACAGGTAACACACTACAAGTCAGTAAGATAAAAAAGATATCAAGTTGTGTCTAATAAAAAGAGTACAAATAGGTCCAATTGGTACCCCAGAGTCTACTGCAATTGGCCTTCCTATACGGTCCAACTCTGCATTAAGCTCATCGATGGTTTTATTTATCAGAGCAATGATACTTGGTATCCGCTGCCTGATAACAGTCTCCAAATGCTGATGAGAAGGGGTGGGAATTTCAGTAATTTTTCAGTGTAAGCATATACCCAGTGAGAAAACAACCATAAGGGAATAATAAAGAAACCTTCGATAAAAGTTTAGCAAGATACTCTGAGCCCATTTTATGTGACAAGTGTCCATATTCAGGACTTGTTTCAAAATATTCACGCTCCTTTCGACGTGCAGCAATCATGTCTACATTTTTATTGATATCAGCTTGTGAACGGTTCACAATCCCAACCCAGGGATGTTGCAGCCTGTATGACCTCCCTTCAAGAACCTTAAAAATTAATACAACCAGACTTAATGTGACTTTCAAGAGCTAACAATATTCAGTAGTGCAGGAAATCATACAGAAGAACAAACACAAAAGAACCAGGTGAAGATAAAGTTATTGCACTCATGAATTTAATATATATTTCGTTAGTTTTTGCTGAAAGCATGATTGATCCATACATCCAAAGCATTTGTTCCTTTATCCATCAGATCAAGTTTTGTGACGACACCAAAAGTTCTTTCACCTGAAAATACAAAATGAAACAAAAAAAATAAATCTTTTGCGTACAATACATTCTGATTGTTAATAAAGAACTCTTGCCTTAAACTTATGGAGACTACTTCGTAGTACCTGCAGGATCAACTTCTCTAGCAAGTTTTATTGCGTCCGAGGTGGCAATATCTTGATTAGCAGGAGAAATAGCCAATATAATGCAGTTGGGCTACAAAATCAGAAAAGTCTTTGATGAACTAGGCAGATGTAAAAACCGGATGGTAATAATTTACTGTGCAAACAACTTCCTATGTTTTAAACGCTTACAATCAAATTAGATATTCTAAGTAGAAAATATCTAGCTAATGCAATCTCTTAACCAAAATTACAGTCCAAAGACACGAAATACATCAATGACAAAAAATCTCAAAGCATAGATTCCTCGGTTTCTGGTCTATGTATGAACTCAACCCCTAGTCCCACCCTTCCCTTACCGAAAAATCCCACCCCAATATATTTTTCATAAATACATAGGCACAATTGAAAGTTTCCAACCAAAGACCAATATGCCAATAAAAAATGGACCACTCTCTAAGTAAGATGTGAGGAGTTTCTACTTCGAAATGGAGGACAGATCAGTGGAATGGGTGATGTGAGACTGTTAGGTCTACAAGGATCGATTTGGAGATTGATTTTGAAACTAGCTGGACATTGGGCAGAGCGTAGGGTGGCTTTAGGAGCTACCCTACAATATTTTTGGCTTTCACATTCATTTCTCATAGCTTTCCCAACATTATGGTTATGTCACTCCCTTTGTACTAACCGTTAAAAACTTGTAGAGAAAGTGTGCACGGGGATATTGGCCAAATGAAAGTACCCTTTATGACTGGGGATCAAGCTCTGGGCATTTATTGGTCATGAAAAATTCTGTGTAATTAAAATGATATGATAATTTTCTGAGGAGAAAGACGATTAATAGAAAAATGTTTTGACATTCCAAAGTAGTTGGCATACAGAGAAATGAAGGTTGCAAATACAAAGTATGGACATGAGTCGGGATGGTCACCATTTATGGTGACCCATTAAAGAGTTGGTTATCAAGCTAAACTTATCGAGCTAGGAAGTAGAATCTGCTGCTTCTCACCTCCTAAAGAGATGCTACTTATGCCCATGGAATATATATAATATATATTACTACTGTGAAGTAACAAAGTTATTTTCAGCATGGATCCTAGTGTGAAGGGGATGAAATGGGAATGCAGCTGGATCTTCTTTTCTTAATTTACTAAAACCCATCTAGTTGGTTGAAATCTTTCTTATTGAATATATTTTCTAGATATCCAATATCTGAGCAATGCAAATTCTTCTTTAGTAAATTTACATCTTTCATTGAGATAAGGTAAAGCATCCTCACCTTCTCAACATAAGAACGAACCATGTTCTCAATATCTTCAACGATACTTTCCGGCTGTCCCTCTGCAAAAGCCAAAATTCTGCATCTCTAAATGTGTACATTGACTACTTTTAAGCAAACAGAAGGGATCGATTGCTTCAGATCAAACCCAAAAGTATAATAGAAATTACCTACAGCAACCTTTGTCAAGCCAGGAAGATCAATGAGGGTTAAGTTTACAACTGCCACACAAAAACTATACACATAATCATCATAACACAAAACAATAAAGAGACTCGAACAGAAAAAACTCCCAACAACGTAGAGTTTATATAGTAATTAGAGTTTCTCAGAAAACAAAATGAAGAATAATGAATATAAAGAAAAGTAGAAATACTGTGTAGAAAAAATATAAGAAAAGCTCATAAATGCCTGCATAAGAAAGAAAGATAGAAAAACGTATTGACACATAAGATTTTTCATGTCTATTATGTAAATTAAATGCTTCTAATGAGAGGCTTACAGGTCACAGTTATATAATTTTAAGAAATTCATTAAAATTATGATACTTGCCTGTCAAGAACTTGTCATGAGAGCCGCAACTTGATTTTTCAAGATTGGGCAATTTAAAATTAAAGTTTTCACAGGAGCTCTCTTCTCACTTCCAAAGTGACCCATTCATTAGAACAACCATCATTATCATGAGCCAATAGAGAGAAACGCAAAAAGAGGGATTTCCCATGCTTCTACATTTAATCTCTAGAGTTTTTGAAAACCACGAGAAAGGCAAAGTTGGTGATTTGTATTATCTAAGACACATTCAGCCACTGAAGTTCCAATAGAAAAGGCCAAGTTCGAAGATTGTTCGAATTTTGACTGCTGCCATGGTAGGGGCAAACGGATCATTTATCGGTACAAGCAAGGTTCTTTCTTTTACAAAGGTTTTGGGGAAGGGGATGATTGTAAAGGTTTTCTAATTGGACTACTTGTATGTAAACCTATAAATGGTGCATTGGATCCTTTTAGGTAGACTGCCCTAACGTGTTCTTTTGCTTTGAATAATTCTACTTAGCATCCCATACACCACACCACACCTCTTTTAATTTTTTTTTTTTCCTTTTTCCCGTAACAAATATGTAGTGTATGGATGATGAGTAGAATAACTCAGTTAGTTTAGCAAGAACAAAATAAAATAGAAAAAAAAATGTAAGGTGTGTGGTGTGGGATGATGAGTAGCATCCCTAGCTTGCTTTAAACGTTTTCACTTGGCAACAAATGTATTGTCTCTTGATATTATTTATTTTCATGAATTTGTTAATGATATCTATGGATGGGTTTGTATATTCATCAAAACTGAAATTGTTTAAAAATCTGCTCTAATCAATTAAATTTAGTCCGTAATAATTTTTAAATATCTTGTAGATTGTGTCACATAAACCCCAAGGGGTTGGCCCAAGTGGTGAAGGCCTTGGTCTTAGGGTATCACTCCCTCAAGGTCCAAGGTTCAACACCTCATGGGTGCAAACAATCATTTAGGGCCACACCCCTTGGTGAAAAGCCAGCGATTTAACCAGTTCCGTGTAAGGAAACTTCCGAGGGTATGGTGCACGGGACCGGGGTTTACTCTGCAGGAGTGGGTCCGAGATTGTGTCACATAGCTATTCATCCCCTAGGCATGGTATAGGGTCCTAATGTGATTTTATAAGTAGTACTTAAACCAGAGGTCACGAGTTTGAGTTGCAGAAGTGTCATTGTAGGGAAGGGATTGTTGGGGTCTATAACACAGCTCCCTTATAAAGTTTCTTCCCTTGAGGCTCACCCAGCTGAAGGAAGGAGCAAGAAAAGTAATTCTTGTGTGTGCTATACTGTGGTTATCTCTCCCCTACTGAGGCAACGAAACTCCCATTGTGACCCAGATTGCATTCCGTGAATGGAAATATGATAATGATAATGATGATGGATGTTGATGATAACAATTTTCATGATGAAGATGATGACAGACAAGCTTGTTCTTTACAGTACAGCATCCAATTTTTAAAGCACAGAAGCTGGGTCTTAGATAAAAATCATACATATAACTTCTCTAGATTTAACTAATTATCCACTATTCAATATTTAATAAAGAAAAATATTCACCTCCTTCATCTCGTAAAGCAAGATAAATGTGCAAGACTTTCAAAAAATGTGAGAGCTGTACCCCGAAAGTTTTCATCAACACGCTCACTACAGCTAGGGTTTTCCATTTAACTTCAAGCATCTATACTTGGCAGTGGATGCACACTAGGTGTATTTCTGTAGTTTCATAGCATGGGTATCTTCTTTCTAAACTCAACAGTCCAGCATCTTTTAATTTTAAATATCGTGTGTCATTCACTATTTACCTAATAGTAAGATTTACCATACATTACGGTTCAATGTTAGTTAATATAAATATCTTGTGCTAAATTTCTCTGATTCATACTCAAAATCATGATACTTAACTATTCTTCTTAAACATTATGATCCTGGTAGCGTTGAACATGTCTGAGAAAGTTAGCCATAAGAGTTGGTACTGAAATGATAATGCTGACACCAAAGAACTTATAGATGGCCACCATAGATGTTAAACGCAACCTCAGGGAAAATAATATTGCTCTTAGTTTTGATCTCAACAAAGTTTGAAGTAATTTCCCCTATGACATGATAATTTTCAATTCTGCAAGAAAAGCACACATGTTCAAAACTCAACAACTAGAATGCAACTCCCTTAATAATAAATAAATACACAAATAAAAATAAGATCAGATATTACTAGTGCCTCCAGAATACTAATAAAATATAGAAACACGCATAAAGAAAGGCAACTTAGCGCATATTTCGAATTAACAAACTAGGATAACAGACCATTTACAAGTTCGAAGTTGATACATCAAGAGACAGGAACTATTTCATTTTCTTTACAACAAAAATGTAAATCAGAGAGGATAACCGGAACAAGAACAAGTGACTCTGCTGAATTCATGAAAGAGGTTTATATAAGAGAACTCTATTCATTTTAAACTTGTCAGCATGCAGTTAAGAAAAATATGTAAATACAAACCATTTGGAGAATATATGCTAAGGTGAATTGGAATGTTAGAGATCTGTTTTGTCTTCCCAGTAATTCGATCTGTTTCTTCTTGGATCTCCCTACGAACCGAAGCTGTTTAAGCACACAGGACACACATCATTTGACTTCAAATGACAGCAAGAAAAAGTAAATGATTGATGAAGAAACCTCAAATAGTCTCAAACTTCTTAATTTGGGCAAGAAAGTAAAAAATATGACAAGTGCATCCTCCTAGTCAAAGAATGGAGATAAGATAGCACTTAACAGAAAGAGGACAATACTCACCTTAATTTTACATAAGCTAGTCTCTTTATGTCAGTGCATCAGACTTAATATTCAAATTCAACGCGTACAGAGAAGAAAATATTTGAAGAACAAAATGCCATCAATTATTTCCATTGAGCAATCTGCTTTTACAAAGACTTGCCATAGTGTATGCTTGGCATGCATTAGAGTCCATTGGAGGTCCAATAACAGCATGAATTGATACCCAAAACAGAGTAGAAAGAGAGTTCATTGCCAACATCATTTACAATTTCCTCTCTCGGTGAATGATAGAGTTTTCTTGCATGAGAGCAAGGTGACTGCTGCACCAATTTGCTCAGGTGAACAGACTATTAGATGATTTAGCTGTTGATACTTACTAAATTAATAATAATTACAGTATGATGTAAGGACTTATAGGGTCCTATAAACATATCGAAGTTTATTCCCATCCGATCAAATTTCCACATTGATATTAGCCTTAAATGAAATATAATTGGCAGATATGAATGGTGTTATCTGTGTTAATCATATATACAATCATGCTTTGTAGAACCCAGTAAAAGATTTAAGGATATAACCCTGAAAGGCAACCTTTTTTCTTAATATGGAAATGAAGATTTTATTAAAACTCAAGTACATAGGAAGTATACACAAAATACATCTGAGCAAAAATGTAAAAGGAAGAAAAAACTCTAAAACCTAGAAACAAAATGAACAGCCACCCATATATAAAGGGTTTTGGATATAAAGACCTTTAGATTTACCACTGGCTTCTCACAATCTCTTTTTTGTTTAAGAGTACCAACTTCTCACAATTTTTTTTATGACAGGGAATCTCAGAGACTGTACAAATGCAACATGTCTTTTTACCTTGTTAAACCCCAAATCCGTGTAACGCGTCCCCATCATACAGACTAGTAAACAATTGGCTTTTCACGGGACTTGGCCCCTAGAAATTTTTTGAACCCAAGGGTTCAAACCTTAGATCTAGAGAGAGCATACTACCAAGAACAAAACCCTTACCACTTGAGCCAACCCCTAGGGGCTGACTTCTCGTAATCTTTATAGGTTTCATTCTCTCTCCAAATGCGCCACACCAGACAAGACAAAATTACTTTCCATAAATACTGATTATTATGATTACCAAGCTGTCATTTCTAGCACACAAGAAGATCCTTCACTCGATGAAGCAACCCCAAGCTAACCCAAGAAAAATCCAAAAGATAGAATTCAATAAACCAATAGTAGATCACACAAAGCAAGAGATGGTCTACAAATCTCCACTTCTCTAACACATCTTGCACCAATCGACCAATATAATCATCGCTTCCTCAATGAGTATCTTCCCTAAAGTAGTAATCCAAACAAAAAAAAATCATTATGTAACACCTCCGAAAGTTTGAGTTTTCTAATTTAGGAAAATTAGGGTTATATTATAATTAGGATTTCTCTTTGTAGAGGGTGAGTTAGGGTTAGGTTTGAAATTAGCCTTTAAGCCTACCACGCTGTCACAATTCTGTTTACAGTGACAATATGGGCTAAAGCCATAGTGGGTTGGGTAGTGGCTGGACTCGGCCCGTGGCTTTGAGTGTTTAATGCCTGGGTTAGTGGGGTTGGGCCATGGCCCATTTCTTACTTTGTTAGTGTAACGCCCCAATGGAAGGCCCAAACCACATGGCCTATACTTCAAAAGGACTAGTCAATGATACAATTGGAGCCCCATTGGAACCTTATAAAGAGCAAGAACTTCTCCTTCCCAAACAATGTGGGATCCCATACACCACCTACCCTTATCCATATCATATGGGGTATCACAATCTACCCCCCTTAAATTTCCGACGTCCTCGTTGGACCTGTCTATTGTAGGTGGCACGGCTCAAGTCCCACATTTCTGATTGGGATAGGCTCTGATACCATTTGTAACGCCCCAATGGAATGCCCAAAACACATGGCCTATACTCCAAAAGGACTAGTCAATGATACAATTGAAGCCCCATTGGAACCTTATAAAGAGCAAGAACTTCTCCTTCCCTTATCCATATCATATGGGGTATCACAATCTACCCCCCTTAAATTTCCGACGTCCTCGTTGGACCTGTCTATTGTAGGTGGCACGGCTCAAGTCCCACATTTCTGATTGGGATAGGCTCTGATACCATTTGTAACGCCCCAATGGAATGCCCAAAACACATGGCCTATACTCCAAAAGGACTAGTCAATGATACAATTGAAGCCCCATTGGAACCTTATAAAGAGCAAGAACTTCTCCTTCCCAAGCAATGTGGGATCCCATACACCACCTACCCTTATCCATATCATATGGGGTATCACAGTTAGACTTGTTATGCTTATGTTATTTTCCTTTTTTTTAGTTGTGCTGGCCTTTGGCCCCCTAGTAGTTAATGGTTTGGTTAGTATAAGTAGGGGAACGAGACTCTCGTAATAGCATGCAAAATCGGAATCCAAAGTTTATTTCTCATTTTGGTTAGTATAAGTAGGGGAACGAGACTCTTGTAATAGCATGCAAAATCGGAATCCAAAGTTTATTTCTCTTTTTACCGTCTTCTCTTTCTCTTTCTTCTGGAGGTGCTCCCCTCGAAGTGAGCAGGTCTGTGTATATTTTTATCAAACACTTGGGGTGTGTTACACAAGCCCAGTAGGCCCATTAGGCCCATGTAAGGATGAGCAACCCAAGTATTACCATTGGCAAGCCCATAGATAGCCCATGAAGTCAAGCCCACATATATCATACCCGAAACCTTCTAGCATTACATTTCTAATTGCATGCACAAGTCTAGTTCTACTCCAACTACAAGACCTATGGTAACACAACTCTCCCTTCACCCAATGATCCCAACTGCTATGGCAACTATGGCTCCAAATCACATTCAAACACTCCACTAAGCCCAGAATACTAGGGCTGCCACACCCCTTGGACTCTATACCCTTTAAACTCTATTTATACACCCCATATGAGAGTGTACCTCCCATCACATGAACCCCAAGCTTGCCCAACTCCAAGGCCACAAAATTTATATTCTGTGCCAAAACTGAAAACCCTAAGCCCCATAACCCTTGCTACAACATTCACACCCTAAGCAACAAGATCAAGATCCAAATCACTTGGCCAAGCCGTGTACACCAACCCAACCCTTGGCAAGGTCTTCCATTAGGTAACTCTCTCTCTCTCTCTCTCCCTCCCTCTTTTATGATAGGTATGCTAGATTAATGCTGTGAGATTATATGAAATTAGTGAAATTCGGGTTTCATATAGGGCTAGGAAATACACATGCTAGAATTAGGTTTTATGGCATTAGAATGCATGTTTATACACTGGATTGGGCAAGCATACCCAGGGTTTTGATGGTTTAAAGATAGGGACAGATTTTACAAAGAGAGATCATGAGAAATTTGGGTGACATATGGTATAGACTTGAACATGGATGGATGCATTAAGGTTAGAATAGGTTTTATGGCATTAGAATGCATGTTTATACACAGGATTGGGCAAGCATACATATAGGATGATTATTTGGATGAGATCATGCATATTTGAGGACTTAGACCCTCGGTTTTGATGGTTTAAACATAGGGACAGATTTTTCAAGGAGAAATCATGAGCAATTCAGGTGACATATAGTATAGGCTTGAACATGGATGGATGCATTAAGCTTAGGTTGGGTTTGGATAGACAGTTCAGATGAGATGTTTTGAAAAGTAGTTGAATAAAATATTGTTAGATATAATTTTTTAGTATTATTTTTATTTTGAGATTTGAAAAAGTTGAATTGTTTATTATATTTTTGTATGGGAATTTAGGAAATTTGTAATGATGAGATAAGATGATATGAGATAAGGAGATTTGTCTATCCAAACCCAGCCTTAGGGTCATATGAATTCACATAAACTAGTGCTAATAGCATGCAGAGTCAGGGATTTGCTTAGAGAAGATTAGGTGCATAGGTATGCATTGTGATGGAGGATGATGGACCAAAATAATTAAAGTGATCTAGCAAAAGTTAGGGGCTAATTGAATGTTTAGTAAATCAATAGGCATTCAAGTAGTCCAATTAAGCGAGGTTTTAGTCTTTAAAGTGATCATGTACGAGATTATAAATTGATATGATATTAAGAATTTTATTGAATAGGTGACTATCGATGAGCTAATTGTTGTCTAAAGTTGCGAAGTAAGCAATATGATCACACCCGTCATTATCACACATGTTTTCTAAGATATATAAGTAAGATCATGTCATTTGGACACGTATATTTTATAAATTTATGTGAGAAATTATGATTATATCTTTCAAATTGCATATTTTTTAAAACCAATCATGAATGCATTTTATAAACGAAAAGCTTGTTGCTCATATCATGGTTTTCAAAGCATTAATATATGTAAATCATATTCATTGAAACCCCTTTTTATGTACCCAAGTCATGATGAAAGTATTTTGAGTGCCATGATGAATAGTAAATGCCATGGTTTTATGCAAATGTTTTAGGTTATTTTTTATTGTACACGCATCATGATATGTTATGACTATCATAATTTTGTGTGAATTCCATGCCTCTTGATAAGATATAATAGGACAAAGTATAACAAGAAAGCATGCAAGTATAATCATGAGTGAATGTATGAAGGTTAAGATATGTAATGGCCAATGTTATGATAAGTAAGATGATACTATAAGATAAGGGCATATTGCATTGCCAAGATGGCCACACTGGTAGTGCACCTAGTGATGCCATCCTTATGTATGGATTCCTAACCCGGGGCCATGGGTGGAATCGGGATTGTCAAGATCACTAACCCTAACTCACTAGGGTCAACAATAGGTACTGGCCAATAAGGAAAGTGTAAGATAATTTAAGGCATTTTTGCACAGTTCATGTACATGTTTGATTATGCATTTAAAAGTGCATGTTTTCAAGGAAAACCAATGTTTATATTACATTTACTGTGTGATGTATTGCATATTGAGTGTTCGATTCATTTTTGTATGTTTTAAATTTTTAACCACCCAGGTTATGGTCAATGTGAGAATGATGCGGCAGGACGAGAGATGACTCCGAAAGTGAAGGCAGAGGCCTAGATTGTCATGGAGATTTTTGTTTATATTTTAATTTTTAATAAGTTATTTTGTTAAGCACAATACTTGAATTATTTTTAATAAATGATTCTGCAGACTCTCTTTTAAATTTTCAGTATTTTAATAAAGGATGATTTTGGTTTATTTGAATTTATGGAATCTTTTATATTCAGCTTCTAAGTAATGCTTTTTAAAGGTTAGTAGCATTCCGAGTCCCCTTGATTTCTAACAATGGCATTATTTTTAACCCTATGGGGACGGGGTGTTAAACATGTAACACCCTACTTAAAAACACCTTAGGCCTTAACCCTAGTAGGTATGACCCTAGCTAAGTAGAGGTGTTGATACTTGAGAAAGGAAATTTTGGAGCTTGAGTTGGCAAAAGAGCTTACACCTTTGGTTTAGTTAGAATTATTAGAAAATTTTAATGTTTTATTAAATTTGAGGAAATGTGCCAAGAGGCGAATGGAAGAATGACACATGGCATTGTGGAGACTTGCCGCCATGGTGGGCTAAGTGACTTGGTTAAAATATTAGATGAATTTGGAGAAGGCCCAAGAGTGGTTTAATAAGGGCCTCAGCTTACGAAGATGAGATGGACTAAGGGTAGGTTTGGGAGGTGAGATGAGAATTTTGTGTTTTGTTTTGAAGTTTAAAATATTAAGTTTTAATATTATTATTGTTTTGGGATTTGAAAAAGGTGTATTGGGATTTGAAAAAGTTGAATTGTTTATTATATTTTGTATGGAAATTTGAAAAAGATGTAATGATGAGATGAGATGAGATGAAAATTTTATGTTTTGTTTTATGCCCCAAACCTGCCCTAAGGATATACACAAAGACTTTAAACCCAACTTGATGGACACAAGACACTAGGCCCAACTTAGAAGAAATAAGACTATTGGGCTCAACTTGGTAAGATCCAAGGCTATTGGCCCAATTTAGGAAAGAGCCAAAATTCGGACACTTAGTAAACTATTGAGGCCAAGGAAAGGCCCAATAAATCTGGACATGGGGCCAAGTAAAGGTCCACTCCTAGGCCCCCACAAAAGGTTTGTTCATATGGCCCAATAAGAACCCAACCCTTGAAGCCCAAGCCTTGTATTTCATATCACTCTTCCATGTGGGACCCACATACACCATACCATTAGGTTCCATTCTTCCCAAACCCAACCCACACGCCCTTAGGGTTCCCTTTCAACCATGGTAAGACTTCTAACAGTTAAGGTTACTATTCATCATGCCCATGAATAGTAACTCAAACATCATGACTCGTATGGTTTTCTTGAAACTCTCTTTTTCATAATTTTAGATCTGAAATTTTTGTCTTTTATACTTGTTTTGCATCACTCTTAGACAACCCTTGAAGGTTAGAACTAACCCAACCATGTCACTTGAGGCAAAGGCATGTCAATGCCACAACAACCCACCAATGGGCACCCTTGTTGTAAAACCATGCAACCCTTCAACAAGCTACCAAAGCCACGCCTCTTCCACAAGCTTTTCAAGAGGTTTTTTGCACCATTCAAACCTCATCATGTCACCTAAAATCAGACCTAAGAGGTGGCCAAAAACAGTCCCATAAGCCAAGCCAAAATCACAACTATCTCAGCTAGGAAATGAAGTTTTGTCCCAACCGAGTACCCTTGTTCCTTCAAGGATTTTCTGCACCTAAATTACCCACCTCTACACGCCACCACCTCTGCCCATTTCACCCTAAGAAAGTGCTTCAAAGCACTCCATTACAAGCTTGGCCAATCCCCTCCCATGAGCATCAAAACCGATTGGCAATTGGGATGGTGAAGCACATCGTTTTGACCAAAACCCATGCACATCCAAAACCTCTTCTTCATTTTCTGCTCAAACCCAATCAATTGGCAACCAACCCCACCTTTTTACCCACCTGAGAAAGCTACTCAATGGTGGTAATTATGCCCACAAATCAGACCAAGAGGATGGGACAAGAGAGGGATCAAACCTGGACAGTTTTGGGCGGAACCAAAACCGTCAGCCATCACTTGTATTTCCTTGTGAATTTTGTTTCATATTTCTAGAACAACTCAGCCCCTGCACCTATGGCCATCTTCTAGCACTTAACCATGAGGTAATCATGAAGCTTTAGGCCACTATTCAACTAACCAAGCCATGATACAACTGAAATTGCACTCAACACCCTCCATCGCCCACATCCTCCACTCACAACACTCACCCTTCAGCCATGTCGTGCCCCTCCTTGCCTCTCACCCCTCCATTGAGTCCTATAGATACCCTCCTTCACCCCTCACTTCCTCACACAACTTCCTCAAGCATTCTCCTAGCATTCTTGAGAGCAAAATACTCCTAGTTTGAGAAAAGGGTGGAACCAAGTGTTTGAGAGTGAGTTCTTGGAGTGAGTTGATTTTTTGGAGCATCAAAGCCATTGTTTGGTGAGTAATCCTACCCTATCTTTTTGTTGGGTGTTAGATTAACATGTTAGGCTTTGAATCATGGCATGAGAATGAAGATTTTATTGAGTTATACGAGGTTTAACTTGAAGACATGCATTTCAGTTCAGATTTGGATTTTTGCTTAAATAGATTATTTTTGGATGAAATTTTAGCCATGACATGTCTGGATATGATCTTACAAGTTTTACCAATGTCTTGAATGATTGATTGGAGGTTTAAATTTGAGGAAAACAACATGTCATGATAGGTTTACAAATCAATATCTTGTGTTGATCATCAAGCATGTTTCGGGTTACACTTGGTTGAAGTTTATCTTGAGGAATCTTGACTAAGTTTCCAAAGCATGAGTGTTAAACATCTAGAAATGTTTTGTTATCAAGATGAGAGTTAGAAGGCCTAATTTATTTAGGCTTTAAAACCCAAAATGACAAAGAGAAGCTAGAAACATCATGCATGCACTCGGTTTGAAGGTTTTATGATGATTTGGTGTTAATCAATGCATAAGTGTTGGGATAAACTCGTATGACTTGAATCTAAGTTATAAACACGTTTCCAAGATCAGATTTAAGGTTTTCTAATTGATGAATCTTGATCACACATGCATCCAAATTGGTTATAGGCTTGAAATCACAAAAAGGCCCACAAAATGCATGCCACGAGTTGGATAGATTTTTGCATAGTTGATTGATTCTTGCAATTCTAAGGTCATATATGGATTTAGAATTGGAAAATATGAGGTTTGTGAAATTTGGTGAAATTTGGGGCCAAAATGCAAATAATGAAAGTTTAGGGCCTAAGTGGCAATTTCGAGAAATATAGGGGCAGTTTTGTAAATATCATTGTTTGAACTTTTTTATTATGAACATCTTCTTTAGTTTACAATTTCTAACTTAGAATAACTCTTATTACAGCTGCACCAAATTCTTAAGTATCCGGAAAGTTTATAAGTTAGTTTCTAACTTACTCTTAGATAATTTATTTATGATTATTGTATAAACGCCACATTCATTATTACAATTTTCATGCTATGCATTTGATTACTTGTTTACATGCATGTGAAATTTCTCATCATTTTAGCATATTGCATATAAATGTCATTTTGACATGAAGCTTACTACTTATGCACATGTCATGAAATACATTTTTCAAGCATAGCATGAAAATAAATTTTATCATGACCCCAAAGACTAGAATGGAGAATTATCCTAGTGGAACTCCTCTTTTTGCTTTGAAGTGAGTAAAAATGAAGTGGTAACCTTTAGGTTGACAAAAAAAATCAACGGGTTTCGAATGGATTCTTTTTAAAGAATGCCGAAACGAAGTCGTATATGACACCTAATGCTGGTGGGTGTAAACATTATGATGATATGTTATAATGAAATGTATGATACCAATGCATTGGGTTACAATGTCTGCAGACAAAGACGTAGTTTCAACATGAGTTGTATTGTGGTCACCAGCAGGTACTCACAGTGCATATAAGGAACTGTGATGATACCATACGTTATGTTTTTGTAAAGATGGAGTGAAAAATGTTCTCTGTAAGAAAAGGTACATTAAAGTTTTTCTAAAAGATGTAGGAATCTGGATGAGAGACAAATACGGATTTTTCTGCATACATCTCATGTTTATCATTAATCATGCATAACTTATCTCTGTGCAAGTTGGTTGTTTCACTTACTGAGATTTCAAGGAATCTCGCTGTGGTAGTCTCATTACCATTCCCCCCTGAATGGTAGAAGTTGTGTTAGGACCAGCATACGACGAACACGATGAACTGTTGGTTTCAGATGGTTGAGGATGAGCTCAATCCTGAGCGGAGGCTGGATTTGATTTTAGTGTTTATAGCAATGACTCTATACACCATAGAGCGGATGAGAAAATTGATTTGAAACTTTGATGTAGTATTTGTAGTAAAAAGATTCTATCTCCCGCTTTATATCTGTACTCTGCCTTACTATGTGGACCTCTGAAGTAAGGCACTAAGGCAGTATCTATTTATGGTTAATTTAATCTATTGGGATGTTTAGTTCATTTTGGCATAAAATTTTTATTAGTCACCCTACTTCCGCTGCGATTGTTGCATACTGCTAGTTACATACTAGGATGCATTGCATATTAACTATCATGAACGGGAGTATGCAACCATGTGTTGCATGTCCCGATGCTCCAAGTTCCGTTACATCCCAAGCGAGGGTCTGGGGGCATCACAAAACATTCATTGGGACCTTAGAATTCCAAATGTTGTTGATGAGTGCCAGCATGGGACATGGCCTTGTAGAACGATCTGACTTCAGATACCCCCTCACTTCGAAAGTGCCCACCAAAGCTTGGCTTCGCAAACCTGTCTCAGCTTGTTTGGAATAGCCAATCAAAAATAGAAGTGAAGTAATCCACCTCCCAATCACACGCCTCAATATAAGCAAAAGAAGTTATTTGTCTCTAAGCTTACATCTCATATCAACATGCCAAATGGAGTCTCAAAAGACCCAACCTCATCTTCAACCCATGTATTCCTTTTATCAAGAAAACTTTATCTATGAATTTGGGTAAATCAAAGAATTTAATAAAAACTAGCTAGCAAAGAATTCCTATAGTTTGTTTTTTTTATATAGGAAAGAATTCCTATAGTTAAAATGAAAATATAGTATTATGTTAAAGATATTGAAAATGTTGAACAACTACCCACAATTTTTTATTATAAATAAGTTAAGCTTTATTGATAAACATGGAAGTTGATATCCAGGTACGTAGGGAGTAGCTACCCCCAATAAATTGAATCCTTATGAATGACTATACATTAATTTAGACATTTGAAAAACACAACTGATAGAAAATAGACTACAATCCGAGAGAAAATTGCAGCTTTTACTGAAAGTAGACATACCAAACTCAGTAAACCTTTTCTTTGGTGCGTGCAGAAACTCTGCATATTCAGATTGCCCCTTGTCCAACTTATGAAGTTGCAACACCAACGGCCTCCGTGTAACAATACCTTAGAATCAGAGAACTTTAATTAAGAACAAAATATCTTACTTTCTAAGTAATCTAATTAAAAATCACAGAAGGCGCAACCCAATTACACTGGGGGCACACAAAAGAAGCTATTCAAGTAGGAATTACAAACCAAATATTTGTGTTTGTCCAAGAGAAGAGCATATCATCCTACCATATTATTCTAATCTTGGTGACATAATTATTATCAATAAGATGGAGAGAAATGTGACTTGAAAGACTGCTGGGCAAAGGGGTAGGGAACTGCCCAAGACCCCAAAAACCACAAGGCCTCCTGACAAGATAAAAAGGCTTTGCATACTTTTCTGGAAAATTATGTAAGTAGGACATTCACTTGCAATAAGTGCACTATTTCAGACATGTTTCTTCAGTAAAAATCATTTGCCTCCTAGATACCCACTAATTTAAATATTCAGATGTTTTTTTTCACAGCAAAAAAGCTAGCGATTAGCCATTGCAAATCTATCAGGAAAAAAAGGTTGAAAATGGCTACCTTGACAGACGTGTATAAATGTATTCATTTCGGATAATTGTATCAAAGAGAGGAGAGACGTGGAGGGCTTGAAAAGTTCAGCTAATTGAATCCTAGACAGAAGTCTAAATTGTACTAGAACGAAGTCTATTGACTATATGAAGTGCCTTTAATATCTACTTGAAGGAAAAAAACTGAAAATTTAAAGGGAAGTGCCTTTCATATCTCCCTCTTTTCATCATCTTTTTAATAATTTGATTCCATGATATGATTTGGCTATGAAATACTTTAAAAAAAGAGCAAAAAAATAGAAAATATTATTCAATTTTAAAATTGGAGCCCCCAAAATTCTTGTAATTAATAAAAATTTTTATTTTACATACAAAAAAACTAATAGACAAAAAGTTCAACCAAATAATTAGTAATGAAGAATCATTTTAATATAATTAGAAGATGATATTGAAAATAAAATTACATTGATAATCATATTCGCAAAGGTACTGATTATCACATCTAATTAAAAAATAGAAGGATAAGCAAAGCAAATTTAGATTTTAATAAAAATATCATATCCTATATCAATAAATATTTATGATCCAGATCGATATAAAAATATTATAAAAACTTCTAGAAATAAATTTTTATCTTAGAAAGCTAGCAAAGAAACCAAAAACTGTTTCTGGATTCTGTTTTCTTTTTAGGACCCGATAATCGATTGCTCACACTCCACTGAGCTTAATGCAATGCTGAACGTATGCCTCACTTAGAAATGAGCTTTGGTACCAAAGAGGCTATGAATAACTAGATTTAATTGTCTTAGAAAAAAAAACGTAGATCTAGCGTCATAACTAAAGAGAACAATACAAGCAACAAAATAAACGTGGGTACTCAGAAAGATGGGCAGAACAATCAAGAATTACCGGATCCACGAGGCAGGAAGTCCCTTCCAACCACGCTTTCCAAAACCGAAGATTTCCCGGAACTCTGATTTACACAAACAGAACAAGAATTTCGAAACCAACAAGCAAACAAGAATATGACCAACCCAGAAATTGTAAAATGAAGAAAAGGACGTTGAAAGATCGGAACCTGGCCTCCGACAACAGCGACCGAAGGAAGAGCTTCCCATAGAGACATTCCCTCGCCGCCGTAATCGCCTAGGACGGTGCAGGCTCGCTGGATGCGGTTGACGAGGCCGATCAAGCTCTCCATCGTTGCCATCTTGGGATTGGAAGAGATCGAAGATCTAATCAAAATGGTCTAGTAGAATTGCAGGAGATTTAATATGGGATCTGGGTTTAGGGTATAGAATGATTTGGATCCGAGAAGAGAATGCAGGATCAACAATGAGGCTTTGAATTCAATCAAATGCACTACGTGAATCTGAGAGAGGAAAGAAGAATAAACGGGAAAAACTGCTATAATACTATAGTTGCATGCTTGAATATTTATGTAATTTGCTTAAGCTGAGGTTAATATAAGAAAGAATATTTACGAAAAAGATGTGATATATTATCCGACAAACAATGACCACCATGATAACCTCTTTGCTCCTTTTTACTTGTGTATTTGTTTTTCCTCTCTTTTGTTTACTTTTTTGCATTTTCCTTGTCTCTCTTCCATTTTTTTAGAAATGTTGAGAATATTTGTGAATAGTTATGAGTAGAGATTGAAGTGAGTTTATGGATCCCATTGAGAGTATTTTGAGTTATTTGGATTTATGAAATATGTTGAGTTGTTGACTTTTGGATAGATAATTAAAAAATATGTGGATCCCATCAATGATTGATTTTTTTTAATTATAATTTTATTTATATATAATAGTGATAAATATTATAGTAATTTTATTTTTTATTTATATATAATAGTGATAAATATTATAGTAATTTTATTTTTTATTTATATATAATAGTGATAAATATTATAATGATTTTATTTTATTTTATATATAATAGTGATAAATATTATATTGTCTAAATATTTTTTTATATATAATAGTGATAAATACTATAGTGATTTTATTTTTTATTTATATTTAATAGTGATAAATATTATAGAATTATTGTGAATAGTTATGAGTAGAAATTGAAGTGAGTTTGTGGGTCCCATTGAGAGTATTTTAAATTGTTTGGCATGTGAAATATTTTCATAAGTACGAGAATACTTGAAGAATGTTGAGAAGACTTTGCTACCCAAACGTAGCCTAAAACTATATTAGCACTCGGGAGGATACCCCTACGTACACGGGCCTCCACGTGGACGCCAAAAACGGTTGTATTTCATTTACAGCGTGTAGAAGTAGATAGAATCCCAACGCTGCGTTTCATTTGCAACCCTCAACTGATAGACTCCCCTTCGTCTTTGTCACATACGCCAACGACCAAGAGCATCCCCACCCACGAAGAGCTGCCACCACGACGACGACCTCCTGCTTCCCATCTTCTTCACCACGAAAACAGGTTAGTATTTTCAGCTTCATCTTCTTCGTTTTTCATCTTCGCTGCCGTGGATCCAACCGTGCCCTGCCATTGTCTTCCCTGTTCCCACGAAGCCCGAAACCCTAACCCACAAAGAAATTCAAGAGCTTCATTTCGGCAAATCCCCCTTCCCCGTGTACCCACAAGCCTTATTACCCTTCCCACGAAGAGCTTTCTGTAATTTTTTCTGAAACCCCAACCCTAGCTAACCACCAATTTCCCACAGCCTTTTCTTTGCAGATTTTTCTCCCTAAAAAACTCAACTAACCACGAAGAGCTCTCGAATTTTAGAGTTGCTGAATACTGTCATGTTGGATTGCGGATTTTGTGTTGAACCTACTTCCCCTTGCAAATTGTAGTTAAAATGTCGTATTTTCTTAGTATAATTTGACTAATGTTAGCTGAAAATGCTTGTACTTTTTCCTTACAATATGTTCAACATATCTTGTTGACAAGGCCCAGTGGTGAATTCAGGACATTTGGAAAGTGAGACTATTGGCTAACCGGAGTATATTTGATTCTGTTAAGTGATAGAACTGATATGATTCCTATGTCAAAATGCATAATATCTTTTAGAATGCAAAAAAATGCTTGTGACAATGCTTGGGCTGAAACCAACAAGTTGGTGGTTTCAAATATGTTGTTGGTAGCAGTCTCGGTGGGAGCATACTAGACTGGTGGAGGTTCCCATATGGAGTCTAAAACAATAGGCAACCTATCTTTTTATTTTTATTTTTTATAAGTCACAATGGGCAACAGATAATATATATATTTCCTGTTGTGGGAGTAATTAAATTGGTATGGGTTGTGGCATAACTTGTATGATAAACTCTGAATATATATTTCATGCATGGGTGATATTGTTATAGCAGATACAATACACTATGTTGTGGCATCTGTTGTGGCATAACGTTTTAATGTCTAAGGGGTGTGTGTGTGTGTGATTGGGCTGTTTCTGCCATGTATATTGAGTAAAAATGTTGGCATTTGTGTGCCACAAAACAGAATATTCCAATGATTTTTTATTTTTATGATTGTGATTTTTGTTCAAGCTAGAATGTCATCATCATCATTGTCTTCTACATCTTCTGCTAAACATACTTTGAGTCAACCATTATGCTTTTGTGAGGTCGCATCCACACTGAAATACTCAAAAACTAGAATAAATCCTAGACCTTCTTAGGGTGTCCAAAGCACAACACATAGGTAAGTACATTGTTTGTATATCTAACATTTTTTGTGAAAAATTATTAATATATTGTACATGTAACATTTTTATATATGTATAAAATAATTAGGGATTACCATACTGTTCGTTTTTCAAGTGGGCAAATAGTAATCAAGAGAGTGAGCTCCAACTTCATGAAAGAAACAATGAATTGTTAAGGAAGGAAAAATACATCGAGAAGATACTCGACGATATCAAGAAGATGAAGATTGAGGTTCTTAAGAGTGCGGATGAGATCAAGAAGAGAGAGATGGAGCTTCGAGATCAAGAAGCTGAAATAAGACGTTCCCAAACACTACTCTGGGTTTATTAAGTTTTTTCAGTTGTTGTGTCATGTTACTTAGTAATTGGCAGTAACTGGGACCTGTTTTTCATTGTATGTTACTATGTATTGACAAGTTTGTCTAAGGTCATTGTATGTATTGACAAGTATGGTATTGACAAGTTTTTGTATGTATTGAGAAGTTTGTGTAATGTTATATGTGCAAAATTCAAGATTTGATACTAGCCTAATCTTGTCAACAGTTATTGTCTAACCCGAAGTCAATGTTATGATTTGGTACTGGCGAAATTCCAGATTATGTACCCCTATTTATGGAATCTTGTTTATGTCTTTCATTTATAACCCGAAGTCAGTGTGTTATTGATCAATCCCAAAACTAGGTAACTCAACTTCTATTATGAATGAAAAAAGCATGGTCAGAATAACATGTCAACTCATTCCAAGAAATTGCCAGAAAATTCATTCCAAGAAAAGAAATGATCATAACATCCAAAATAATGTAGTCATTTGTTCCAAAAACACAAATCTGCCATGTGTCCATGAATTATACTACCTCATAAATAATTTGTTCCAAATACATTCAATACACATAAATATTCTAAATATCAAAATTAAACTCTCATAGTGCCAATTGTGGCACTCATCGAACCCAAGTTGCACTGGTGAAAGCTCATACATCCCAAGTTGCATCGGTTGTGATTGTTCCAATCCAAATTGCATCTATAACAGATAATAGTAATTTAAGATTGTGATATCGATATTACTAGAAAAATATGTAATTATTTAAGATTTCTTATACTTGTGAAGTGGCAAATAAATTCCTACAAGTCGCCACGGGTGGTGTATCTCCTCCATCTCGCTAATAATCAAATAACATAAAACAAAACACATTTGTCAATCCCGGCAGTCACTAAATTATAAATAAACATGTAAAGTAAAAAAAAGTCCACATGTTTGCGCTTCCCCTTCATTGGTGCTCTCTTCGTCTTCGTTTTAACGTTTCGCATGCATTTCTCCATCCCCGATGCTCTCCTTAACAATGGGGGCCTGCCTTTCCCTTTCACAGCTAGTGGACTGAATACTTTCTTTGAACTACCACATATAATTGTGTCATTTGCCATACAACCAACATTGGAATCCGTGACCGTCATCGATAGGGGATCTTGATTGTCACCATATAAGTCAATCATTGCAAATAACTTATATGTTGCATCCTTAGTATGCTTTTTCGAACTTGCTGCAAGAGTAATCATCTTATAATAGATATTCAATAAACTTGAATATCGGTTAGCATCTACCCGCTGATCCCCAGCGTCAAAACTGCTGTGGATTAACATGTATCTCCTTCTGATATCCTTCCTCCATCGCTCTAAAATGTATCTATTTGGCACAAATTTTACCTCGTTACATTTGAATACTGCCAAAATGTGCCTACACAATATCCCCATCATCTGAAATAACCCACATGAAGACTTTGCAATTGTATCTTCCTCACTAAAGTCTACATAGTGTATAACCGGCTTAGTGAATTCTTCCACACAAACTTCATCATCTATGCGATAGGTCTTTACTGCACCATCATTCTTAAGTAACTTTGGATCCATATCAATAATGCCGGTAATTTGCTGTTGAACTTTCCTGAATTTAGCATTCGTGTACAAAACTGAAAATCTTTTTTCAATTGGTGATCTAGATATACATGGAATTGTAACACTAAATGAGTGGAAGTCTACGGCAGTTTCATTCTCAATTTTCTTTCTCAAAGCGCTATTAAACTTGTCAACAAACTCTTTCAAGTTTGTCTTAGCATGAACATAATCATAAAAAAATGTATTCATGCTCTCGCTCCACTAAGTTGTATTCATTCCAGCACAAAATAAGTCTTTCAAGAATATTGGTACCTAATGTTCACCCTCGGCATATAAACTTTGCAGCCAAGCATTCTCATGCAAGTTGTACGTGGTGATTAACTGATTCCAACTCTGTTCAAACTCTTCAACACTTTGGGTGTCATACATACATTTCATCAATCCCGTTTTCATCCCATCTTTGTACGAAGCATGGAAGTTAAGCTTTTTAAGGACTTTTTTCAGTATATGCTATAAACAAAATCGATGTCGACTTTTTGGAAATACAATGACAATCGCATTTTTCATCACCCTGTCCTGATCTGTGATAATAGCTCTCAGAGCTACACCATCCATACACTGCAACCAGGGCTGGAATAACAAGACAAACGTCTTCGTATCATCTCTGGATATCAATCATGTACCCAATAGAATGGACTGGCCGTGGTGATTTACGTAAACAATTGGAGCAAAGGGCATCCCATATCTATTCATTAGAGATTACATCACTGAAATACTGATATGCTGCCCTACTACTGGGGTCATCATCGAAATACATTCTTTAACCTCCCGTCATCATCTAAATCCATCAATGCAAAGAATTCGGGATTTTTGTACTATCCTTAAGAAATACTCTCGAAGCGCTTCAGCACCACCTTTCCCAAGTCGCAGATGTCTTTCCTTGTTGATATAATTTCGACAATCATTTTCTAAAAATGGAAGGTTCTCGAATCCACCCGCACCAACGACAAGAGATCCGAAGCTCTTATTCATCCGAATGTCAACCAAATCGTTTGTATTTAGGACTCTTTTTACGGAGTCACTAACTTCTCTATTACATCGGAAGAAACGAGATTTAGTTGGACTAAGGTCGTGGTTATGGATATTATTAATTGTTGTCAACCTAAACTTTTTGTCAACTTTTAAGGCATTAATCTTTGCCTTACATTCTATCTTTCCTGTTGGTCGCGGTCTGGAAACATTCAACGTCCTATTACGGGCATTCCCACCATGGGCACAACCAAGGGTGGCATATCTAATATTACCATCCTCTCCCTTCTTAATCCTTCTTGTCATCACTCCAAACACGCATTTCTTGGCATACTACTTATAATAACTCATTATTTCTTCAAAAGAATTAAACTACATCCCCGACTTTGGCACCTCAATCGTATTACCACCAACTTCATCCTCTAACTAAGATGTTCTAGCAGTGCCATCCTCAGTTTCTTGTGAATCTGATCTATCTTCGTCTCCATCTTCAACTCTAGAGGAGGTACATAGAATATCAGTTTCCCTATACTCGGATGTTTCCTCTACACCAATTCTTATGCTCGTAGCGGAGCTTGTAGTCATGAGAGGAGTCAAGTAACTAGCATTCTGCAAAAAGAAAAAAAAAATCTATGACATTAATATTTTTTTAAAAAAACCAAACTTAAAAAAAAAATTACAAGAATACAGTTACATCACCACTCGAATGTAGCTTGGATATTGGTAGCCATCTGGATATGGCAACAAAGCAGGTGACCCCACAGGAATTGGTCCATAGTAACCGTGCATTGTGAAGTTTGGACAAGTTGATGGTATGTCCTTATCCCATATTCTCATTTTTCAATAAAGAAAAGATAACTAAGGAAGGAAACAAATAGCCACTCACCATGAAAACAATGATAAAGCAAAAATATAAAACAATAACAATTTCTAGACCCAAATGATAAAGCTAAAAAAAAAAAAAAAAAAAAAGAAGAGAAGAAGAAGAAGATATCACATATGCTGGGCACAATTTCTAATCAAGATGCATAAAACCAAATTGCATTTGTTAAAAGATCACTCCAATCTCTCACAATTTAAAACAAGAACATTTTAAGGTATGCTACACAAATACACCTCAAAATATAGCAAGATTTATTTGGTCGAAGCCACTACAACGTCAAAATGCCTCAGTTCATCTCTACTCTACTTATCCCCAATTTATTGTTCCAAGATGCTATGAACTGCTATAACAAACTAATAAACTTGAATGGAGAATATGAGGATCTAGCTTTAAACCCATATCTTTCTTCATGCTATGAGGATCTGTAAACCCATGTACCTATAACATTTGTTTCTTAGGCAAAAATACAAACGAGCTAATTTTTGAAGAGCAAACTCACATTAAAGATAAACAATACTAACTAGGAAAAAAACCACACTGAAGTACCAACCAGGAAAACAATAATCAGTGGCTACCCAAAACGAACCAGACCCCCAAACTCACAAACCAGACCTGTTTGGCTACCCATAACGCCGACCACCAGTTCGGGCAAATTCAATGGCTTGATTTGACTGCCTACCCACAATGACGCCAATGACGTCGACCCACAACAACACCAACGACGGGATTTGGCTTTCAGTGGCTTCCCACGAAGACGACAACAACACCTAAATAGAACAATGCCAACAATAAGATTTTTGTGGATTCGGTGGCTTTCAGTGTTTCACATAGGTTCTACTCTGCTTTTGCAATTTCATTTCCGAACTTCCCTCTCAGAGCATTAGCATTGAGTTGGCCATCCTATTTTTCAAATTTTAACTAATATGTAGCTTTTTCACCTTTAGTTAATCATTCAAAACTTGAAATCTACATTGAATTAGTCATCACACTCTCTATAATAATAAAATATTATTATTTTTTATTTTTTATATTTTTTAATTAATTTTTATTTTATTTTCATAATCTTCAATAACCTCCAACAAATCATATTCATTTTATTTTCACAATCTAACAATCTATAATATAATAATCTCACATGTATATAGATGATAAAATCTCATATGAATAAAAATTTTATATCTATAATATAATAATCTAAAAAAATACTTTTAGACTTGCTATAGTTCTTTTTATATTTGAAAATAAGAATAGATTTACTGTAACTTATAGTTTGGATGAAAATAATTTAGCTAATTCAATGTGGAGTAAATATAGATGATATTTGTTAAATTTAAAAATGAAAAGGTATTGGGCTAATCCAATGCCAATGCTCTCATGTTGTGTTTTTCATCTTTTTTTTTTTTAAATAATATATCGACTGACGTGTGCCACGTCAGTCGGTTCCTCCATGTACCCAACCCCGTGTGTACCTGTAAAAGAACTGTTTCTGAAGACCTCGGTGGTAAGTGGCCACGTAGACAATAGGAAGCATGGCTTTGAACTGTTTTTCTAATATGGATTTCAATATGTGTGAAAGAAGACAATAATCACGATAGAAAAGAATACTTCCATCAAAATCACTATTGAAATTTTGTATTGAATTGTTTTTTATTTTGTATTTTTTATTTTTTTATTTAATAATAAGGAATTAATTTTTTAATGAATTTATATTTTTTTTAAAATATTTAAAGAATCTAAAAATATTTAGAAAAAACAGATTTGTTTTTTTTTTTTTTTTTTTACAATAACGGTAGAAAGTCTTGGGTGGATTTCTTCTGTGCCTCTACTGGCCCTCTAGCATGGCCCATCACAATAACACCATTGAAATCATAATGTTAAAAGAGGTACGAACGGAATTATATGACTTTTTATATATTTTTTTTAAATCAAGGATATTTTTATAAAATAATCATAAAATTAATATCATTTTACTAAAACATCGCCTATTTAAAATGATTAAAATAAGTCTATAAAAGAGTAGTGTTTTTATCAACACTCTTTTTTATATGATTTAGTAAATACAACTGATTGTTATTTATAAATACTGTATTCATAATAGAAAGAAATTTTAATTACTTATATAGTTTTATTACATATAATTTTGTCATTGCATATTTATATTTTGGGTAGGGCTCTTCGGGAAATGGGCTATAAGCCTATATGGTATCTCTTTTTTTTTTTTTTCCTTTTCCTATATAGAAATGTTTCATCCATAAAAATAGCTTTTATAAAAATATACTCACATGATTTTATGTTTTACATCATATTATAAAATTATTTTTATTATAAAATAAATCTAAAAAATAATGTCAATTTATTAATTTATTTTTAAAAATTCTATTTATGGTTGCAGCACCTATTTTTTCGAAAATAAAACAGCCCAAATTCCATTAGTCCCGAACAGTCCCTATAATTTAAAGTCAAACACAGATGCATTCACCTTAAGAATATTACTACTTTGCCCTCTCATTTTGATCGTTCATGTATTTAATTTTTTTTAATTACTAATTAAGAAAGTGATTATTAATATATTAATTTTTTTTTTTTATAAAAATATTAAAAAATATGAAATGAAAAAATAAAAAAAAATAAAATATATGAATTTTGCCTAAGCAGCACAACCGCTGGACGGCAGCCTAGCATTAATTACTCTTCACCTTAAACACAACTAGTCTGCAAGGATTGATTGCAAACAAATCAAGATTCAAAACGACGTAAATATCGACCACGCCGAGGACGAGCTTTGAGAAGAATGATTCTTGCATTTATCGACGCCAAAGTGCCTCTTCTGTCACTTCCATTTGGGTCGCATGACTTGATCTAGGAAATGCCTTTTTAATTGCATTGATTCACATCATAGGGGTTAAGATTTCCTGTCATAATTTGGCAATAAGAAAATGACTTTAATCATTAATGGAGAGCATACACAATAACATTAGTATTTATTTTGTCACAGGCTATAAAAAAGACAAGATTCTGTCCGGAATATAGGAACAAAATCGGTAAAAATCAAAAGGCAGCATATTACTGTTTTGTATGATTGCGACATAAAACAAATCAAGAACCGCTACTTTTCCGGGATTATTCTACCAGAGATTTATAACCAACAAGAGAACTACAAATGAAAAACACAAACATAGAAGATCTGAGGATCTTGATCTGATTACAAAAATATTAACAAACCTGAACCCAAGAACAATCACACTAGGCACCGAATACAAATATAGACTGAAAGAAAAAGAAAACGAAAAAGAAAAAACAATACACTACCTATACAACCACCAGACTGGCCACTCAGACAAAGAAAACCTGACAAAATGTTAGCCCAAAGTCAATTATCTCCCATTTGTTTTCTCTTTTTACCGATCCCTAAGCAGTGGAATTACAATCTACGTCAGCAGCACACTGATTTCTTCATCACATTCTTGTCCCTCGGATTTTCTTCTCTTTGCCAACTTCAGTGAATGTAGAGAGACGTGTCTGACCGTCAGCATGCCGATTACATATAGTCGATCACAAAAGACGGGGACATTTAGAAACACAAATAAAAAAAAAGAGCAAGGCCTATCCAGATTTACTGCAGGACTGCAATAAGGATTCCTTGTCATTGGGTGCTGCGTGTCAACCCCCCTCGTGTCACGTTTCTGCACAAGTTCAAGGACTCGATCAACTTATAATAAGTTCAACAAAGATAACAATCAGTGACCCATTATTTTAGGGTCATTGTCCTCTTATTACTGGGGGAAATAAAAGAGCTTTAGATTATTTTTATACATTAATAATTTTTTATACAAGCGTCTTTAACAAATAAGCCAATGCCACCAAACAGATCTGAACTATGTACTCAAAACAGGTAGAATTTCATAAAGTTGGAATAAAGCAATGCCAACCCCACGAAGCCATAGACTGAAAACTTTTGCACTGCCCTTGGATAAAGGATGTAAAAGGTCTGTGTCAATTCATACAGGAAAGGATTTACTGTAAGTTAAATTTATTCTCACAGTCGATCGATAATTTAGTGCCAGAAAATGCTATGCATATTATGCTACGAGTCATTAATCACTTTTGTACCCTCAACATATGCTCTTCCTTATAAATCATTGTCAAGCTTGTGTATATATGCCGTACATTTAACTAGTCATAGTATTGTTTTACTTAAAATTTTTAAGTAAATGTATTACCATATTATCACTAAAATGAACTTCTTAACCTAATTCTCTTTAAGAATTGAGCCTCTAGTTTTTTTTTTTTTTTTAACATGTAGCTGTGACTCAGTCTTTAAAACCACTGGATTCTTATATATATAAATACAACCATTATGACATTTGATGTCGGATATTAAATATGATATGTGAGTGTATTAAACTATCAAGCCACGATAATTCCTTAAAAATTGTTGACTACACAACGTTTTCAATTCATAGAATGCTAATTATAGGGGATCTTGTGCATACCTGTGGAGTGTGTACCTATCTGGACATGTTTATCCATGACATATGTGTCTGTTGTGCATGTGAGGAATGTATAACTACAAGGAATAAGGTGTATGGGTTAAGGGTAGGTAGGTACCCCATATGATAAGAATAATGGTAGGTAGTGTATAGGATCCCACATTGTGGAAGGAGAAGCTCTTACTCTTTATAAGGTTCCAATGAGACTTCAATTGTATCATTGACAAATCTTTTTGACTATGTGGTTTGGCCTTCCATTGAGGCATTACAAATGGTATCAGAGCCTATCCCAACCAGAAATGTGGATTTTGAGCCGTGCAACCTACGACGGAGGAGTGTAACGAGGATGTCGGAAATTTAAGAGGGAGAGATTGTAAGTGAACTGTACATGCCACATTATATTATAACCATATCACATCAGCCTTGTCAGCCAAGTGTGTATTTGAATTATGGCCGACGGACAAAAAAAAAAAAAGGCATTCTATCTTTTAAATTACTTGAGGACAACATGAACTTTTCAAATTTCAGGAACCAAAATCAAACATAGGCTAAACTCAAGGGAACAAAAATGTGCACTTTAAAATTAAGGCCCCATTATGAACTATGTACTAGTGCCTATTACATTGTGCTTAATAAAGTTTTAACTTATAAAAAAAAAAAAAATTAAGGCCCCATTAGAAAGAGTTGAATTATCTTAGTTTCTACATCAAATGCAACTGTCAACTGAGGTTGCTCAAGCTTCTGTCTTTTTATATTGTTTTTAGTCTAATTAACATGGTAAGTTTGTGTTAAGTTTCATTTAATGGAAATAATACTCAATTACAAATGAAAAATGTATTTAAAAGTGCAAATGAGAGTCCACACCTTACTGTGAATTTATGCGGACTAAAGCTTATGAATGTTTTCATAGGAGTAAACTTAAATTGAATACAATGAGCAACACTTGGGAAGGCATACCAACAGGACATTAAAATTTGAAAGGGTTTTGATATTAAGGCAAATCTTACTCATAATAGGTAAAACGTATATGCCCAGAATTGATTAAAATAAATTCAACTTGAGAATAGAAACAAAGGATGAAATTTGAAGATTTGGTGCACCACAAAAACCTCAAGATCAACATGCATAACTGATGTGGGAGCAAGCAATATATTGGCTGCTCATCTAACAATCAACAAACAACAGATGCATGTCACAGCATTGCAATGTGTAATTGATACAAATAATTTAGCAGGAGGATTGAGGTGAAAAAGATATAAAGTACCTTGCAGAAAGCAGCTGAGCACTGGTGACAGGGCCCTTTGCATTACCAAACCTCTTTGCCCGATTCTCATGTTCTTTTTCTACTCGCATGGCAGCTACCTCCTTTTCCATGGCAGCTACTTCTCTTCTCATCTTCTTTGCTTCGACTTCCATTGCCTTGGTCAGTGTCTCTACCTTCTTAGCTAACATCTGAAAAGCACCAACCAAAACTTAATATTAACCAGAGGCATTTATTATTTTTTGATCAGCTACCAAAGGCAATTATAATTATACAACCCTATAACAGTCGATATAAGAAATTAACCTCAATAGCATCATCCTTGTCTTTCAGGCTTTGATCTTTCTCATGGCCAGCTTTCCTCAAAATTATGACCTCTTTTTGCAGTAAATCATACAAAACCCCTGGGACACCATCCTCTGTATCCACCATCTGGAACTCATTTGGCTTCTCATCCAAACTTTCTTTCCAGTTACTATTTGCCTCACCATCCTTTGTTCCCTCACAAGATTGGTTGAATGAATGGCTGGGGCTTGTCCCATTTAAAATAATCTTACTCCTTTCCAAAGACCTTGAGCCACCATCAAATGATTTTGAAGTGCCTTTAGCATGCTTCAATACTGCATTGCTGCTAGAGGACAAAGAAGAGGATCTAAACTGAGAGGCTGGTGTTCTCTTTGATAAATAGCCATTGGAGGTTAATCTTGAGATGTTATCAGCTCCACCCAGGGACTGTCGACGAGAAGACCCATTGCTTATGCTTCGTCCCTCTGGTGTACTCCGAGGATTACTACTAGATGATCCTCTCAAACTCTCCTCTAGCACTTTTAGTCGTAAATGATATTTTTCCTAAATAAATAAAGAAAAAAACTCAATATTCACCAACAAAGAAAACAATGGCACAAATAAACAGCAATAACTATAAAAACCAGATTATTACTTTCAACTGTGCTTCAGACTTTGCCGTTCTCTCAGTTACAGCAAGCTTGTCCCGTAGTTGCTGCATTTCTCCCTGTAACAACATAATTTGGTAATAATTAGACGATGGAAAGTACAAAGAGGTGTTTCAAAGAAAGCATATCATAAGAGCTCAGTATCAAATCAGAAAGAAACAAAAGTCAACATTTACCTGCAAGAATCTTCGTTCTTCAAGCCATTGCTTCACAGGCATCACTTTGTCATTAGCATCCTTCCACTCATTTGCAACCACTACAGCCACTCTATTAGCAGTAACCTTTGCACGGGCCAGCTCCCGGTCAAGTGTTTTCCTTTCCTCCTGAGGAACAAAAATAAAACCCTCAGAATTTCAAGGAATGCATCTGCTAGAGGAAGATTATGGGTAAACATATGCAACTTCCAGCATTGAGCATTCTACTATGTTAGGCACATTACATTCATCTCCTGAACTTTTCTCTGATAATCCCTCACAGCATTTGCAGCCGCACCACCAGCAAGAACAGCCTCTTCCAACTCCCGAACAGTTTGAGTAAGCTTTTCAACTTCTGCAACCTTCTGTCTATGCATTTTGTCCAAGATTTTATTTTCTTCCTAGCACACCCAAGTAGAGATTAAAGTCCATTCTAATATTACACTTCCCAAGATCCTTGGGTAAAAAGAACAGCATACAAAATTTTATTTACCTGGCATATTTCTATCTGCTTCATTAGTTCCTGGTTTTTATTTTGGAGATCATCCACCAAAGACGCCTTTGCCAGGGCAACCTGAACTGTCCTCTCAGCTTCAATTAAAGCTGCTTCTTTTGATTTTGTAAGACGGTCTAATGCTTTGTTATCATCTTGAAGTTTTGCAATCTGTCAGAAATCAAGGTGACTAATCAATGGCAAAGCTCATATTACCTGTAATTGATTCACTTTTTTATTTTGTTCTTATAGTGATAGAAAAAAGAAAAATTTATAGTTCAATCTTTTTTCCTGGCGACATTTTAAAGTATCATTATAGTTTGTAACGACAGCACATGCCTCCTGTTTAGCAATCTTGAGCTCAGCCTCCAGAGGGGCAAGAATGGCTTCAATTGGAGGCATATCATCATCTTTTTGAGCAGCATGAACCCTTCGAAGAGTGGCTTCAGCAGCAAACTGAGCTGCCATGGAAGCCTTCTTCTCGTCGTTGATTTTCTTAATTTCAAGATTCTGCAAAACATTTGTTTTTGGTAGAATAAATAGAGCATCTTGAAACAGGAATCAAATCACCACAGCAATATAGAAAGAGGCTTTGAGCAATACTCTGCTTTCTAGAAGAGATTCTGTTAACTTCAGCTTCTCCTCAACCTTTGACAGTTCTTCAGTGAGCTACAGAGTGATCAAAATGCAAAGGAAAACAAAGTCAGTATTCATCTCAACAGAAAAAGGTAATAAAGACTAGAATGCCTGATCAAGTATATTATGTTTGTCGAAATTAAGAGAGTCCAATATTCTAGAAAATGTAAAACTAGAATACTTTCACTTGCCTCGAAAATGGTTCAATACAAAACATTCAACTCTATCAATACCAACAAGCAATCTAGAATTATCACAACCATAAAGCCAGCAAAAAACTCAGGGAAAGTGAAGTGAGATATTAGGCTGTTGGAAAAAAATAAGTCAAGTGACATGGGACGAAAAGAAAAGCACGATGAGCATTAGAAGAACAACGGACACATTATCTGCACTAAAAATTGAGGTTTTGGAAATTTCTTTTGCAGTTTTCTTTTCTACGAATGCCTTCTTATACAATTCCTGTGATCTGCATTTCCAAATAAAAGAAAAAAAACTAATTCGAAAATAAAATAACACCAATTTAATCAAACAAAAACCGAGATCCTCCATGGGCTTCAAACCCCTATTATAAGTGTTTCTTATCATTAAGAATCCATATAAATTGAAGATACATTGGCGTAATTTTTAATGCGCATGGGAAAGAGAACAACCACGAATGAACAAAAAAAAAATCTCATCTAACAATAAGAACGAGCAGAAAAAAACAAAAACAAAAACAAAAAAACCAAGATAATATGAGAAAAATAGAAATGACCTCTTCGACGGCCTTTTCTCTAAGTCGTTCAGATAACCTCAAAGCCTTGATCTCCGCCTGGGCCTCTCCCAACTCCCGGTCCTTGTCTGCACAATACCAACAAAAACACCAATAAAAGAAATACATCAACACGCATCTCTTCCAAATCAGCTTGAAACGCAGCGGATCGAGCCGCATTCCGCACCTCGGACTTCGTTCTCGAGCCGATTGAGCTCGACCTTGACCGGATCCGACCCGTGAAGCAGGTTAAAGAACTCGTCCGCGTCCAGGCTGGGCCTCACCGACGCCCTCCTCCGCGACGAGCTCTTACCATCCTTGAACGATCCCGACACCGTCAGCGGCGCCGGTGGAGTCGGAGCGTGCGTCGGCTCGGCACTGCCATTGCTCTCCTCCGGCGCCGCCGTCTCAGGAGCCACTGTTCCTCCTTCGTACACCTCCACCATAGCTGATCTGACCGATTCCACACTACCTACGTATCTCACATCAAAATGCACCTCGTTCTCAGGATCCAAAAGCTAGGGTTTCGAATCGGATGTATATATAAAATGATAGAGATGTATATTTACGTAGATGCAAGGACAGTGCTTGTGGGATTGAAAATGGTCACACAGAGAGAGAGCTTTTTTTGTATGTCTCTCTCTAAAGATACTGTGATTTAAATCTGACTGTGGCTCTGGTTACTGTTTCTCGCTCTAGGAGTGTGTCAGTACACTTGAGAGAGACAGAGGGACGCTTTGCTGTTAATCGGAGTAGCGCATTTAGTTAGGGGAGTTTTAACTTTAACCCGGATCCGATGGCTCTGGGAAATAAATAAATTTAATTTGAAAACTCCGCTACTATAGATTAGATCAGTCTCAAGTCTCAAAATAGTCAAAGCGAAATCAAGATTTAGCTTAATATGATATAAATTTATCTTTATCAATTTTGTCAAATTTTTTTATTAGATTGTTTATTTATTCATTATATAATAATAAAATAATATTTTTTTAATTTTTTAATTATTTAATTTTATCATATTTTATCATTTTATCGATTATATATTAATTAGTAATTATATTCTAATTAAATTATTAGTTAAAAAATCACATTTTCAATAATCTTTTAATGCTAATAACTACAATTATTTAATTAAACCCATCTAAAATTAGAGAAAAAAATATGAGATAGTTTTATGAGAAAATATTAAAAGATGTGTTCCAAAAAATAAACTTAATACTTACTCCATCTACAGTTACAAGTAAATTTGACTCTAAAACTTGGTTCAAATCACTTTGCCTAATTCAATGCAGTCGATTTTTCATCTTCAAGCAATTACATAGGGAGTGAAAATCCCAAAATTCAATTTCAAATCAAATTGTGTTTCGATTTCCTTTCAATTCCGTTTCTATTTTGATAAAATAAAATTAGAGTGGGATTTTAATTTTTCAGTCGAAGTCAAAGGTGTCATTGGGTTGACTCTAACTCCGACTCCCATTTCACCC
This sequence comes from Juglans regia, assembly GCF_001411555.2. NCBI lineage: Eukaryota > Viridiplantae > Streptophyta > Magnoliopsida > Fagales > Juglandaceae > Juglans > Juglans regia. The sequence goes on along the minus strand of NC_049913.1, from coordinate 27,603,722 downwards.
TTCGAATCTGATTTCGATATTGTACATATATTATAAAAATATATATTTATTTATATATTTATCATATATACTAGTATATTTATATAGCTATATAAGTAAAACTTATATAATTAAATTCAATAATATACTAGTATGAACTAACTATTATGAAAGAATGTACTTATACTATAATATAAATAAACTAATAATAATTTAATATATATATGTAAACATCATAGTATTATTACCATATATAATCAAGTATAGAAATAAGTTAAACACTAGTATTGAAATAAGCTTAGTATAATTAGTTAATAATATGTAATATTAATGTACTAAAGTATAATAACATACAATTAGACACTCTAGGATAAGTCTTGTATAGAAATAAATTAGACACTAAAATAGAAATAACTAATAAGTATAGTATAATTATATGTTATTAAATTATAATAACATGTAATTAGACACTAGAATTAAGTCTAATGTAGAAATAAGTTATAAATAAGTTAGACACCAGTATAATATAATAACATGTAATAGCATAGTATAATAACATGTAATTAGACACTATAATATAAGTTTAGTATAGAAATAAGCTAGACATTAATATAGAAATAAGTCTAATATAATAAGTTAATAACACATAATGATATAGTATAATATCATGTAATTAGACATTAAAAATAATATGTAATACCATAGTATGATAACATATAATTAGACATTATAGTATAAGTCCAATATAAAAATAAGTTAGATATTATTATAGAAATAAATTAACAATGAATGATTTAGTTTTAATTTTTAATTTTTAGAAAAACTAAAATTTGAAAGTCCACAAAAAATCAATTTTTTTAAAAAAAATTGGCCAAAATATAAAACTAAAAAAGTCCAAATCTGATTCCGCTCCAACAAATCGGAGATGGAAATCTGACTCTGACTATTTCAGTGCTCACCCCGATAATTATGCATTTATGATGAAACTAAGGTCAATTTTATGTTAATTTGCCTTGAATATTTAAATTATAATTTTACCATTTAAAATTAAGATTTTAAGACAATGCTAACGTTAGCAACTAGTAATGATGCTTTACGAAAAGACTTTATAATATTATTTATTAAAAAATAATCTGATCTTTTTTCATGTTAGTATTTATTTAGAAGAATTTTGTCCGACTATAATCTTATTTTAATCGAGTTTTTAATTGAATATGTGTCAAGATATTGCGTTATGCTTATTGGATTCATTACCAAATTGATTTTCTCATGATTCTAAATGCGAGCATATATATAATTAATATTATTTATATTTAAATTAATTCAATCTGTTAATATTAAACAAGTTGAAAGGAGTTGAAATAATATTTTCTCAAGTCCAGCTTAGTAAATGAGATATTTTATAAATAAGTGATGTTTAGGTTAAAAAGCTTGGCTCATTTAATGAAACGATATAGATTATAATTGAATCATATAATCATATATCTTTGGTTGGAAGAAGTACAAATCCAATCCCACCCATGAAAGAGTATAAGAATAAATGAGATAAGATGATTTTAAATGAAAGATAAAAGTTGAAAAAATATTGTTAGAATATTATTTTTTAATATTATTATTGTTTTGAAATTTAAAAAAGTTGAATTCAGATTTAAAAAAATTGAATTATTTATTATATTTTGTATGAAAATTTTAAAAAAATTATAACGATAAAATAAGATAAGATGAGATGAAATAAAACATGAATTCAAAAAGGTCGAAATCCGAGAGCCAACTATCAAGCTTTAAATCGGGCTCCATTTGTTTTGCAAGTAAGTGAGCAAAAGGGATTGGGATGTTTGTTTGTCCTTAAATGAAAGAATGAAATATAAAATAGTCAATCCTTAATGCAGTTATTAAGTTCCTTGGAGGTTGCAAGTTGCAACTAGCATTTATAACAGTTGGTACATATGTATTTGTCAAACTAACAATTAGGGGTGGGAAGCCGCTCCCGTTGCCCCACTCCGCTTACGCCTTGCTCTGTAGCTAGGCCCTCTAGCGGGGGCGGGGAGGGCCCAACCCCGCCCTGCCTCTATTTTTATATATATATTATTAAATATATATTTATATTTTAAAATTATGTATATATAAATATATATTATAATTTGTTAGACTTGTTCATAAAATATGTATTAACAAATTTAAAAATTACATAGTTTAAAAATTAATACACTACAATTTACACAAAATATGCATTGAAAAATTTAAAAACTACATAGTTTAAAAATTAATACACTACAATTTAAACAAAATATGTACTAACAAATTTAAAAATTACATAATTTTTAAATTATAGTCATATTTACAAAATTTAAATTTATAATTTAGATCTAAAAATATATTTTTAATTACTTTTGCACTTATAAATAATTTTTAAATAAAATAAAAGTAGTATTTTTTTAAAGTGAAAAGAGGCAGGGCGGATTGGAAATCTGCACCACAGCCCGCCCATCGGGGCGGGGGACGAGGGTGAAAACCCCACCCCCCGCCCCATGCGGGGTGGGGTGCGGGGAAGGGGGACAGGGGCACCCCTACTAACAATACGATAGTACATACGCTGCTTTTTAAATTTTATGAAATATTTAATTTTATATACATTTATTGTTGTGGGAATGTACTATAATATTAGTATTTGATTATTTAATATTTCAAATTATTAAATTTTTTTGTTAATATGTAATATTATTTTATGAAACTATTAACTTTCTTATATATTATTAGTTTAGATATTGATCATAAAATATTTTAACATGAATCCAGTTGTAATTATAAATAATTTATATAGTTATTCTTGTATTATATATGTAATTATATTAATTGTATTAAAAAATAAATATACAGATCGGCTTAACCTATTTATATGAAACTAGTTAAATGTGTTGAAATGAGTTAACCAATAAAATTTAATTATTAAATGGGTTATGTGGGTCGGGTCGTATCACGCATTAGTTATATGGATTGTGTTAGGTTTTAAAGTTCTAATCGTTAAATTAAACTGGTAGTGTTCAGGTTGACTCATATAGTTTACTACTCATGAGTTAACACGATACGAATGCGACCAGTGAACACGAATTGCCACCCCTACTTATGAAAATAAACGTGCTTTGACAACTTGTCATAGCATTTGGATATTATTATTTATAGACACATTACATTTAAGTTAGGATATATACAAGGAAACTTTACATACAAGGTTTAGAACAAATAAGGTATGTACAAATGAATTCCTAGAATAGAGTCAATCAACATCTGTAATTGTGGAGATGTCAATCGTGGAATCTATAATTATGGAGTTGTTGACGTTAGACAGCTCAACATTAGGGTTGCTTTACCCCCCCCCCCCCCCCTAGCAAGCGAATGAGGAGATCACACACCATGAGTTTGTCACGCAACATTTGGAATCGAGCAGACGACAGTCCTTTGGTGAAAAGATCACCAATCTGATCTATGGTGAAAATATAGCAAAGTTTCACATCGCCATTAACAACTTCTTCACGGATAAAATGAAAATCAACTTCTATATGTTTCGTACGAGCATGATAAGCGAGATTAGCTGCAAGAGCAAGAGCACTCTGGTTATCATACCACACAGTGGGAGGAGAAAACAATGGGATGTGAAGATCTTTTAGTAACATCTGTATCCAGTATAATTCAGCCACCACCATTGCAAGTGTTCGATATTCAGACTCAGTACTAGACCGAGAGACTACACTTTGTTCTTAGCACACCAAGACATAAGACATAGACCAAAAAATATATTGTATCGTGTATTTGATTGCCGGTCTGTGGCATCTCTAGCCCAATCTACGTCGCAATAAGCCGTGAGTCCTAGTATCCCTTTGTTGAAATAGAGACCATGATCAATTGTGCCTTTGAGGTACCTTAGAACTCTCTTGGCTGATTTCCAGTGAATCTCAGTGGGAGCATGAAGGTGTTGGCAAAGTTGATTGATCGAATATGCAATTTCTGATTGGGTCAACGTGTAGTATTGTAGGGCGCCCACAACTTGCCTGTAGGAAGTCACATCTTCAGCACGTTCCCCATGGCCAGTTGAAAGTTTTTGACTAGAGACACACGAGGCAGGATATGATTTAGCGCCAACCATACGGAAATGATGAAGTACATCCATAATATATTTACTCTACCGTAGGTGAAGTCCATGAGCATCATGGGAAGCTTCTATCCCCAGGAAGTAATCAAGGTTGACGAGAGACTTAAAAGTAAATTCTTGCTGGAAATGAGAAGTGAGTGTCTGAATGAATGATAAACAAGATCCTATAATGATAAAATCATCAACGTAAACAAGCACAAAGACATGAATATCTTCATGATGATATGTAAATAATGAAGTATTAATAGATGAGCCAACGAAACCAAAGTCAAGTAGACTAGTGGAAAGTCAAAGAAACCATGCTCGCGGCGCTTACTTAAGGTCATAAAGGGCCTTTTTTAGCTTGCAAACATGTTGCGAAAAGTGGGGATCGACAAAACCTATAGGCTATTCGATAAAGACTTGTTCTTCAAGACTGTCATGCAAGAAAGCATTGGAGACATCATATGGTAGGATGGGCCAACTATACTGAACCTAAAGAGCAAGTACAATTTGGATAGTTGTTGGCTTAATAACAGGGCTGGAAGTCTCCGTAAAATCAACTCCATCAATTTGTTGGAACCCTTTTACAACGAGGCGAGCTTTATACAGATCAAGACTCCCACCTAATTTTTGTTTGACTTTGTACACCCACTTGGTCCGAATAACATTGTGATTAGATGGTCGTGGAACTAAGTCCCATGTTGCATTTGCAAGAAGTGCATCATATTCCTGTTGCATAACTTCCTACCATTCAAGAAATAGCTTGTGAAAAGGTGACATGCGTAACAATATTAAGCATACTGGTAAATGCACATAGGGGATGCTTGGAGGTATAAAACATTTTGAAGTCAGGATCTTGCCTGGGCCAAGTGGAGCCAGTGCGAGATCGAGTGACCATATGGTGTTGAGGAGGATTTTTTTGTGGGATATGTTCGGTGTTGGTAGCATTGGATGGAGGGATATCAATAGGAGAAGTGTATGTTGCTTCGAGTGACATGGGTGGCAAGTCAATATCAGGTGACACAGATGGCAGGTTGATATCGACATCTATATGGAGCTCATTATCAAGAGTTGGTCCAGGGAGTGACTCATCAGCACTTGGGACTAAAAGGGTGTGAGATTAGGGACCATATGTGTCATGGAGTCGTTCGATTCTACAGGAGTGTTGGAGTGCCAAGTTTTTGCTGGAAATAGGTGCTCATCGAAAGCCACATTCCGAGAGATGTAGGTTTTCTTTGAGATAAAATCAAAGCAACGATAATCATGATGGTCAGAGGAATAGCCTAGAAACACACATTGCTTGCTACGAAAGGCTAGTTTGTGCGATGTATAAGGCCTTAGTAAGGGGTAACATGTACAATCGAAAGTTCTTAGGAATGAGTAGTCTGGCTTTTGATCAAACAATTTTGAAAATTTAGATTTGACAAGGTTGGTGTGAGAGTTCGGTTTACGAGATATATAGCTGTCATGAAGGCATTAATCCAGAATTTCGTAGGTAAATGCGACTGTGCTAACAAAGAAAGTCCTATTTCCATGACATGTCTATGTTTCCTCTCAGCTATACTGTTTTATTGTGAGGTGTAAGGGCATGAGAGACGTTGATGAATGCCACATGTTCGTAGGAATTCTTGAAATTGATGTGAAAGATACTCATCACCATTGTCACTTTGTAATTGTTTGATCTTAGTAGAAAATTGGTTTTCAACAAGAGACTTAAAGTGCATAAAACACGAGAAAACTTCTGATTTATTTTTGATAGGGTACAACCAGGTAAATCTCGAAAAGTCATCTATGAAAAGCACATAATAGCGATGACCTTCATTTGATGTTATTGGTGACACCCATACATCCGAATGCACAAGATCTAAAGGAGAAGAAGAAATTCGAGAGGATTCACCAAACTGTAATTGCTTGGCCTTTCCCATAAGGCAAGGTTCACACACATGATCTAAGTTAGATGGTCCTGAAGTAGGTAATACATAAGTTTTTATGATACTTCGGGTGGCTTGCAAGGAAGGATGTCCGAGCCTTGCATGCCAAACATCTAAAGTTGTGCGAACACCTAGGAGAGCAACATGAGTACGAAATTTATCGATGAAATGACAATCAACTTGGATGGGATATAACCCTCCTTCACTCCGTCCTGTTAGCAACGCTCGGCTCGTGAGGGTGTCCTTTACATAAAAGTGAGAATTAGAGAGTACAAAGTAGCAAGCATTGTCAAGACAAAATTTATTAATGGACAAGAGGTTGACAACAGCTTATGGGCAGTGTAGAATACATTTAAGGTGAAGGGTTGAGCCAGGTGCATGTACTGTGAGTTTAGCAATATGTGAAATATGTAAGCCATTACCGTTTCCCACAGCTACTTTATCACCTCTATTGTGTGGTTCAGCCAGGTGAAGATTGGAGAGATCCCCAGTCACATGTTGATTAGCGCCACTGTCAATGGGCCAGGTATTATCCTCATGGGAGGGAGTTGGAGTGTGCAACCATGGCGGCCACTTGTTGTGGTGGATGTCTCCCTTGATGGTTGTAATCGTATCGGTGAAAATAATCAAGAGCCATATGATTCCTTTTCTTGTAGATTTGGCAAGCATAAGGATCAAAATCATCATCATTTGACCAAGTTGGGACATGACCATTGTGTTGAGGAGGATTTGCTGGACGATTTTGAGGTGGAGGTGCACTAAAGTGAGGTTTCCATGTTTTATTGTTATTTTTAGGCATTTTTTCCTCCCCCAAACTTGTTAGCAGTCATAGCAAAATTTTGATGATCGCCTTGGAAGTTTTTTTGTTGAGTCTCAAGCTCAAAGGCAAAAAGTTTAGATTGAAAATTAGTTAGAGATAGTAACCTTTCTCGCTGTGCGAAGTAACAATTAGAGATGAATGGTGTGTAGGCATTGTTGAGTCCTCCAAGGATGTGGGAGATGAGATCCTCCTCGGTTACAGGCTTCCCAATGGCTGCTAGTTGATCGGCAAGAGTTTTAGCTCCTTCAACAAATTCAGGGTAGCTTTTGCCACCTTGATGCAAGCCTTATAGTTGTCGTTTTAGTTGATTTACATTTGAGACTAAGGATGACGCAAATTGATTTGCTAGTGTCACCCATGCTTCTTTAGCAATTTTAATTCCGTACACCATTGACAACACTTTTTCTGAGAGTGTAGATTTCATACAAACCAGAACAAACTGGTTTTTCTGATTCCATAGTGTAAAACCAGAGTTGGTATTTCGACATTCTTGTCCTAGCTCAGCAGGCAAGAATTCTTCTGGGCACGGTTCCTTTCCATCCACGAAACCCTGAAGGCCATGAATACTGAGGGTTCCTTCAACTTGGGAAGACCATTTTAGATAGGTTGAGGGACCATCAAGTTTCATTGAAACATATTGAATCATATTGTTTGGTGGGACAAAGGAGGTGGCAGAAGATGACATCGTGGAGCAAGATTGGGCGTTTGCCAATCAAGCTCGGGTACCATGAAAATAAACGTGCTTTGACAACTTGTCATAGCATTTGGATATTATTATTTATAGAAACATTACATTTATGTTAGGATATACACAAGGAAACTTTACATATAAGGCTTAGAACAAATAAGGTATGTACAAATGAATTCCTAGAATAGAGTCAATCAGCATATGTAATTGTGGAGACGTCTATTGTGGAGTTTGTAATTGTGGAGTTGTTGACGTTAGACAGCTCGACATTAGTTGGTTGCTTTACAGAATGCTCATTCATGGCTTGCTTGATGACTTAAACAAAATGAAACAAGTATTTACACATTTCGCACTGTGGACCACCTCCATGGGTCTTGGGTGTAAATCCATTATAAATAGAAGTTAATACATATTCTCCATCCTCGCCAAACTCTCTACAAGTACTCTCTTGGAGTTATCTCGGAAGATTGATCAAGGAGTTAGTACTTCTCCTTCTCACCCAGTTCAATTGCACCACCAACGACAACACCCTTCACTACAACCTAGCCCTCAATGTCTCTGTTATGAACCCCAACTAGAGGATCTATATTTATTATGACCGCATTGAGGCCAACGCCTACTACCAAGATCAGCGCTTCAACATCGAGACTTTGATGCCATTTTACCAAGGACACAAGAATACGACCATTCTCGGCCCGGTGTTTCAAGGCCAGCAATTGCTTACGCTCGACAATGACAAGGTCTCCAAGTTCGATTCGGAAAAGACTGATGGGACTTTCATTATCTCTTTGAGGCTAAATCTTCGGATTAGAGCCAACCTGTGTTGGATCAAGATTGGGCCTTTAAGCCCAAGATCAAGTATGGCTTGAAGTTCCTCTTGAGTCTAATGGGACTTTATCAGCAGCTGCTTTTGAGATGATGAAATGTGATTAATGCGGCGTGACTCCTTGACTCATTTTACCATACAGACGTTTCTTGTTAAGTCTCTCCATGCCTGCTAGCAGGAGATTGAAGGCTTCTTGTATCTCCCGCCCGCCTGCCTGAGCAAGTTCTCGAGGGTTGGGTGTCATCGGGGGTGTCAGGGCGGCGAGTCTCATCTGTCTCTACTGTCCATTTTTCTCACGCGTGGGTTACTTCATAAGCGGGTTTTGTTTATGGGCCGAATACTCTGTAGAGGCCCACTGACTCTTTTTAGAAGAGGGTCGTTGGGCTTGACCAGACTCTCTAACTCACTCCCCCAAAGATCCCTCATCGGTTTGCTATATGGGCTAGTATGAGGGAAAAACCCCCATACAAGGTACATACATAGATTAAAGTCTATCTTTATCATAATTATATTTTGTTGGATTACCGAATACCTTGCGGAAGGGGAACCTACCCTGTATCAACCATATAGCTAGCCAATTAGAGTCTTTTTTTTTTTTTTTTAGAAATAGACTTTATTTCATTCAATGAAACCAAAGTTACAACTGTGACTTATCAATATAAGAAAAATTTGGACTACAAGCCAAACTACACATCTGCTCTGGGGAACCGCCGCACGCAAATTTCTTTGTAGTGGATATTGGCTTAATTTCTATAAAACTCTCTCCTAATATAGAAGAGTGCTCTGTAAAAAAGAACTAAATGTCACATTTTCCAAGGAAGAGAAGCACTAGCGCTATGGACACCAAGTCCACTTACTAAAAACAAAAGTACAAAAACACATTAAAAACTACATAAAACTCATAAAACTACATATAGGAACTAGGGCTTCATCTCATTCTCTGCTCGCCGCCCCCTTCTGGCTTCTACTATCTTTATTCTTTTTCTTTTCCTTTTAATATCTTCTTCTTCTCCTTCCTACGCCGCTCTCTCCCTAGCTTGTCCCTTTCTCTATTACTGCCGCCCACCACAAGCATCGGCATGAACCTAGGCGTTCCCACCGCAAGCCTTGGCTTCCTTAGCCCAGACGGCACGAGCACCCAGCTCGCACGGACACTAGCCTCCATTGTGCAGAAGACCCCTCCTATGCACGAGCTCCGCCGCACGACACCGGCCATAACAACGATCGCCCCTCTCGACCAGCTCTTGCCCTAGCTACATCCATTCTAGGCTTTCAAACTGACATTTCTGCTCCACCACCCCTCTCCTCTCTCTCTCTCTCTCTCTCTCTCTCTCTCTCTCTCACATTAAATTTTTTATTTTATTTTCTACCTCCAGCTATACCCGTGACCCCCTCCCTTTACTGTTTTTCTTCTTCCTCAAGAACACCTGCCAGCTAATGGCCATTGCACCAGGCATCACTCATCATGAGCCCGACCATCACACAGCCTTCCGATTGCCATCGCATAGCCACCCATCGATGACCATCACGGCCACCCAAGCGGCTCTAGCCGGTTGCATCCATCATGAGCACTAGCGTCCATCGTATAGAGCATGACCATCACAGCCATCGCGCATTGCACGAGCACCATCGCGCCAAACCCGACTGGCACATCCAAAAACCTTCAAACAAAATACATTAGGCAACACTTCCAAACTCAGAGGATTTGTGAGTTTGTGATGAAGAACAGAGGCGAAAAGAATTGTTGACAATGGATCACCTCCTTTATTAGACCTAATAAAAACACAGAAAAGAGAATAAAACATAAACTAAAAACTGGAAAAACCGGAAGGGAGTGAGGGGGCAGGAGCCAAGCTTCCACCCCCTCAAGCTCGTTGATGCTTGGAAACGTTTTTTTTTATAGAGAGAAGGTGGAGGTTTTCTCTAGACCAGATTACCCACTCGACTAGTCCTATCTGTTTAGACTTTATAAGAGATTCATCCCACCAAAATATTAGGCTCACAATCGTTAGATTTTGGACAATAATAATAAATTAATTATTATTATTATAGATTTAGGACAGTGTCGCGGTTTGAGTTTATTAGACATAGGAACTTCCATTAATTTTTTTTTTCATCTATCAATGTTTACGAGAAACATATAATATCTAGTCTAATTAAATATTGGCACATGTTTATTTAGTTTCATCCTAAAATGATTTAATTAAATATATATTTCTTAATTTAGAAATATATTCTTATTAAAAAATCTGATTTTTTTTTATATTTATGAAAAACTTAAAATTGAGAAAAAAAAAATGTTTCAAATCACCTAAGACGGTTACCACTTAGTGGCCACCCTTTGGTTGCCAAATCTCGACACCATGTGAGTGGCTGACTGAGAAATGGCCACCTGCACGGCAGCCAAGTTCTAGCAACCTTCTAGTGCCCAACCGCTAACGACTTGTGATTGGGGTGGCAGCTGATATGTTTATTTGAACATTTTTTTTTTTAAACTTTTAGCTTTTCAAAAATATAAAAAATTATTTTTTACAAAACTATGATTACAAGTCTGAATATTCGTCTATAAAATACTATTAAATGAATAAATTATAGGGTGGCTTTACAATCACCACCACCTCTCTAGCTCTCGTTAGGAGTTACTATTAGTTATAGAATATATATATATATATTGACTTTTTCATACATGTATTTTTAAATATTTAAAAAAAATAAAAAAAATTATAATATTATTAAAAAATACTTCCTTAATTATTAAATAAAAAAAAATTATAAATTCCAACAGAAGCTATCGATGATAGCCCAACGAGAAGAGTATCATTTCCCTAGATTATAGGAATCCTTTAAAAATGGGGATGTTCTCATATGCATTCAAGAATTCCGGTAACTATATTTGGTCTATTTTTACTATTCCACTACCCATTAGGAGTTTAATTTCAGTAATCTCTCAGATCTATATTCTTTTATTATTTAGGTGTTTGAAAACACGTGGATGCCTCGCCAGGATTTGAACACGAGGCATCAAAGGCTTGGTGTAATATTCAATTCAACATCGAGAATTGACAGCAAAACCAACATAAATGGTAAGTGCATGGGGTTTCCTTTTAAAGACAAATTGGTGGGGGCTTGGATTTGGTCGGTCGGGTAAGGAAGGTTTAATATTTTAAACGAATACCTCAATGTCAATGCTCACTTTTTTCCTAGTTTAGTGGATCGGCTCGAAAATTACCACAGTTGCCATTACCTTCCTACAATTAGTAGTTTAATCGAACTTTATCACCTCTTGCATGGTAGGTCTTAACATTGAGATGGATTAAATCATATATATAAAATCAAACTGATTCATCCAAAAATGAAGTTTAATCTAACCAGATAAAAAAAAAAATTGCGAGTATTAGAAAAATTACAATTTACGGCAAATCATTGCCACTTATTTTTCGAAGTGGTATGGAAAACTACCGAAAGAATTACTCAAAGACAAAACACCCAAAGAATTTAGCGGAGTTTTGATTTGGCAATAGAGGTTGATACCATCACTCATAGTGGGTTTGTTATTGTTAAATACCCAACCATTGATCTAAAAGTCCTAAAACAACTGGATACAAATTTAATTAAACATTTAACTCCAAGATCATAACATTTCAACATGCTTCCGAATTTGATGTCCATGGTATCCCAATCAATCGACACTGACCTGATGCTAGCCCTTTTCCTTTTGAGAGTTTCATTCATCTATCAGTATCCAATGACTTAACACCATGCACATGCATAGTATCAAGACATTTTAATCCAGCCTATAGGTCGCCTCTTCGTGACTTGAACTTGTGATGTGGTCTATATTCTGATACCAATTGTTAAAAATCTAATAATTGATCCAAAAATCCTATAACTATTGGATACTAATTTAGTTAAACTTTTAACCCTTGTACCATAATTTTGTTTAATGGGCACCCGAAGAGGTTCCAAACCTAAATGAAAATTCGGTACAATATGGGTTTTATAACAAATAAGAACTCATAAGAAAGGACTTGTTTTTATTTTTTAAGAAGAAAATAGAAAGGTTTCTTGTAGCAAGTTGGCATGATAAGAATTTGGTTTCTGGTAGCAAGTTGGCATAATAAGTGTAGGGGTTAAGTCAGCAGCCTATAATTTAGATTGAAAATAAAGTCTAAGTTAAGAGATAAGACTAAGAAGAGATAAGGAAAGACACTTAGAATCCTAAAAGGAATGAGACTCAACTCCTAAAAGGAAAGAGACTTAGACTTCTAAAAGAAAAAAAGTTTTACAAGGGAAGTTTGACTCAATCCCTCCAAAGAAATAAACCTTTATACAAGGAGCAGATCCTCCACAAATCTAACAAGAACTCTCCACAGACTCTACACAGGCTCTCAACAGAAACTCCATATGCCCAAGCTCACCACAACTTCTCTACGCTTAGATTAAATTCATCTATTGTATTGTGAGATATGTGAGACCATTAGAGAATGTAAAATCACGGATCATAGTGGATTTCGCCCCCAAACAACCTGTGTACGTAGATATTATGCTGAATCACGTAAATTTCTGTCTCTTTTTTATTTATTTTTATTTGTTATTTATTTTAAGGATGAACATGAAGAGTATCGTATCAACGCCTGAATCACCATTGTGGGCTGAGATCATTTTTTCCTCCATTCCGATCTGCTGTGCAATTTTTGGCATTAACAATAAAAAATAGAATTCAATCAAACACATCAAGAGGTTTCGTCCTTGTATCAATGATCTTATAATCTGATGATATTTATTCTGAAGGAAGTCTCCATAAGTACCCCAACCATTCCGAAGGATGTCAGATATTGAACAACCCCCAATTTCACATATTGCAATCACCCATCAAAAGAAACCAATGGCCGGGTCTCATTATTGCTTGTACTTTTAACATACTTTGGATGCCGGCACCCAACAACATATTATATTGGAGGTTTGTTTTGTAACCTTTTATTAGAATGGCTTAGTGAAAGCCCATGTTTTGGGTACAAAATCATGAGTTTTCAAGTATAACGACTTGGCCCAATAATTTTAAAGTTGGAATATTTATAATTTTTATTGAGCCTAAATTATATTTAATGGGCCATATTGGATAGCCCACGAGCGATGAATTATTAAAGTTGATTAAGAGTTTTAATTAGACTCAATAATTAAGTTAAATCTCATTCAATATTTATTAAACGAGTTAGACTGCTTTTAGAATTTAAATATCGGCCTTATTTCAATTTTAAATCATCACTGATTAAATTTTCCTACACAATCTCAAGCACTGCCAATCCTACATTGAATGAATTACTAGATCATATTTTTAAATTCAAACTTTCTTCTTAAATGATCGTGATCGATTCCAACTTGAACTTGAACTTGTCGGCATCCTATTCCAATAGGGATACAACTCTACAAATCATATTCACTTTAACACTCTTTAACCGAGTCCAACTCAAATTGGTCGTCATCCTCTCCCAAATTGCTCTATAAATATATCTCTTCCGCGTGTTATTTTGAAAAAAAATCATAAACCTCCAAATCCAGCACCGTGATAGATTTTGTGTCGAAAAATATTAGAAAACAACACTACAAGGTAAGTAGTTTGATCATAAATTAGGATTATCATACATTATTTAGTTATTTATATTATTATTAAAGCCATTTCTTTTGAATCTAGTGTTTATATATCACGTATGTCATGATATTTGCAAGCACGCCATTCATCATCTTTCATTCCGTATATTATAGTTATAGATGTGTTATGCATCTCACGTTGCATAAGACATGTAAGCTATCATAAAATCAAGTGTAAGATAAACTCATAATAGTTAATCAGATGACCATTCAGATGCATGATACCAATGCAGTTTCAGGGTTGGCCTGCAAGCCAAAGAATCAAGCGTGGTCCACCATAGTATGCAGAGGAGGACCACATAGTCTACTTCCTTTGATGTAGGAGAAGAAGTTAGTGCGCAACCTTGCACACATGGTTACGTGTTTTGGCCAGCCAGATAAGTCAGATTAATCAAATCAATCAGTTAATTCAGATAAATCAGTCATGCATAACATAAACATTAGTTTGATCAATCATGATTTTAAGTTCTCAGCATGAAAGTTTTTATGAACAATCTTATCTTAAGTATGTTTACATTATGATGAGTTTTGTACCGAGTCATTGACTCATTTTAGTTTATTTTTATATTTTTTAAACCACTCCAGGTCAGGATAATTATGACTATAAAGTTGCCAGACGAGACTTAGTCCAAGGAGGCGTGACAGTGGCCTAGATCAATTACAAATATTTTTAGTTATGATATTTATGGCACAGATTTTGAGAAATCTTAATAAATGCTTCTGCGCACTCTCATTTATGATTTCAGTATTTTAATTCAAAATGACTCTATTTATTATAAATAATCTTTATACTTGGCGTTTCCTCTAGAATAAAAGAAAATATTTTTAAGTCAAGGTTTAGTAGTAACACTTCGGCTCTTGAGAATTTTTAAAAGTGACTTTATTTTTAAACCTAAGAGAGGGGTGTTACATCAAGACACCAGAGAGAGTGATTGCAGGGGACCCTAACCAATCATGGACATTAATGGTGCTAGTTTTCAATGGAGATTTGGCCTGCCAGTATTCTTCTTCTTCTTTTTTTTTTTTGCTTCTGCTTGCTAGTTGTTTTCTTCTTTTTTGGTCCATCCTCTACAACTACTTTTAATATTCCTATTATCTCTAACATCATCTATTCTCGTTAACTAACTTCTCTTTTAAGCACAAGACTAACCTCTCCAAAATGAAGATCATGGGTTCGACCCACCTCCCCCAATGAACAATATAATATTCATCACTACTTTGGATTTACTATACGAATCTCCCTTCAGTTTTACATGACATTATGATATCAAAACCGAGAATCCAAAGTCCATAGATAAAAAAAGATTTAGGCGGCATTTGGATGTTGATGTGATTTTAGATGATCTGAGTTGATATGTGAATAGTAATATTTTGTGGGTCCCATTGAGATATATTTGAATATAAATAGATTGTGATATGTGTTTGAATGTATGAAGTAAGTTAAGATGATTTGAATTTTTTTAAGAAAATTTGAAAAGTAGTGGGTCATATCAATGATTGATTTGAGATGAGTTGATTTCAACACCCTAGAGTTAAAAACAAGTACAAAATGGGTCCTCAAGCTTTCAACAACCTAATAAAACATTTATAGACTTTAAGTTATGTGGAGGGCCAACTTCTAACAATCTCAACCCCCACTTGGAATTTGGTGGAGATTGAAATATCAGGACATGTAACATTATGTTACATACCCCCATCGTACATGGCAGCTAAAATGAAAAGCACTTAATATGCATCTTGCAGTGTGAAAAATCGCAAAAGAAAAGTACTGTTAAATAGTTGTACCATTATAAATTAAGTCACAAACATTACATAATATTAAACATCCCATCATTGTTTCTTACATCCAATAGTTCATTACATCAAATAGAACATAACATATTGTCTTCAGAGTAGCGTTGTGACGACTCGATATTTTTGCAAAAAACCTTCACTTGTTATGTTATTTTAATTTTGGGTTGATTAGAATTTTTGGCCCAATGGTTGATTAACTAGAATTTTGAAGAGATTACTTGGGCCTAATAGCCTATTTGTACAAGTCTATTTGAGGCCGAAGGGACTATGTAGTATTTGGCCAAGGGAAGGAGAATTAGGAGAATAGGCAAAAACCCTAACTAGGGTTAGGTCATGGTGGTGCTTAGGGGTGTCAAATCGTGTTAACGGGTCGTGTTCGTGTCGTGTCAGAGTATATACATTACAGTTAATGGGTCAACACGAACACGACCCGTTAAGGGTTTCGTGTCAAAATTCTAAACACGAACACGACACGGTTTGATAACGGGTTGACACGACACGACCCGTTATGACGCATTAGGAAATAAATTGACACGACACGATCCGACCCGTTTCAACCCGTTTACATTAATGGATTAAATTGACACGATATGACACGATCCGACACGACCCGTTTTATCCCATTATAAATTATAAATATAAATAATATCTAAAAAAAAAAACTACAAGTCTAAAGACTAAAATTACAATCCAAACAAATATCCACACACATTGTAACAATATATTAAAATTACATCTCAAATATGATAAACAAAACACACATAGTAAATATATTGATATTACAATCCCAAATATAATAAAAATTAAAAACACAAATCTAAACAAATCTAGAAGATGAAGAATGAGGTGGAGCGTCCTCCAAGCCCTTGCCCTTGTTGTTCTCCAACTCCATTACATCTTCAATTAACTCGTCCAATTTAACTTCTTCTTGTATTTCTATTAAAAAAAAGACGTCAGTAAAGTTTTATATTATTGAAAAATTACAGTCATTTATTTAATAAAATACTATAATATTACCTTGCTCTTCACCATATAACCAATCTCTAGTGCAAACTAATGCTTCAACAATATCTGCTCTTAGTGCACTTCTAAACTGATCAATGATACGCCCACCAACACTAAAAGTAGATTCAGATGCAACTGTAGAAACTGGAACACTCAAAATGTCACGAGCCATACGAGCAAGATCAGGATAACGAAATTCATTTCCTTTCCAAAAGGAAAGAATATCAATCTTTGCATTTCTTTCTGCCCTAGGTTCATCCAAGTAAAGATCCAATTGACTTTTTTTCATATAGCCAGAAAGTTCATCAGGTCTAAATGTATCAAATTCCTGTATACAAAAAACAAATAAAAATATTTTCAAGCCAATATGTGATATGAAACAATAATATAATATATAATCATTAAACAAAAAAGATTATTTGATATTACCTCCAATAAAAAATTATCATATGAAGACTGACTTTCCTATCTAATAACAGTGCTATCAGAAGTCGTGGTAGAACATGTCGTTGTAGGAGCACTAGAAGAACCATATTCCATGAAAAGAGATGACATTTTGCTCCGAACATTCATATATTCTATAGAACATTCTCCATAAAACTTTGTATAAGAAAAATCAACAAAATGAAGCTTGTATCGAGGATCCAATATAACTGCTATAGCCAACAACACATTGAACTCGGACCAATATTTCTCAAACTTAGCAAACATTTTACAACACATTCTCTTCATGTAGTCATCTTCACCCTCAGAGTGCCTCTTTAATGTAAAATAAATCGAAAACACTGATGGAAAGTAGAGATTGGCTGTAGGGTATTTAATCCCAGAAAAATTACAGGTGTCTCTATAAAAAACTCTCAATAAATCGTTAATCTTCTGTACTCGTTCCCACTCAGATATTGATGGACAATGCTTAAAATTGGAATCAGTCAACTCCAAATGAGTAAAGGCACGGCGATAGAAAAGAGCACTCTCAAGCATAAGATAAGTAGAATTCCATCTAGTGGGGACATCCTGTCTCAACCCTTTTTTGCTATCCAAAGACATTTGATTTGTTGAATCCATAAATTTTACTTTCCTTGTTTGTGATCCTTTGACATACTTGATACTTTCACGAACTTTTTGGATAGCAACATCAATCTCTTTTAATCCATCTTGTACTACCAAATTCAGAATATGGGCACAACAACGAAGATGAAAGAACTCACCATCACAAAGAAGAGCTTTCTTAATGTTCAATTGAGTTTTTAACAACTCTACTGAAACATCATTAGAAGAAGCATTGTCTAAAGTCAATGAAAAAATCTTGTGTTGAATTCCCCACTCACATAGCAAATTATAAATTTTTTCAGACAAAAATATGCCATTATGTGGTGGTGGCATAAAAGAAAAGTTCAAAACTTTTTTCTGCAGAACCCAATTCTTATCCAGAAAATGTGCTGTAATGCACATATAACCATCAGTGGTTATAGAAGTCCATAAGTCAGATGTTAGACTAATTCTACCAGGAGAATCATTTAACATGCATTTAATCCTTTTTTTTTTCTCGATGATACATCTTAACCAAATCAGCCTTGGCAGTATTCCTAGAAATAATTGGAACATCTGGACGTAAATATTGTAATAAAGATCTCACCCCCGAATATTCAACAAACCGAAAAGGCAATTCATGCTTCACAATAGCAGATACCAAAATTTCTCTATATTGTTCAGTGTCAAATTTATGAGCGCTTACCGAAATATTTCTACTATTTTGTGATAACATCATCTGACCAATATCTCGTGAACTTCTCCTAGGGCATGTCTCAATGTGACGCCTCATATTGCCGGTTCCATATTTGCTTGCTGCCATATAAATAACTCCACACATCTTACACTTGGCTCGTGGTTTGTCATCATTGTTCTCAGAATCAGGAACCATTTAAAAAAAAGCCCACACGTTTGACCGCTTCCTTCTTTTTGTTTTAACTTCCTCATTTTGAATACTTTCTGAGTCAAACGGGTCCAAATCAATCATCTCATCATTTTCACTTGCTGCTGAACTCATCTGACAACAAACAACAAGAACAAATGTAAGAGTATGACATTAATTGTAGGGGACCAATTTACGTGTAAAAAACGAAAGCAGCAATCGTGTAGATTATTTGCCCGATTTTATAATTAATTACAAAATTTATTACGAGATTGATATATATATATATATCTTCTAGAATTCTTGATTAAGATCATCTAGAATATGCCCGATTGAGTAGGAGAAAGATAGACTCGTAATACAATCGTGTAGATTACATTTCAAGAGACTTTGGGTAAAATAAAATAAATGAACTCTTTAACTGAATTTATTAGAGTTTTAGTTGAGTTAATGACAATAGTAAAGCATGACTTACCTAAGTTACCTTCAATAATTTTTGTATTTTAATTTTTTTTTCTTGTTTTATTTTTCTCCACTTTGGGATGACATATGTCACATACACACCAAATTTATTAAATTTTCTCCCCCATCTATTGATGTAGCAATATATAATCATCTATTCTTGGATCCAAATTTAATAATTTATTCTTGTTAGGAAGAATTCTCCGTCATCTCAACAAACCACAACAAAGCTGAAATAATTAAATCAACCTTTCCCTCAAATGAGTTCCTTAACTTCCTTCTCTCTTTTAAACTGGCCAGTGAAATAATTAAATCAACCTTTCCCTCTATTAAACCGGCCAGTGAAATAATTATTCATGATCTGCGCTTAATCGCAAATACAATTACATACAGAAGAACATTACAATTTTACATACAGAAGAAGCATAAAAAATTCAATCGGGAATCATGGTGTTACGGGCCTGTTTGGATGCCGAGAAAATCTATATAACAACTGTACAATTACATACAGAAGAACATTACGATTTTACATTCAGAAGAAGCATAAATAATTCAATCGCTCATCATGGGTGTTACGGGCCTGTTTGGATGCCGAGAAAAAGTATAGAACAACTGGAATCACGGGTTACCCCTGTTTGGATGTCGAGAAAAACAATAGAAAGTTTGTACAACAGATTGAACAACTCGAAAATCACATTTTCTTACAGTGGAAGGCGCGGCGTGGGCGACGGGCGTGGGCGACGGGGCGCTGGCGGCGGCAAATGCGAATCCGTGGTTGAAATCTTTGTGGGCGACTCGGCGTCACCGTGAAACTAGAGGGGGGCGGCGTCACCGTGAGGCGCGAAGACTGAAGCAAACTGGAGTGGAGGGCCTGGAGGCAACGCGACATCATCGTGAAGATGAGTGGAGTGGCGAGCCAGGAGGGCGGCGTCGTCGTCGCGAGGACTGAGGAGCCGAGGAGTTCGACCTTCAGATCGTGTTTCTGAAGAAGGCAGAACGACGAAAGTGAAACCCGAAAGTTTGAAACAGGGGGGGGGGGCGGCTGAATCGGGCTGATAGTTAGGGTTTTTTTTTTAATTAGTTTTTATACTTTTAGTTATAGCCTTTAGGTTATAAGGGTAAATGGTATAAGAGTAATTTTAACTTTCTTAACGGGTCATAACGGGTTATAACGGGTTGACCCGTTAGTGACCCGTTAAGGTATCGTGTCTTAACGGGTCAACCCATTTTGACCTGAACCCGTTAAGCCTAAACCCTAACCCGCTTTTATCGTGTCGTGTTCGTGTTGGGTTAACGGGTCGTGTCACATATTGCCACCCCTAGTGGTGCTGACTTGGAAGAGAAAGGGTTGTTTTACTCTTTCCCTAGGAATCCCATCATTTAAAACCTAAGGAAGAAGCTTTCTTGGTAAGTACCTCATTGCCACTTGGCAACCATGCATGAGGGCTTTTAGAAGAAGCTAAAGGAAGAGAAGGACATGGAGGGTTCGACACACCTAGGGCACACACCCCACTCACCCACTCACTTGCCATTTGGCACACATGCGAACTCATCCCTTAGATGCATTGAACCTAGACTCAAAAGTGGAAGAAGGGGTGGAGGCGCATGGTAGATGTCAAGAGTCACTTGCATAATTTCCCAAGAGGCCTTAGGGTTTCAGCCAAAGGGGCTTCACGCTTACCTAGGGGAGACCAACCCTCACTTAGCCAAGTGTCATGCATGCACTAGATTTTGGGGCTTTCTAGAAAGAGGTGATGATTGGGAAAGGAAAGGACGCATGGGGAAGGAAAGGGCACATGAGGAACTCACACACTCACCCATTGAGGTTCTAGAAGAATCCATATGAGAGAAGAGCAAGAGGTGGACGGCTAAGGGGCACAAACACACACATCCCTACATGCCACTTGCCACTTACCAAACATGTACACGCCTAGGAAGCCAAAGTCTAGGATTAGGGTTTTGTCAAAAGATCAACATGCCCCAAAAGTTTCAATGAACCTAGACCACTTTGTGTCACACGCCTAAGGGCACTTAGGGAATCTAGATTTCTTAAAAAAGAAGGCAAGCCACTTGTCACTCAAGCTACATAAGTCACTTGGACTTTACAAAGGAAGAACAATCCAGAAGGAGAAGGGAAAGGGTTTCAGTGGAAGCTTAGGGATTAGTGACAAATGGCATACATGCATCCAACTCTTGAGATTCTCTATGTCATGGGAAGGTGGGAACTCGGTGGTCTATATAAACGGTTGCTCAAGGGCCAGCGCCCAATGGAGGCACACGCCAAGGGGACATTCTGCCCACCCTGGATAGAAGTTCACCTATCCATTTTCTCACCATTTCTCTCCATCTAAATCCCATTTACACTCTATAATATCCACCCATCCAACCACAGGAAGGAAAAGAGGAGCAATGAACCCATGTCGAAAGAAGACCCGCACGATAACGACCAGTACATCTCTACACGTTGCTTTTCATTGAAATACACACATTCACGAGAATTCTCTTGGGAAAGAAATGATTTGGTTTGGGTGAAAGGACACACACTCCATCCCGAGGCTTGAAGGGGATTGGAGGATTTCACTTGATTATTTTAAAACCATGAAGGAGCTAGGACTTTCCTCAAAGAGGAAAAACCAAATTACCACTAGCATGAACATGTGGTAAAGCTTCGAAGGGAAAAATGACCCATGGCCACCATTTGAAGCCAAGATAGGGTTCCATTCTTTATAAGGTTTCAGCCATAAGAGTGAAGAACACACACAGCTATGCCAGCCCTCACATGTCATGACCAAGCCTTGTTAGGAAACATGAATAACATTCGGCCTAGGTCAACAACCTCTTATAGGCCGAGTTCACAAAGAGCCATTCTAGCCATGAAATAGGTTTCACAAACCATGAGAGAATAAACCCCAGACACGACACGCACACCTACACCTACTCGAATTAGTGCTTGTATTGTTGCTACGTCTAATAGTTCAAATTATATTTTTTAGCTTGCTTGATTGTGAAACTTTTATTTGCTTCGGATATTTGTAAGTTGACTCTTAATCTACCCTTGGATCATGTTTGTATATGAGGTGTGAACTTTGCATTATTATTGATACTATGTGATCTTTGCAATGTTTTTATATCAATTGCATAGAAAAGAATCTATGATATGGTATGTCTTGTATTTGATTTTAAGTGATGTTTGCCATGCTTACATGTATGTGATGTTTTGACCATGTATACTTGCATGATGAAGAAAGTGTTTCTTGCCATGTTTAGCATCGATTGTTATTCCCATGTTTCGTGATAATTGAACTGCATGTTTTAAGATCTTCATGCCATAACGGGAAAAGTTTTGGTGTGTTGTTTGATAAAATGTTATGATTACATAGGCACAACATCCACATGTTCAAGTTGCATATGAAAGGAAGGAGTCCCAAGTTCATGTCGCATGCATTTCGGATTGTGCATTGTTTTCAAAAAGAAAAGTTCATTACATGTTTTGTCACGACCCAAAATGCTAGGAGGGGGAATGTCCTAGTGGATCTCATTTGTTCACTCTAGAGTGCATAAAGTTGGAAGTGTTAACCCTTGGGTCAATGAAACACAGTCGACGGATCTCTAATGGGTTATTTTCAAAGGACTTCTGAGTGAGGTAGCACTTAATGCTAGTGGGTGCCATAAGATGGATGTGGTGAAGGCGAAATGCAAAATGCCACGTAATGATAAGTGCTTTGACGTAGTCACCATCGGTCAAGTGGGCCAGGAAGTGACAAGGTAACTAGAAGGGAGCCCATGGTGCGATTTGGATAGTGGGCTGGGGGTGTACGCTGTCCAAGATCACACACGTAGGTGAGATTTGGATAGTAAGTCGAGTTAGGATGAGTTAAGATGAAAGTTGAAAGTTGAATAAAATATTGTTAGAATATTATTTTTTAATATTATTATTATTTTGAGATTTGAAAAAATTGAATTGTTTATTATATTCTATGTGAGAATTTAAAAAAATTGTAATGATTAGATGAGATGAGATGAGTTGAGATCAACTCTGAATATAAACGGGGCCTTAAAAAAAATACATAATTCATTATCTTCACAAGAAATTTAACCCAAAGTCACTTGATAAAACATAACATATCACCTTGTCCTTAAGTAATTTCTACCCAAAGTTATCCGCATATTAACATTGTCTTGAAATTACAAATAACAACTATAAATATAAACAAAAAATAGAACTCCTTTACCTCGAATGAGGTTGTTGATTATTTTTCATCAATTTAGGGGATTCTACTCCATATTTAAGTACTCTAGAGTGGACATAAGTTTTACTAGGATAATCCTCATCCCAATTTGGGGTCATGACATGTGTTTCAAAAAGGTTTTCTATGCATAAACTTCGGCTTCGTAATGTAGCAATACTTCATGAATAATGACAAATGTTCACATGCCTCTAAATGTAACATTTCATGAATATAATCAATGAGATATCTCTTTATATGACAACATTTATTACCAAATCATAAGTCACATTACTCATGAGTAAGTTAAAGGTTAACTTAAAATTGCGGTGGATTCGCTACTAGTTCACGTTTCTGTGTAACATTATCTAAGGTTGGAATTTTAAAAAAAATTTCAAAGAGGGCACAAATTAACTAAACATCATAACAGAAAAAATATTTTCTGTTTAGTCCCCCAACTTTCACTATTTACACAAAAAACCCTATATTTTCTAATATTTACAATTCGGCTCCAAATTTAACCATTTTTCACAAACTCCATTCTTTTCTTATTCTAAACTCATTTATGCACTTATTATACAATTCTTCATACATATAATAAGAGAATCATGCTAACTCCGAAACTCACAAACTCTTAAGGCTGACTTACCTCATTTAAGGTTAAATACTATTCTTAATATGCACATTTCCGAAACTTTTACATTTCCATATCCTAAAATAGAGGTAAACTAACATTTAAACACTCACTCATGCTAGACATAGTTAGATTTAAGGAAACAAAACATCCAACACATCCTTATGCACAAGAGATCAATAGGAGAACTTATACTTTATGCTTTGCCATTAATGTGCATTTGATACTAGAATCCTTAAGGTAGTCCAAAGATTTCTAACATACCTTTACCAAATATTTTTGTTTCGAATGCTGATGCCACTAGGATAAATATGAGCTGTTTAATCATGGGTATTTGGAGATGTAATTCATGTTGTATGTGGAATTTACTTATGAGTAGATGTTTTTAAGTATTACTGTTGATATGGAATTTGTAAGCTCCATCTATAGTATAGAAATGCTAGAGATTTCATATTGTGAAAACTTTTTATTTATTTTGTTTGGACCATGAACTTGAGGGGTCCTATTGACTTTTGTGAACTATAAATAAAGCTTGTGGAGATTGTTACCAAATAATTAAAGAATAATTTCAAGTAAACATTGGCATTGAATAGAAGATGAAATTCAACTGTTATTGCATTTTTTTTAATCCCTTAGAGGTTCCAAGACAATGTATTCACATAACTGAGAGTTATACGTGTCAAAATACCACACATAATTTCAAAGCTTAAACCGAGACATGCTTTTAACATTTTTGTTGCATAACAACTTCCATTTACTCAAATTCCATGTATTAATCACACAACTAACAACATTAACATGTTACAAGCCTCAAATAGAAACTAGATTCAACATTCAATTCACAAACTCGACATTTTAAAGTTAAGAACCTCAAATAATCATCAACTTACAGCATATGCTAAAGTGAAACTTTAACTAACCAAGATCGCCAAACTATCAACTATTTTCTTCAAGAAATCATTACTACAATTTACTAGCCATTTCTGGTTGTGTGTATCGCCGCTCCCTCTCCTCTCTTTCCAACTTTTGTGCTAAGTGGATTGAGGTTCCTTGACATGTGGCTTGGGCGAAGAAAACTATGTGGCTCCCGGTTGGTGACTTGGCACTTCTATGTGCCACGTGTCATTGCTAATTGGTCCATTCGGCACCATGTGATCACAAAATTTTTATTGCACCCATAATTTTTAAAAATTCTAACTAAGACAATGGTACTAACCATTCAGGTCAATTATGTTTCTAAGTTCCTCTAAATATTCATGAAGGTCTAGGGTTCCTAGAAGATCAATAGAAGACTTACATATCTTTAAAAAAAAAACCAGTTTAATCCATGTCATTCCTTTAATTTCTATTAGATTAATGGTCCATAGTATTTTGCAAATATGCTTGATCTAAGTGTCTCTTGGTTATGTGATGACCCCAACTTCCACTTGGGATTTGGTGGTGATTAAAGTGTCAGGACATGCAACACTGAGTTATATACCCCTATTCATGATAATTAACATACAATGCACCTACCAAGTTTCTAACAATATGAGTAAATCGCAGTTGAAAGTAACTAAGCAATTATTGACAACAAAAGGAAACTACTTATCCCAATTTAACCTGTCTACCAAAACACAATCATATCATTTGGGTTTAAACTTAACTTGTCATCCAAAACTAATACAACACCGATATCAATGTATCATACTTCAAAGATTACAAGGAAAAGAAGAAACATCAGTCGATCATTTCCCTAATGTCCGCCATCAGCAGCAAAACAAGTTCTAAGTTGAAAATGATTAGTTCAATTCTATCATTAAAAGTGAGTTCGTCTTCAACTATCTTCAACCAAGTTGGTTTGCACTTCTCCATCCTGTCCAATTACTTATTGTCCCGTCACAATTTCTACCATTTTAGGGTGTGAATGGTAGTAGAACTACCACAGTGAAATTCCTTCAAATCTCAATCAGTTATACCACAAATATACACAAAAATAACATAAATATGATTAAGGTAAACATGAGCATGTATTCATGGATATGAACATGCATTTCATGAAACTGTAGTTTTCTTCCATCCAAATTCATTTTTTGAAACTCAGAGAATTTTATAGCATCAAAACATATATGAAATGTAACAGCCTGCCTAAAAAACTCCTTAGGCCTTGACCTTAGTGGCCTTAATCCTAGTTAATTAGAAGTCGGGCTATTGGAGAATGAGAACAATTTTGGATATTTGAGTTGGCGAAAGGGCCATATGCTTTGGGTTTAGTAAAATTTCTAGCAGATTCTAGTGCAATATTGATTTTGAGGAAAATGAAATTTTTGGAGCTTGATTGGTTTAGTAATATTCTTTTAGAGAATTTTTAGTGTTTTATTAATTTTGAGGATAAGCAGCCAAGAGGACTATCAGGGAATGACATGTGACATATTGGAGGATTGCAGGCTAAGTAATTTAGGTTTAATATTTGATGGAATTCGAGAAGGCCCAAAGAGTGGTTTATTAAGGGCTCAAAATTTTTGAGTATAAAGGCTTAAGAAAGACACTAAGACTTTAGGCGATACTTGATGGAAATAAGACTTTAAGCCCTACTTGATGGACATAAGACCTTAGGGCCCTAATATACTAAGGATGTGATGAGCTAAGGATAATATGTTAAAAAGCCTTAGGCCCAACTTGAAAGATAAAGTTTTAAGCATTTCTTAGAGGACACTAGAAAATAGGCCCAATATAAAGGACATAAAATCATTGGACCTAACTTAGTAAGAGTGAAAGCCTTAGGACCAACTTAGAAGATATAAGATTTTAGGCCTCACTTATTAGACACAAGACTATGGGTCTAACTTATTAGACTCAAGATATTAGGCCCAACTTAGTAAGGTTTAAAGCTATTAGCCCAATTGAAGAAATACCTAAGATTAGGTCCCAACCTAGTAGGCCTTTGAGTCCATGGATAGGCCTCACAAATCTAAACATAAGGTCCATATAATAACCCCCTCAAAAGCCCACAACTAAGGTTTGCACATTTGGCCCAACAAAAGTCCAACCCTTGAAGCCCAAAGCCTTGTCTTTTATTTCATTCTTCCAATTGGAGTCCACATACACCATATCATGAGTTTCCCTTAAATCCAAGATGAACCACACTCCCCTAGGGTTCCTTCCCAATCATGGTTAAGCTTTTAACTTGAGTTAAGAAACACTAATCATCTCATACATGAATAGTAACCCACATCATTATTTTTGTATAGTTTTCTTTAAACTATTTTTCTTCACATTTATGATTTGAAATTCTTGGATTTTATAATTTTTTTGAATCACTCTTAGACAATTCTTGAAGGTTAGAATTAATCCAACCCATGTCACTTGAATCAAAGACATGCCATTGCCACCAAAAACCACCAATCGGCTCCTTTCAAGCAAACCAAGTGACCCTTCAACAAACTAGCCCCAAATCCACACCCCTTCCACAATTTTTCAAAGGGTTTTCTGCACCTCTCAACCCTCATGATGTCCCCTAAAATAAGACCTAAGATTTGGGCAAAAACAATTCCACAAGTCAAGCCAAAATCACCACTATTTCACCTAAGAATTGAAATTTCGCCTAAACTGAGTGCCCTTGTTATTCAAGAAATTTCTGCACCTATTTGGGTCACCTCCCCACGCCACCACCCTTGTCTTCTTGTCCCTTGGAAGTGCTTCAAAGCACTCAAGTGCTTGGTTGACCAATTACCTCTACAAGGCAGCCCAACCGATTGACACAAAGATAGGCACACTTGAAACCACTTGGCTGAACCATCACCCATTTCGCCCCTTTTTTTTTTTCTTGCCTAAGCATGATCACTTGGTAGCCATTAATGCCTATTTTCATCACCTGAAAGAGCCTTCAAATGATGATCATAATGCCCTCAAAGCAGATCAAGAGGAAGAAATAAGAAGGGAATCAAAATCTGGACAATTTTGATTCAAAACCGTTGGCCTCCTTTAATAGTTCTCATTTGATTTTTTTTTTTGTTTTATTTTTTTGCACCCATGCAGCCCATTGCACCTATGGGCTTCTTATACCTCCTTTACAAGGTCAATCATGAAGATTCAAGTCATTATTCAGTTGACCAAGCATGACAACAAGCTGAAATGCAATCAACACACCACCTCCCACACACACCAATCACATTCACTTGCTTGGAGCCAAAACCATTACCTCTCCCCCTCCATTGAGTCCTATAAATACCTCCCCTCATCACTAAATTTTTCACACAACTCTTTCTACCTTTCCATTGGTATTCTTGAGAGCAAAACATTCAAAGTGTGAGAAAGGGTGCAAACCAAGTAGCTTGAGTAAGGTCTTGGAGTGAGTTGAGTTTTGAGAGCTCAAGGGCCACGAATTTTGTAAGAAATCTTGCCTTATCTCTTCTTGGTGTTAGATTAACATGTTAAGCCTTCATTTATAGCATGAGAATGAAGATTGGACTGATTTATAAAAGGATTTGTTCAAGGTGTTGCATAACGGTTCAAATTTGGAGTTTTGATTGAATAAATTGTTTTGGGATGCAATTTTATCCATGACATGTCTTGATATGATTTTATATGTTTTACTAATGTCTTAGGAGATTTATTGAAGGTTTAAATTTGAGGAAATTAGCATGTCATGATAGGTTTATAAATCCATATCTTGTATTGATCATCTAAGTATCTGGTTTGCACTTGTATGAGAATGATCTTGTCATATCATGCTTTATTTTCCCAAGGATGGCCTTATGAACCATTAGGAAACAATTATCATCATGTTAGAAAGTGAAATTCATGATTTCTTTAGATTTTAAAACTTGCATTGACAAAGCGAATTTAGAAATATCATGCATACACACGATTTGAAGGTTTTTGAATGATTTGGTGTTATTCAATGCCCAAGTGTTGGGATGAACTCGTGTGGTAATATTCTAAGTTGTAAACATATTCCAAGATCAGTTTTATGGATTTATGTTATTGGATCACACATGCATGCAAAAAAGCTAGAGTTTTGAAATCACAAAATGAAATTTGGTGAATCTTGGGGCCAAAATATAAATAATGAAAATTTAAGGCCTTAGTGGCAATTTTGCAAAGTATCGGGGCAGTTTTGTAAATATTGATTGATGAACACTGTTGATTATGAACATCTTCTTTAGTTATGCAATTCCTAACTTAGAATAACTCTTATTATAACCACACAAAATTCCTAAGTACTCGAGAAGTTTGTAAGTTAGCTTCTAACTTACTCTTAGATAATTTATTTATTATTCTTGTATAAATGCCACATTCATATTGTAAATGTCATTTTGAGCATGAAACATTATATGATACATCATTGAGCATTTGATTACTTACTTACATGATATGTGAAATTTTCACCATTTTAGCATATTGCATATAAGTGTCATTTTTTATGAAGTTTACTACATATGCATATGTCATAAAATACATTTTTTAAGTATAGCATGAAAATAAAATTTTTTCACGACTCCACAGGTTAGGATGAGGAATTAAGCTAACTTACTAACTTTTCTTTTGTCGAAAATTAAAGTTGATATGCTGCATGACATTTTAATCATGGCATGACATGTGAATGACTTGAAATAATCAAAACATGTACAATAAGCATGGCATGTGAGTAACTTGAAATGATTAGAACAAACACAATGAGCATGAAGCATTTACACATAAGCATAATTATATTATTTAAGGGTAAGTTAGAGGTTAACCTTGTTTTGCCTAAAAATAAAGTTGTCATGCTGTAAAAAGTAATATTTAATGTTAGGACTATTTCAAATATCACATAAAGAAACATCAAAATCTTAAAATTACAATCTAACCTTTTAACTATCAGAAATCACAAAAAGACTCTTAAACTTTTAATATTTACAGACCGATCTCAAAACTTATGAAACTTAACAAACATCAAGAGACTTCTATGCAAATCTTAGTTTTAACCTCAAAACATTGGTATTTACATGCCTCATCAGAATAATAGACCAAAACTACAACCCTGAATCACTAACATGCATTTAGACCTAGTTGGACATAAAGCAACCATCACACTCGAAACATCACTCAACTTATTTCTAAAATAGATATTGGTAGCACATTCACTCTCTTGATTCATACTCTTCATATTTAGATTTAAAGAAAATATTAACTAGAATATGTATATAAACATTGCTACCTCAAAATTGAAACTTAACCTTATTAATCTTACCCATGAGGAGTCATCTCATGTCAACTCCAAGAATTGTCTGTCCTCTTTAGCGCCAGGCGGTTCCTCCCATTTGTCCTTCCATGGATCCCATTTGTCCACTCTAGATGGGACTTTTCCTCAATTGGTTTTGCAAACCGACCTTCAACATCTGCGAGGGGACATGAGATGACTCCTTATGTCTCCTTCACCTACTCCTTCTGGGTAGCCAGCCGCTTGCATTCTCTCGAATTCCAGTTTCCATGTTAAGTTCAGTTCTATAGGACGTTGGGGAATCCTTACCCTTGTCTTCATCTTGCTTGTCTTTTTTCGGCATAGTTCTTTTCTCCCCTCATTGAGCCACTATGGTGTCATCGTGTTGCAACATCTCCATTATCAGAGCTCCAGTCTTCCTAGCACTTTCTTCATCTCGGCGATGCTCCTCCTCTAACTTCCTTCGCTCCACCTCTAATCTTTCTCTCTCGTGTCATTCCTCTAGGAATGGATGCATTATTTCGGGTGGCATTGCTACCTAATGGGCATTTCTCTTCTCTCTCACCATATCTATATTTCTGCAAGTTCTTAACGATGTGTTTGAAGAGAATGGGTTAAAGGCTTATTTATAGACATGCCATCTCCTAGAAATTGTGCAAATTAGCCTTGCATCATGTGTTACAGCTTATCATTACGGTTGAATAAATTAGAAAATTACTCCCGCACGACCCGCTCACTTTTCCAAAGTGAACTCTTCATTTCCCACGTCTTCCCACTGCACCTTTACTAAAGGCATAACTTTATATTACAATATTTGCTCGTTCCAATCAATGATTCGTACTAGATTCTCCTTGTCAGTGAGATTCGATTGTAATGGAGCCAAATTTGGTTCAATTACCCGAGGTTGTTGGTTTCAAAAACTTTTCCTTAACAAAGAAACATGAAACACATTGTGTATTCCCTCATACTTCGTAGGTAAAGCCACTTGATATGCTACTTGGCCAACTCTTCCTATTTTGTAAATACAATCCAATATATCTTGGGCTAAGCTTACCTTTTAGCCCAAACCTCTTAATACCCTTCATATGTGATACCTTGAGGTACAACCAGTCACTGTCCTCAAAGGTCAACTCCCTCCTTTTGTTGGCCTAGCTCTTCTGTCTACTCTGAGTTGTGGCCATCCTTGCGCGTATGAGTTTGACTTGTTCAGTCATCTCCTGGATATCGGTGATCTACACTTCCTAGTATCGGTGATCTACACTTCCTACTATATCATCCCAACATATCGATGATCTACACTTCCTTCTATACAATGCCGCATAAGGGGCCATTTAGATAGTCCCCTAGTAGCTATTATTGTATGTGTGACGCTCCAACCTCTGTTTGGGATGGAACATAGACTTAGAGCGTCAGGACATGTAGCACAAGATTACATACTCTCGTTCGTGACAGTTAATATGCAATGCATCCTATAAATGCATATAGCAGCATGCATTAACTGCAGCGGAATAAGGGTGACTAAATAAAATTTATGCCAAAATAGCTAAGAACATCCTAATGTCACATATAACCATCATAAATTCAAATCATAAGGTAGCATAACTTAATACAATTGTTCTTGATAAGAAGTCTCCATGGCTAAATCAACTACTTCATGTGTTCTAATGCACGAAGGGTTAGAATTATAAATATCAAAATGAGGTCCAATCTTTTGTCGAGATCTGGATCCTCTTTAATCAATAAAATCCACTGGTCCATCTAGTCCATCCTCGTTGGGTCCTGACACAACTTCTATAATTTCGAGTGGAATGATAGTGGGTCCACAAGGGGTGGGATTTATTTGAAATCTCTATAAGATACACAACCAACGTGCACAAAGATAAACTATGCATGATGAATGATAAATTTGAAATGCTTGCAATGCAGAAAAATCAGTGTACGTCTCCCATCTAGATTCCTCAACATTTTCAAAAAAATCGAGATATACATTTTCTTACAAAGAACATTTTTCACTTCAATTGTCAAAAACATATATATTTCATTATAATGTTTCATTAGCAATTCCCATTTAATCATAATATTAACATCATAACATATGGTATCGTCAAAATTCTCCATATGCACTGTGAGTACTTGCTAGCGACCGTAGTACAACTCACATTGAAACTACGTTATCTGCAAGACTTGTTCTTAATGCATTGATAACATAATATAACATCATCATAACATCATAACTTGTACACCCATCAGCTTTAGGTGTCATAACATTTAACTTCATTCTGGCATTCTTTAAAAAGAACCCATTCGAAGCCCGTTAACTGTTATTCGTCAACCTAGGGTTTACCACTCCATTTTTACTCACTCCAGAGTGGACAGAGGAGTTCCACTAGGATAATTCCCCATTTGGGGTCATGACAAAAATTATTTTCATGCTATGCTTGAAAAATGTAGTTCATGACATGTGGATATGTAGCAAGCTTTCATGTGAATATAACATTTATATGCAATATGCTAAAAATTTGTAAAAATGTCACATGTCATGTAGGCAAGTAGTCATGTATTCAATATGTCATATAATATGATGTTTCATGCTCAAAATGAAAATTATAACATGAATGTGACATTTATCAATAAACCATAAATAACTTAGTAAGGTGTAAGTTAGTGACCTACTTACAAACTGCCTGAGTTCGGAAAAAACGTAGCGGCTATAATCGAAGTTGTACTAAGTTAGGATTTGGACTACTACGGAAGATATTCATAATAAAAAAGTTTAAAAAATGGGTATATATAAAAATATCCCTAAACTTTTCAAAATTGCCACTAAGACCATAATTTTTTACTATTTGCAAATAAGCCCCAACTTTAACAAAAATTCATAGACCACATATTTTTCATATTCTAAAACCATCTATGCCCTTAGAATTCCAAAAATAAAAGTGAAACTAGTCGAAATACTCTCAACCCATGGCATGCACTCTAGTTGATGCCCAAGTGTAATTCTAACTATCGATCCCTATGAATGCATGCATATTCAATTTTATTTAATTACAAATAATTATTATAATCCTTAATGGTATTTTAAAAGCATAATCTTAGGTGAATAAGTTCATCCCAACACTTAATCATGGCTAAAAGCCTTAATCTCTATTAAACTTTTTCACCAAGAAAAGTTTTAAAAACTGAAATTAAATCATGCTTTTCCATTCTTATCCCAATCACAAGGTTTTCTAAATGCTCATTTATAAAAAATCCATAAGTTAAGCATAAATTAATCAAACTGGGCATGCTGTGATGATCAACACAAGATATAATTAAAACTTATCATGGCATGCTTCTAATCTCAAAATTAAACCTTCAATAATCATTCTAAGATATTAATATATCATATTAAAATATGCTACGACATGCCATAGCTAAAATTCCCACTTAAAACAATTTAAACCCATGAATCCCACCTTAATGAACTCGATTTTGATTTAAGCATGGTAACATTTTCTAAACTCATCCCAAAATCACTTCAAAACTATAAAAACCCACAAAAAATTGCAAGAAAACTTACAATTTTCGTGGCCCTCTAAAGCTCCCAACACAAGAACTCTAAAAGACTTTCCAAGAACACTCGATTTTCTCTCTATGGTTCACTAAGGGAGAAAAAGCTCTCAAGTTCTCAAGAGATGCTTGGAGAAGAGGTGTGGAGGAAATGAGACAATGGAGGGGGTTTTTATAGTGCTCAGGAGGGGAGGGGGATGCTAGCCTTGGCTGGAGGGAAGCCTTGTGATTGGTGGAGTGGGCGGTGGTGGTGATGAGTGCCTACTTTTAGGTTGTGTCATCTTTGTGCAAATGTGAATAATGCCCTATCCCTTATGACTTTCTCTACCTTGCAGCGCTGGAGCTACCATGGGGTGAAAAATAAAATAAAAAAGAAAACAAAAGTGAGGCATGAGGACATGCCATGGTGCCATCGGGTAGTAGAATGAAAATCTGGACCTATTTTCATTTTTTTCTTGCATCACCTTTGTTTTATCTCCATGGCTGACTTGTGTAGGTATTAGGACACTCCTTGAAGGCTTTTTCAAGTGGTAGAAGGTGGAGGGTTGGCTGCCATGTGATGATGTATGTGCAGCTCAAAGAAGAGGGTGAAATGGGGGTGGTTGCAGAGTGATGTCTTGCACAAAAGCCAATCGGTTTTGGCTCTATTTGGGGTGGCTTTGAGTCAAGGTTCACCATGATGACTGGAGGGGCTCTTGGGGATTGGAGGAGAAGGGAGGTGGCATGTGGTGGTGGCTCAACCATGTGCATAAGTACAACCAAAACACAAGCCATTTGGTTTGGCTTCAACTAGGCCTCCAATGGAATTAGTTGGCTTCTTTGGCTTAGTCTCCTTTGGGTAAAAATGTCCAACACTAAAACTAAACTAAGAGGGATAATGTAATGTGTTAAAAGACAAAAATACCCTTGAGGAAAGAATGAAATTGGCATGGACTAGGGACTGAATTGCTATAATGCAACAAGTGATGTATCAAGGGGCCGATTTTTACTTCTAATGACATGTTGAATCAAGAATAATCTTCTAATTTAGTCTAAGAATGATGAGAAACAATAATAAAAATAATAAAGTTCAGATTGAAAAATGATAAAAGGATTAAGAAGGAAAATTAAGCTCAAAACATGGTTTAAAGATTACTAATCATGTGTAAGTTGATCAATGGTCTTAACCCAAGTTCAAAACTTAATTTGGGCCCAAAGAGATACCTTACGGGCGTGGGGCACAATATGAGCTTGAGGAAGTTAATGATATGGTGTATATGGCCTTCAAATAAAAGTGTGAAAATGCAAGAGAAGGCTTTGGGCTTGAAAGAGGTCATGAAAGTGTGATTTGACTAGTATCTGCTCTAAAATCTCTGAATTAGTCGGAACCACTTTCCTCCCTTTGAACAACATGGTCCAACCCTCACCCAAGCTGAAATGCATAGGTCCTTCACCTCTACAGACTCTCTATCCAATCCTTAGCAATTCTGGATCCTTTTATTGTTGGCCTTTCAGCTTCATACCCCAATCTGCTGTAGGCAGTGAGAACCTCTCCCAGTGGTTGGTCCTTTATCATCAGGTGTCTCATCCCTTATAAGTGTGAGTCCACCTCCGAGAATTATCTTGTGTCTCCTGTCTTTGATTTGCGACTCAGGGCATCGACGACTATGTTGACCCTTCTCGAGTGGTACTTAATTTCACATCGGTAGTCGCTAATAACCTCCAACCACCTTCGTTGTCTCATGTTAACGTTCTTCTAGGTGACGAGATGCTTCAGACTCTTGTGATCAATATATACATTGCATTCTTCACCATACAGGTAGTGTCGCCATATCTTCAAAGAAAACACTATTGTCGCCATCTCCATGTCGTGAGTTGTGTAGTTCCTCTTGTGGTCCTTCAGTTATTAGGACACATAGGCTACTACCCTACCTTCCTGCATCAAAACGCAACCTAGGCCATACTTCAACACGTCACTAAATACTACAAATGACTTATAAGGCACGGGTAAGGTTAGAACAGGGGATTCAACCTTTTCTTTAGCTCCATTCACACTTGTAGAAGAACTTAACATTAGTCCAAATTAGCATCGTGAGTGGACTCGACAGCCTAGAGAATCCCTATACAAACCTCTTACAATATCCAACCAATCCTACGAAACTCCTCACCCCCAGCACATAGGTAGATTGTTGCCGTCCTACTATTGCCTCAATCTTACTCAGGTCCATTATGAATCCCTTCTTGGATATCACATGACTGAGAAACCTTATTTCATCCCAGCAAAACTCGCACTTGCTGAGTTTGGCAAACAACCGATGGTCCTTAAGTATCTTCAACACCAATCTCAATTACATGTAAGAGAATCAGTGAACACATATTCATGCATAGAGAGGAATCACAATCTGGGCAAAAACACATGTATTCATGGGTCATAGCGAGGAATTACCTTTTGAGTAAAATTCAAATATATAAGCATGATGAGGAATCATCCTCTCAGCAAAACTTATGTATGCATATCATTACCAAGGCAATGAATCATCCTCTAGCCTAGTTTCATAAAGTTCACAATATCTCATCATATAAATCGTAGTGGGAAATCTTTCCACCTGAAACTCCCTACCTGGCCAATGCGTGAGCTCATTCACCAAAATCAATCCAACCAACTCGCAGAATCACTAAACCTAGTCGACTTTCCCAAAGACAACACACATGATCAACATAAGGAATCTCTCTACTACGGATGTAATCGGTCCGGTCGGGTTCGGGGGGTCATGGACCAGAAATTTCGATCCTCTATTTTTTCGGACTAAGGCCAGATCGATTATTCCTTAAGACTGGACTGGACCACTAGCTATCGGTCCGGTCTAGTCCATTTGGTTTGAGCAAATGTAAAATGGGCCAAACATACAAAAATACGGATCTTGTTGTTCAAAGGACAAAAAGCAATCCCATATAACCCTGAAGTTATATTAGGGATTTTGCAGAAGCTCATTCATCTCCATATGCCATGCATTCGGACATAATGAAGATGCATTGAGATCTCAAGAAGAGATATTGGTGGGAAGGGATGAAGAAAGACATCACTCAATTTATCGAGAGATGTGATACGTGTAGAAGGGTAAAGATGGAGTATCAACAACCAGCAGGGAAATTGCAACCCTTACCCATTCCTGAATGGAAATGGGAAGATGTTGCCACTGATTTCATGGTAGGATTACCCCAAACACCTATGGGTAAAGATGTGATTTGGGTCGTGGTCGATCGATTGACCAAGAGTTTTTTGTTCCTACCAATCACCACTATGGATACAATGAGCAAGCTCACCTAGCTGTATGTAAGGGAAGTTGTGAGATTACATGAAAACCCCAAGACTATAGTATCGGACCAGAGTTTATGCCTCATTTTTTAAGGAGCTTACAAAGGGTGATGGACACAAAACTAAAGTTCAGAAGTGTCTACTACCCTCAAACGAATGGACAATCTGAAAGAATCATCCAAACCGTGGAAGACATGTTACGAGCGTGAATATTGAAATTTAAGGGACCTTGGGAGCAGCACCTCCCACTTATCGAATTTGCGTATAATAATAGTTACCAAGAAACTATCCAGATGGCCTCTTATGAGGCACTTTGCAGATAAAAGTATAGGTCACCTATTTGTTGGGATGAAGTAGGAGAGACTCATTTACTCGGATTCGAGATAGTCCATGAGATGATGGAACAAGTTAAGCTTATACAAGCAAGCATGGTTACCTCCCAAAGTAGGCAGAAGAGTTACACCATGTGACGCCTCCAGACCCTGCTTGAGATTTGGCAGTGACTGAAGCGTTAAGACATGCAACACAAGGTTACATACCCCTCGTCCATGACCGTTAACATGCAATGCACCAAGCATAATTAGTAGAATAAGTCATTTCATAAAAGGTTATACCAGAATAAAACTAATATCCTAACTTCATTCATAGCTTTAAATCAAACTTCATAGTAATGGAGTATCAAACTCCTTGTTACACTTTAACATAACAAGTATTGTCTTTAAGGCCTTTTACTAACAAAGAAATCATTATAACATATTTTTATCTCTGCTATCTCCAAGTAGGTTATGACTAAATCTATTTTTTTTCTCCGGGTCGAGCTCATCTTTGGCCTTGATCATCATCTTGACTAGCTACTCCCGGCCCTACTAAAGGTTCTACCATTCCAGGAGAATGGTAGTGAAAACTACCAGATTGAGATTTCAAGAAATGGCAGCAAATTAACCAAAAATACACGGAGATAACATAAGCATATACAAGGTAAACCATGAGTATGAATGCATGAACATGTACTTTGATCGAAAACACATTTTTATCCCATATGTATTCTTTCTTTTCGAAACACTGATCTTATAACCATGTATCAAAGTAACAATGTAACTATATAACAAAGTACCATTTTTTATTAATCTCTTGTAATCTTCTCAATATAAAAAATGTGAGTGGATACCTCACGGCTCCCCTTAGCGCTGTGGGCTCCCTGCTAGTTACTGCTTCACATTACCGGCCATGTTGACTAGATGTGAGTACGTCAGAATCCATATGATACGGCAGTGCACAATTTGCCTTCACCATATTTACAATATGATATGGCAGATCGTAATGCCTTCACCGTATTTTTTCATGTGTTGCACCCACTAGCATTAGGTGTTACTTTGCTAAGAAATCCTTTAAAAAGAACCCATTTGACATTTGTTGGCTATACTTCGTTAACCCAAGGGTTACCACTCTAATTTAAGCACTCTAAAGTGGACAAATGAGTTCCAATAGAATATTCCCCTATCCTAGCATTTGGGGTCGTGGCAAAATCATTTTTCCTTTTTTTCTTTTAATGTACAACTCGGAATGCCTGTAACATGTGACAAAACCATTCTTTTTTCTTTGATACACAACCAGAAAACATGTGACACATGACTATGTAACTCTCATGCAACAATATCATGTACTTATGCCATATACATAACGTGCATAGCTTGAAAGAATTAGAATATGCTGAAACATATACTTGCGTACAACATACGATTTCTCAACAAAGCATATACGATTTCTTAAAACTCCAAACATGTCATTAGAACTAACAATTTTATCAAGCAACATTTGAGCATAACATGAACATATAAGATACGAATTATAGCATGTAACAAGTAGCAATTCCATAATCCAATTTGAGCAACTAAAAATGCAAAGTTTACATAAATACATAAATATATTATCCAAGAGTAAGTTATAGGCTAACTTACAAAGCTTCAAAATATTACTTTTCGATGATCAAGTAAGCTAAAAGTATATGTTTTCAATCGTTAGACTTAACAAAACCAACAATACTACAAACCAAACATGTGTGTGTCATGTTCTAGGGTTTAACCCTATTCGGTTTTAGGGTTTATTGACCCTTCCTCTTCCTTGAGCCTTGTAGGATTGTGCCATGGGGAAAACCCTAGGCCGAATGGTGTTGATACTCCCTTTACTTGGTAAAACCTGTAATGGTTTGGTCCTTGTAACCCTAATAGTCGTTAGTGTGTGTGGTGTGTGTAAAGAGTACACTTTGTGTGTCCATGAACTCTTATGGCCGAAAGTGCAATGATCTCTATCTAGAAGGAAGGCCCTTCTTAAAAGCCCTAGTGGTGGCCAAGTGTTAGCTAACTTTCCAAAGGTTCTTTTACTCCCATTTTTGGCCATTGGTGGTTTGGACATCTTTGAGAAGAAAAACCCTAGACACTCATACTTGACAAGATCAATCATGGTTGAACCAAATATTTCCATCATCCGTACAAACTCATGATAAGGTCGTACAACCTTTACTCACCCAAGCCGAGCCCTTCTCAACCGAAGGAACTTCGTGCAGGTGTGTGTGTGTGTGCGCGCTCAAGAGAAGTGAGTGAAATAGAAGTTTGAGGATTTCTCATTGTGCGAATCCACCCAATGTGATGTCTGAATCCTCTTCCTATGTTTGTGAGTAGGTGGCGAGCCCTTCTCAAATCTAAGTCTTGACTCTCAACCCATTCACGCCGGCCCCCTCTTCGACTTCAACCTAGTAACCCGTCACCCACTCGTTTTGTAGCAGTGGCTTTTCCATTCTTGGGAAGCTTAGGTCCTCTAATAGGAGGCATCCCGTTGCCTTTGACACTTACTTATCCCTGTTTCATGTGGCTTTCCATGAAGAAACCTGGCTCAAAGAGTGTAGTGTGGTGTGTGAGCTCGGGGCTCGATTGCTTAGGCATTGTTTTCAGTGTTGTTTTAGTTGTTGCAGCAGCCCAAAGGTAACTTGATTCCTTCTCCTAATATATAATGCAGTCAGTTTGTGAGGTTTAGTATTTCATGCAAGCATCCAACACATTGTTTTAAATACCATACTGTACCATACCGATCGGTACAGTCAAAATATGCCGTACCGGCCATTGGTCCGGTATATGTATTACATATATTTCGTATCGGCTCAAATACCAGTTGTACCGACCAGTACCGGCTTGTATTTCGACCCGTACCGGCCGATATTTTAGCCTTTATTTTTTTTTTCATTTTTTCAAACTATAAGCTCATTTTTTGACCCCCAATTCAGACTAGACTGTTTATAATTTATATATATGTATTTATATATAATTCATTCATATATAGACTATTATTTTGGAATATAATTTATATATATATTTATATATATATAATTTATCCATATATCGACTATTCCGAAACGGCACACAAAACGATACCGGTATCGAAATATTTCGTTCTAATGTCTTGACCAGTATGGCGTCTGGTACAGTATTCAAAACATTGATGCTCATCCATGAGACCTTATGTGGTTGTGGGTTTCTTTTTTCAGGGAAGATCTGCACCTTGGAGGCATACCATTGAAGGTTAGTAGGCATTCATTTGTGTTATTTTGGTTCTGATTTCTAATTCCATGAATGCTGTCTCTTTTTTTTTTCACTTCTCCCCGTTGATTTTGAGTTGTGTAACTTCTGCAGGCCCGGATGACATGCCAGCACGTATCAAATCGTCAATGTTTGGCTGCACCCTGACGTGCGATGATTTTAGATTTGTAGTTAGAACTGTTCATTTACTCTGATGTTTTATAGCTGCTTTCTAATCAATCGGTCTTAATTCTTATGCAGGGTTCCAATCACAAATGGACAGCTTAACATGGTAACCTGGCAGGTATATGACAGTAGTCACTAAAATTTCTATGGAAGTTATAAATGATCAGGAGAATTTTCACATGGATGCTTTTGATGATTTGAATCTAACAGTATGTTTCTGGAAAATTAGTTGCTCTAGGACACACGAGTTTGATTTTTATTAGGTAAAGCCACATTTGAATCTAACTGTAGCGAGACACCACATGCACAAGCCGTAGTCTTTTAAACTCAGTTAAAATCTTATTGCTCTAGGTAAATTTCTATAAGGATAACACAGTCTAAGATATAGATGAAAAAACTGATTTAAAAAAAAAAAAAACTGAAAATATTTCCTCAAATACGCACAGAAGATAAATGGCTCTGATGGTGTAATGTTAGAGTTGGCCTTTTTCAAGACCTAGTTTTGTATGGCTTTTGTTTTCCCAATAAGTGAAGTTTTGTAGGGCTTAACTTTTTCTAGTGTAAAGATGCGACTTGTTTTCAGTCTACTGGAAAAATATATATTAGAAAGATCATAAAAATGTGGGCTGGGATAAAACATCACCAAAATACTGCAGTCATTCCAATATATAGTCTTCGACTCCTTGGACCATCTGGCACCACCACCCCCTCCCCCCAAGTAATCAAGAGGTGTAGATAGAGTGAGCTTATGTTTCAATCCCGCATATCCTCACATAAATCATGTAGCGCATGCATAAGTACTTTAGATCATGTCTAAAGCATCTATTATTAGCTCTATAAGCCATTCGATTTTTTCCTGCAATATTATAAATAACTAAATCAAAGTATGTTATAGTTCTTTCTGCTATTATGCTTCAGGGGATATGGCTAATGCTACTCCGCATAAGGTTGTGGTTAAATTAGACGAGTTAACTGAAAATATAATGGGTTAGAAAACAACAAGGACAAGGAGGACACTCCACTTTCTTCTTCAAGTTCTAAATTTGTTTAGATCTGTGTTTTTATCATATTCAGGATAGTAACATTAATATGTTTATAATGTGTGTTTGGTTTATTATATTTGGAATGTAATTTTAATATTATTACAATGTGTGTGGATCATATTTGTATATTTATTATATTTGGTATAATTGGAATTTTAATGTTGATATTTTTATTGTTTAAATTGTAATTTTAAACTTGTAGTTAGTTTTTTTTTTGTATAAATATTTATATAAAATCAATCAGATCAAATGGGTCACGGGTCTGTTCAACCCACTAACGTAAACGGGTTGAAACAGGTCATGTCGTGTTGTATCATGTTAATTTATTTTATATTCACTAACGGATTGTGTGTCAACCCATTATCTTAATCGGTCGTTTTAGAATTTGAGATTTTGAGACAAAATCCTTAACTGATCGTGTTCGTGTTGACCCATTAAATATAATGTACATGCCTTAACACGACACGAACACGACCTGTTAACACGATTTGTCACCCGCTAGGTGTTCGGATATGCGTCGGTCTACTACAAGTTGGTGTATGTTTTTAGGTGATGTCTTAATTTATTGGAAATGTAAGAAACAAGATCATGTTTCTAAATCATCTATTGAGGGCGAGTATCGCGTAATGTCTACTATATGTTCTGAAATTGTATGGCTACGTGATCTTCTTGAGGAGCTTGGGTTTCCTCAGACTCATTCTACTCACCCCTCTTCATACTGATAACACTAATGCTATTCAGATTGCAGCCAATCCTGTATTCCATGAACACACCAAGCACATTGAGGTAGATTGTCATTTTATCCGATATGTCTTGAACCGTCAGGTGATCTCTCTTTCTTACATTTCCATTAATTTCCAGGTGGCTGATGTCTTCACCAAAGCTATGACTCATTCTACCCCTCTTCATGCTGATAACACTAAGCATCAATTTCTTATTGGTAAATTGTTGATGGTTGACTTACCAGGAGGGATTTTAACACAATTAAGGCTGTGTTTAGGCCTAGCTGTCACATGTAGCATTATTTATCTGTTTATAATAGTTGTACACGCTAACCTAGCTATATAATATTCTTACCCATGTATAGATCCTAATTTTTAGGGAATTACACAACAGACATTAGGAGATCTTGTAATCTCTTCTTTCCTTGTAAGGCGTTGGCTGACTGCCTTCTTTAATGAAAATTGCAGCACAGAGCACAACAGTTTTTTCAAAAGC
Organism: Juglans regia; assembly: GCF_001411555.2. NCBI lineage: Eukaryota > Viridiplantae > Streptophyta > Magnoliopsida > Fagales > Juglandaceae > Juglans > Juglans regia. The sequence continues at coordinate 27,560,620 of NC_049913.1, read as the reverse complement.
CTCTGGGTATTTTCACATGCTCTTGTTATTTTGACATGCTCTCGTAGTATTCTGACGTTTTAAAACCTAGAAACATGTTTGGAAAAAGTTTTCCCAAATACTAGATCTTTCCATATAACCGGCGTACGAAATCAGCGTGGAGTGCATGGCCACCCTGCATCACAAGAATTCACTACATGATGGAAGTCTCTGTTGAGTATTGCCATAAGCACAAAGCAGATTTCAGTGTAGCACAAATTCACACAAGTTCTTTTCCATGAGCTTTCAAATATTCCAACCATTCAAACTTGAAACAGGAAGAATTGAATTGGAATAGATAGTACTCAAGCTAGTGCAAGTTATTAGAAGAAACTAAGATATTTGCAGGGTTAATGAAAGTTTCCAGCCCAGCATTTAAAATAAGGAGAACAACGGTGCTTTACAAGCAGGGGACTGAAAAAGGGGGAATAAAAGCAACTATCCGTAGGGCCTACAACGTTGGCTTGTTAAAGAACTGATGCTTACTAGGTTCGACATCCAACATGGAACAAAGTTCTTACATGTACTGACTCAAATAAATACTTCAAGGTGAGAACCCTGAAGTTGTTGTAAACCACAGGGTTCAAAAGAAACAATGAACATAACGTATTGTAGTCAAATAATATAAGTTTCAATCCCTATTTTCTCAAATTACATGTCAAACCACCAAAACACCCCCAATTTGCAACCCACACAGCTAAATCTAAAGGAACTTTAGACGTAACTATCCAAGGTTAGAATAAAAAAAAATATAAAACAAAAATAATGAAATAATGATAAATAAGAAGTCAGAAAAAAAAAAATAACAAAAAGGAAAAAAAAAACATGTCTAACAAATTACAAATGATGAACAATAAAAATAATAATAACAATAGACCAAACAAGAACCTCACCACAGGGGGAGGGGTGGCAACTGATGCGGCTGTAGTCGTTTCATTGCCAATCCTTTTTAAAACAAATGTGTGATAGCGGAGTTTGCTATTAATATTAATATAGGCTTTGCTATAGAAAACTAAGTAACTAGTAACCAACCTTGACTGGATAACAAAACCCAATGATTTTTCAAAAAAAGGCAGAACACTGGTGCAGGGTTTTCTAGGTCTGACTTTTTTTTTTTGATAAGTAATAAAAATTGTATTCATACGAATGAAATAGGCATAGCCCGTGTACATAGGAAGTATACAAAAGGAAAACACCTAATTACATTCTAGCTAAGGAAAGAAAGTCGTGGACATTGTTTCCATCAAGTACAATGGCTGAAAGCCATAACATTAAGGTGCGCATTAAAAAATTCTGAAACTCCACCATTGTGCGTTTCCTATCCTCAAAACATCTCTCATTCCTCTCGGACCATGTGCACCACATGATACACAACGGAATCATCTTCTACACTGCCGCCATTTGGGGACAGCCTTGAAGCTCCTTCCAACAAGCCAATAAATCCACCATCCGCGGAGGCATTACCCAAGTAATATCCATTCTTCGAAAGATCTCATTCCATAACCCCCTCGTGACCTCACAATGCAAAAGTAAGTGATCTACAGATTCTCCCTATTTTTTGCACAAATAGCACCAATCCATCACTATGATTCCCCTCTTTCTCAAATTGTCCATAGTCAAGATCTTCCCAAGTGCGGCAGTCCATACGAAAAAACCTACCTTAGTAAGCACCCACGATTTCCAAATCCTCTTCCATGGAAATGATACATGGCCTTGGGTTGACAAAACCTTGTAGTAGGTCCTGACTGTACATTTTTTACTACCATTAGCCCTCCATTGCAACTTATCCTCTTGAGCCCATAGAATAGAGCAACCTGAGGAAATCAGATACAGCCTGTAGTTCCCAATCATGAATATTTCTATTAAAAAGAATATTTCACTGATAAGATCTATGGGAGAATACCCTCATATCTGCAATAGAGGCCTCTCTGTTAGCTGCAATACTATAGAGTGCTGGAAATGCCCCTTATAAAGTGCAGTCTCCACACCAAACATCATGCCAAAACCTGATTCTGGAACCATCTCCCACCACGAATCGTATGTGACTTTCGAAGCCCTGCCAACCCTTCCTAATAAATTTCTATAAGCCCACACCATGTCTCCCTCTTACTTCCTTAGAGCACCATCCACCCCACCCACTCCCATGTCTAGAAACAATAATCTCCTTCCATAGTGTGTTCCCCTCTAAATGGTATCTCCATAGCCATTTGCCCAATAAAGCTTTATTGAACGTTCACAAATTGCATATCCCCAAGCCTCCATTCGGAATAGGAGAACAAACCTTGTTCCAGTTAACTAAATGGAATTTGGTTTCCTCCCCCATTCCCCAAAAAAAAAAAGGACAGGAATAATCTCTCAATTCTAGTCGCCACCCTTGCAGGCAAAGGAAAGAATGAAAGGAAAAAAGTGGGAAGATTGGTTAATGAACTCTTAATTAAAGTAAGTCGACCCCTTTCACTAGATACATCCGTTTCCACCCAGCAAGCTTCCTCTCTACTTTCTCCACCACCCCATCCCAAATGGCTCGAGCCTTAAAACTGGCCCCCAACGGAAGACCCAAATATTTCATAGGCAAGGACGACACCTTGCAATCCAACAACCGTGCCAAGTTGTTAATATTAGGCACCGCACCCACCGCAACCATCTCGGATTTATTAAGATTAACCTTAAGTCCCGACACTGCTTCAAAGCATAGCAAGAGAGCTCGCAGAGATTGAATCTAACCAGGATCCGCATCACAAAATAAGAGGGTATTATCTGCAAATAAGAGATGAGAGAGTGAAGTAGGACCATTTGTGCCATTACCCACCAAAAAACCAGATAAAAAACCTCCACCAACAGCAGCCTTCACCAACCGCCCCAATGCCTCCATAATAATGACAAACAAAAGGGAAGACAAGGAATCCCCCTGCCTCAAGCCACGTGAGCTGTTAAAGAACCCATCAGGAGTACCATTAACTAATACTGAAAAACGGACAGTAGATATACAACAAAGGATCCAAGAAATCCATTTGTCACCAAAACCACACCTACCAAGCAAGTAAAGAAGGAAATCCCAATTCATATGGTTATAAGCCTTTTCCATGTCAAGCTTGCAAAGAATACTTGGGACGCCTTCCCGCAATCTATGGTCCAAGCACTCATTGGTGATAAGCACCAAATCCAGAATCTGTCTCCCCCTAATGAAGGCATTTTGAGACTTAGAAATAATATGTTCCATCACTGAGCTAAACCTATTTGCCAGGACTTTAGAGATAATTTTGTAAACTCCACTCACCAGGCTTATGGGGTGAAAATCTTCAACTACCTTAGCCCCATGTTTCTTTGGAATAAGAGCAATGAACGTCACATTTAGGCTTTTCTCAAATTTATGGAAAGAGTGAAATTCTGCAAAAACCTGCATAATATCACATTTTACTACATCCCAACAAGTCTGGAAGAAACCCATCGAGAAACCATCTGGGCCAGGTGCCTTGTCCTTCGCCATGCTACTAATAACCTTACACACCTCATCTTCCTCAAATGCCCTTTCCAACCCATTAGCACTTTGTGAATCAATATACTCAAATGACAAGCCATCAAGTTTTGGCCTCAAGCATACCGGTTCCGAGAGTAGGGTCTCAAAATGCTGCACAATATGATTTTCCAAATCATTGGAAGATGAAAGCACTCCGGTACCTGAGTGGAGTGACTTAATAGTGTTACTGTGTCAATGTGAATTCGCCACTTTATGGAAGAATTTCATACATTTATCACCCTCTTTTAGCCGAAGGGTCTGGTTTTTTGTCGCCATGAAATCTCTTTCATCAATAACACATTCTCCAGATTAGTTACAACCGCTCTTTTTCTAGCAAGGGCCTCCTCTGAGAGATCTTTTTATAGGTTTGACTTTGGTGGTGGCACTCGTGTTTTGGGTATGATTGTTTTAATAGTTTAGAGAATGAATTGGCTAGGGTGTTTTTAGGAGTTGGAATCACATGTTTTTGGACATATTGGATAACTATTTTTTTGACATACTAGGATGGACTTTTCAAGTAAATAATCTTATTTTTTATTTTGTCATATTTTTTCTAAAAACGATTTTTCATAATTGATGTAACCAAAACAAATTGCAAATTCAGAAAATATTATATATAACTTTGTGGCTTTGTCACTCCCTGCTCAAGGGTTTTTTTTTTTGTATTTATTTATCTATTTTTATTATATATTATTATTACTATTCTGTAATATTATATTTACATTTATTTTTTAATTAAATTTCAGTGAGCATATTTTATAAATGCCAAATTGTGCAAGATGAGAATTAATAAAATGTAATTATTCCGGGTGTAAATTGAGCAGTTTGGGGTGCAAATGTAAAAAAAAGATGTTACTCTGGGAGTGCAAAATGAAGTTTCCCCCTACATTATCCCATCTGACTACCAAAATCTTCTCCATATCTTCTCTCTCTATTCTTTTTTTTTTCGTTGTTTTGATTTCTCAAACATACAAGTCATGCACAACTAGACAGAACATATAAACTATACTCCCAACTAAAACATAATGTAGTAATTGGTTAACAGACATAAGAACCATCAAAGCAGATACCAAGTGAAGGAAAACCACTACTCAATTGTGTAATAGTACAAGAAAATAGGCAAAGATGTTTCCTTTTGTCATTGTGATGGAAAATTTAAGCAGAATGATCTCAACTACAATGAATGAGAGCTTCTTATTAGGTTTCTCTATAAGACCAAGGAATACCAATGGCGTTATCATCTGCGATCTTCTCTTTGTGGACGACATTCTGCTATTCTATGAGGCAAAACCTGAGCAACTTTACTATTTGCACAGCCTTTTTTTTAATGTTTTGAAGCAGTCTCTAGATTGGAGATCAATTGGGAAAATCTAAGTTGTTCCCTGCTGGCAAAATTAATAATACAGAAAGCTTGTCATACCCAAGTGCCTACAGTTTCAAATTAGGATTCCTTTTTGGTGTGAATAATTTCGAAAACTTTCTTCAATTCCCTCATTCTAGCAGATATTGGATTATTTCAATGTCTAATTGATTTGCTTTAGGTGCATACTTGTTATTGAAGGCAAGTAGAGAAAACTTGCCACATTGGGTTCCATTAGAAATAGGAAAAGTTGCCTAAACTGAACAGCTTCCAAATCAGAGTTCTAATACTCTAGAAACCCAAAAGAAAAAGTCTACCGTGTCTCCCATTATACCTAGGAGCTCAACTTAATTAAAATCTGAAAGAGCAAGCTTCTAAGTTCCCCTATCTGCCACAATTTCCTAAAACCAACTGGAGTTGGTTTTCTCCTGTATAACCATAACCTTGCTGCTCAGAAAATAAAACATATCCCTTCCTATACTTGCCTGACCCCTAGGCATCAGCCATTATTTCTCAACTTCTTCATCAAGGGTTCAAGGAGAAAGCATTGGAAACCCTTCTCTAAATCGGCAGCAACCCAGAGGTGAGAAAGCTTTGTTTCTGACAATCTAGTTCGCAATTGATCAAGAAATAGTGACTCCCCTTTACTGTACTTGTCCATACTGGAGGCTTCAAAATTTGAAACCTAGTCTGCTAGACCTTTTCCTCTTGCTGCCGCTACTTGATTGGAGAATAATTTAAGGGTTTTCTTCAATTTCAAACATAACCATTTTAGTTTCCATTCTGGAAACCAAATCATAAATTTAAACGCATGTTTTTCACTAATTTCACACCTCAACAAAACATCTCCAAGCCCAAAGAGTTCCTAGGAGCTGCACTTCATTGTGGAATCTCCACTCTGAATCTAATGCAAGTTTTCACAAGCGTTCACCCAAGAACTCGAAATTTCCTATCTTTTAAACATGAAACCCATTTCCTCATTCTTTTATATGTCAAAACACAAAATTTTAAGGCTAGAGAAATCAAGGAACCGAAACCCCATCAAAGAAGCTCAAATAGACAGATTCTCACTTGATTTTCTTCATAGTTCACTGCTTATGGGGCCAGGTATAGGCTTTCTCAGGCTTGGTTTGAACTTATAAGTGCGGCACATCGATGCATGATGGATTGTTTATAGAACTAAGATTTGCTATTAAATGTCAAATTTTATGCATGCTGTCTTATGATGAAACAAACTGACTTCTCCTGGTGTTTTCGTTTTCAAAATTAACATGATGGCATGATCAAACCATATGCAGATTGTTGAATTCATGAGTATGCATTTTATGTGTGGTATAATTGTAACACGAGGTTAAGGGTAAGAGTTGTCCATTGCAGAGAATTATGAAGCACTGTGACCACAAAGGAGTTGTAGTTGGTAAAAACTCCATCACCACAAGGCTGACTGCACAGCCATGTATGCGCACACTTGATACTATCTTGAGACCTCAAAGGTTCACTCTCATAACCTAAGTTCATACCTAACGTGAGGCCCTATAGTGGCCATAAACTCTAGGAAGTACACCCAAAAACCAATGTTAAGAAGGCCCTAAAATTACTCCAGGTGTGTGATAGGAAGCCCAAAACACATCCTCTCATTATTCAGCCACAAGGCTGAATGTGTAATAGAGGTCAGCAGCTCTAATGACTTAAGGCAGCAATCCGAAGTGGCCTGTTCAAGGACTTGTTAATTAGAGTAGTTTGGGGAACAAGTGAAGCTAGGTATAGCACATTAAGTTGCATAAATACAAGTCAAATGCTCAATACATTGGGAGCCAGTTCATCAAATTGGTGTGATGACATCATGCATAAGAGGTGTTTTTCTTTGAAAACAAAACGGTTAAACAGAAACCAGATCTGAATTCATTTCGGAAACATGTATACGAAGAGATTCAAACCTGAGCAAGATTGAAAAGAGAATAAAGCACTAATTATGAATGCTTCCCACAGGTTGCAAAAGCAGAAATGATATTGTGCAAATGAGGAGATAAGGTAAGTAGATATGATCAGGCCTTTGTGGTTTGCAAATTCTCAATGATATGTTTTTCTCAAAATGTCTCTAAGTCATATATATGCAATTAATTGTTAACTTTTCTTTGGGGTCGTCTTTTTCTATATCTTATATGATAGTTTTGAATTGCAAGTTTTAATATATGTGTTATGTTACATGCTTCTGCTATATGTAATATAAATATTCACGTTACAAAAAGTTATGAGAAAGAAGTGTTAGATTCCCAAAAGAATTTCACAAACTTAGAAATTGGCGTGTCTTGATGTGATGCGTAATATATACTTTATAGTAAAAGAACTTTACAATTTGACGTATCAATCACATCAAGCCACGCCAATTTGTAAATTTACTTTTGTGAGATTCTTTTGTGGATGAAACATTTCTCTACGAGAAATGAATGAAGGTAGTGAATGAATGAAAGAAAAATGCCCCATGAATGGATGATGTATTGTGAAATATCGGGGTCATAGAACAATTTGCAATGGTACTAGAGCTTAAAGGTGGAAGAACCATCAATGTGTGGTCCATGGAGAATGGCCCACTTGAGTGCACCATTATTAATTGACACTCTCCATCTCTCAAATGTGACTCCACTCGTACTGCAGCAGAATGGAGTTGGGATCCTTGTTATCACCAACCTTGATATAGGGCATAAATGTGCTTTGATCACTTAAATGGATAAAACGGAAAGCGATAGTTATAATGTGCATAATGCTTATATCCTTCTTTTTGTAATGTTGGCTAAGTTCCTCATTTAATATTGGTTAAGGGCGGGTTTGGGAGGTGAGATGAGAATTTTGTGTTTTGTTTTAGTGTTTAAAATATTATGTTTTAGTATTATTATTGTATTGGAATTTGAAAAAGTTGAATTGGGATTTGAAAATATTGAATTTTCTATTATATTTTGTATGGGGATTTGAAAAAGGTGTAATGATGAGATGAGATGAGATGAGAATTTTGTGTCTCATCCCACCCCCCAAACCTGCCCTAAGTGTTTGGTTTATAGAATTTTGAATCTTGGGTTATTATATAAATGGTATATAGCATTCTATTTATTCTTAGGTGAAGCTTGGCAAGTAGTGTAGGTTGTAGGATTTGTTCATTACCTATAACTTATCTTGGTTTTCCCTTGGCAGATCCTTTTAAGGCTAAATTTATATAGGATGACAATACTGAAAGGATCGAACACTGTTTGGCTAGATTAAAATGTTTTTTTATGACAAGGAATCTTGAAGACTCCACAAACCTCGATGTCTTTTACCTGGTTAAACTCTGGATTCGTGTAAATCAATCACATGACACGGATCAAGTAAATCATTTGCATTCTACCAATGGAACATGGCTCCTAAAAATATTTTACGCTCAAGGGTTTGAATCTTAGACATAGGGGAGCATACCCCTCAATAACAAGGCCCATACCACTAGAGCCAACCCCTAGGAGTTGGCTACATATAATTGATTAAGACTGCCTTATCTAATTTGCCACCTACTTTTATGTCTTGTTTCCCTTTCCAGCTAGCATTACTAATCACCTGGAGAAAATACAGCCAAATTTTCTATGAGTTGGCATAGGGGTGGAATCAGGCTTGGTTTGTTTTCATAACCATTCTCATCTCATCTAATTATTACAAGTTTTTCAAATTCTCACACAAAATAAAATAAACAATTAAATTTTTTCAAATCCAAAAAAAAAATAATATTAAAAAAATATATTCTAACAATATTTTATTCAACTTTCAACGTTTATATCAACTCATTTCATTTCATCTGTGGAAACAAACAGGGCCTAATCTCACTTGGTCAACTCATCCAAGGTGTGTTCTCCACCTCTCGGAGAGGTCTTAAGGTCCAAAAGTTAATCCCTATTCAATTGAGATTTAATGAGAAAATCACTATGTGGTATGTCGATGAGACAGGCAGTCTTTGGAGGTAGGTGATGGATAGCATATGTGGTAGCTCTTGGGGTTGGTGGTGCTCCAATGAGGTTAACTGGACATTTGGAGTTCATTTGTGGAAGAATACTCGAAGATGGTGGGGGTAGTTCTCCTGATTCATGAGATATTGGGTGGAAAATGGCTATAAGATAAGAGTTCGGCAGGATGTATGGTGTGGAGGTCAGTCTCTCAAGGTAACCTCCCTGGAGTAATACAAATTGTGCGCGCCAAATATACTTCTATGGTAGATCACCTTCAATATTTTCTTCTATCGGTTTTAATTTCTTGATAGGCGTCTTTCTTGTAATACATTTGTAATTCACTTTTGTGATTTTTAATGAAATTCTTTTTGTTACGGAGATAATTTAGGATATTATGGGATTTGATTTGTAATATTTTAGAAATGTTTTCCTTTATATCTAGATTGTATATAGCAGATAATTAGGTTGTAAATAACGTTGGAAATACTTACCTTGTATAGCATTTAGGCGCTGGAAATTTGGCAACAACTATGTAAATCTCTTCTATATATAATGAAAGCAAATCCTATAGAAAGGGTATTCAGACCAATTTGACATGGTACTAGAGCCCCTACTCTAATATTCATCTCTGTGGTTTAAATCCTTCGTGTGCGATAGGAGGAATTTTTTTTTTCTTCCTCTGTTTGTGCAAGATTTTCTTGCTCTTGGTTGTTCTCGGTTGAGTCGTCGGAGCTATATGTGGTTGTTCTCAGTGGTGGGTTCGCTGTTTTTTGGTGTTTGTGGTGTCTGTCGGCACTGTCTGTGGGTGGGTGTGTGGCTGTAGGCACCTTCTGTGGCCATCGGCGTTGTCTGTGGGTGGCTGCGTAACCATCGACCATTTTTGTCGTGATTTGTTGCTTTCGACAAGCTCTCTAGCACTTTGGTTTCCATTTGTTTCCTGGCAAGGTATCTCTGCGCATATCTTTTTCTTGTGGACCGTCTCTTTTGACCTTTGTTGGGCTGCTTTATTGGGCCAATTGTTGGTTTTACTTACCGTGCCTTGGTTTCTTGTGGGTTGTCTATTTTATTGGGCCATCAACATCTATTTTGGTTTCTTTGGTTGGATTTGCTACTATTTTTTACGTGTCTTTCATCATGTCTACTGAGAAGAATTTTCCTACTTGAAAATTTCAGTTTAAGATGTTTTTGAAAGGAAAAGAATTATCAAATCATATTGATAGCTATGCTAAAATTCCCACTGATGAAAAGGAATTTGCACAATGGGAGGTCAAGGATGCTAAGGTAGTCTCTTGGCTATTGGGGACGATTGAGCCCCATCTTGTGACCAATCTTCGCTGTTTTGCTATGGCCCAGGCTATGTGGGACTACCTGCATCATATTTATCACCAAGACCACAGCAATAGGAAATTCTGATTGGAGTTGGAAATTAGCAATTAAAATCAAGGTAATTTGACCATTGAACAATTTTATTCTGGTTTTATTAATCTTTGGAGTGAGTATTCTGCTATTGTTCATGCTAAGGTTCCTTCGGCGGTACTCGCGACTCTTCAAGCGGTTCATGCTGAGAGTCAACGCGATCAGTTTTTGATGAAGCTTCAACTTGAATTTGAGCATGTTCGAGCCGATTCATTGAACTGTAATCGGGTTCTTTCTTTGGATATTTGTTTGGGAGATTTATTGCGTGAAGAACAGGGGTTATCCACTCAGATGGGTATGACTTCTGAGAAGGTCTTTTCTGAGGCTGTGAATGTAGCCTATGCAGCACAAGGGAGAGGGAGGAACAAGTTGTAGTGTTTCAGTTGTAAGGATTTTGGTCATATTGCTCGCAACTGTCTTAAGAAAGTTTGTAACTACTGCAAGAAATAGGGTCATATCATCAAAGACTGTCGAGTGCGGCCTCAGAATTGCCAATCCTAAGCCTTTCAAGCAGCTATTCAGTCCTTGTCTTCTCCTCCGCCCCCCACTGTAATCTCTGATCTCACACCAGCAATGGTCCAACAAATGATTGTGTCTGCTTTTACGGCCTTAGGCCTGCAAGGTACTGGTACTAACTCAACTTCATGGACTATTGATTCGGGTGTTTCTAATCATATGATTGGTAATACGACAGGTCTCCATGGTGTTCGTAAGTATAGAGGCATGCAAAATATTCAGATTGTTGATGGCAGTACTCTTCCTATTATTGCTTTTGGTAATTTGGACTTTTCATTTCACGATTTTTTGTCTCTCTTGGCTTATCTACCAATTTGATTTTTGTTGGACAATTGATAGATAATAACTGTGATGTTCATTTTTCTCGTGGTGGTTGTCTTGTACAGGATCAGGTGTCAGGGACAGTGATCACAAAGGGGCCTAAAGTGGGACGTTTATTTCCTTTATAGTTTTCTATTCCTAATGTTGTTTCTCTTGCTTGTACGGCTACTGCCAATAATAATGAAGTCTGGCATAAGAAATTAGGTCATCTTATGAAACATGATTTTTTGGGCAATAAAGATTCATTTTCTTCTTCTCTTGTATCTTTTGATTGTGCTACTTGCCGTCTTGGTAAAAGTAAAACTTTACCTATTTTTTGCGCATGGTAGTTGTGCTTCTAATTGCTTTGAGATTGTGCATACTAATGTTTGGGGTGTGAGTCATGTCATTTCTCATGATCAGTACCGTTATTTTGTGATGTTTATCAATGATTATAGTCGATTCACTTGGATATATTTTCTCCGTTCTAAAGCTGACATGTTTTCGTTCTTTCAAAAATTTGTTGCGCTTGTCGAGACATAGTTCAGTACTTGTATAAAAACTTTAAGCTCCGACTCAGGGGGAGTACATGTCTCATTCTTTTCAGACTTTTCTTCAGCAAAAGGGAATCATTTCCCAACGTTCTTGTCCTTAAACCCCTCAACAAAATGGAGTCATTGAGCATAAGAATCGTCATATCTAAGATGTTCGTACTTTGTTGATTGATTCTTCTGTACCTTCTAAGTTCTGGGTATAAGCTTTATCTATTGCTATCTATTTGATCAATCGTTTGCCTACTGCCACTCTAAATTATGATTCTCCTTATTTTCGATTATTTGGCATATCTCCTGAATATCAATCATTTCATACTTTTGGGTGTGTTTGTTTTGTTCATTTGCCACTTGTTGAGCGTCACAAGCTTGCTACTCAGTCTGTCACGTGTGCCTTTATGGGATATAGTCCTACTCAAAAAGGATTTATTTATTATGATTTTCATGCAAACAAATTCCAGATCTCCCGGAGTGTGATTTTCTTCGAAAATCAATATTTCTTTTAGTCTCAGGTTATTTCTAATCCTCCTATTACTCTTCTACCCGCTTTTGATGATGTGTTTTCTTCTATTGAGTGATTTAAACTAGGTGTGGTGTATCATCGACGTCTTCTCCCTTCTTCAATGCCCATTCCAGACACTGGTGTCAAACCTATTGGTTGTAAATGGGTGTACTCACTCAAGTTTCGATCTGATGGCTTACTGGACAGATATAAGGCCCATCTCATGGCTCTTGGGAACGGGCTGGAGTATAGTATTGATTATGAAGAGACATTTGCACCTATTGCCAAAATGACAACTGTGCGGACTATCTTGGCACTTGCTTCGTCGAAGGGGTGGTCTCTTTGGCAGATAGATGTGAAGAATGTTTTTCTACATGGGGATTTGAAGGAAGAAATTTATATGTCTCCACCTCCCGACATCTTTGCTACACCTTCCTCATAGGTTTGTCGGCTATGCCGATCCTTGTATGGACTGAAACAGGCTCCACCTGTATGGTTTGATAAATTTCGCTCTACCATGCTTGCTTTTCATTTTACTCAGAGTCAGTTTGATTCCTCTCTTTTTCTTCGCAAGACTTCTGCAGGAGTTATATTGCTTTTGGTATATGTTGATGACATTGTGATTACTGGCTCTGATATTGAGTTAATTAAGTAATTACAACAGCATCTCAAGGCCTCTTTTCATATGAAAGATCTTGGTCCCCTGCAGTACTTTCTTGGCCTTGAGGTGCAGATTACTCCGATTGGTACGTTGTTACACCAGCACAAATACAGGCAAAAAGTGATTTCATTGGCTGGTCTCCAATCGGGTAACTCTGTTCTTACTCCATTGGAGGTAAATCTTAAGCTTCGTCAGGAGGAAGGCGAGCTTCTATCAGATCCATTCTTGTATTGACAACTCGTTAGGAGTTTGAACTTCTTGACGATTACTCGTCCTAACATTTCTTTTGCTGTGCAACAGATCAATCAATTTATGCAGGCCCCCGACATCTTCACTTAGCCGCTATCTGTTGCATTATCCAATATCTGAATGGCACCTTTACACACGGCTTGTTCTTTCCTAAGGAATATTCTTTACAGTTGGTGGGATATAGTGATGTTGATTGAGCCGGATGTGCAGATACTCGTCACTCAATTATTGGCTAGTGCATGTTTTTAGGTAATGCACTTATTTCTTGGAAGAGTAAGAAGCAAGACAAAGTTTCCAAGTCCTCCACTGAGTCTGAGTATCGTGCTATGTCTTCCGCATGCTCTGAGATCACATGGCTTCGTGGGTTATTGGGTGAACTTGGTTTTCCTCAGCTTCATTCCATTCCTCTTCATGCTGATAATATCAATGCTATTTAGATCACCGCTAATCCTATCTTCCATGAGCGTACGAAACATATCGAAGTCGATTGCCATTCCATACGTGAATCCTTTGACAAACATGTGATTATTCTTTCTCACATTTCTACCGAACATCAAACTGCAAACATATTCACTAAAACTCTTTTTTGGCACCAGCATCAGTTCTTGGTTGACAAATTGATGCTTCTTGATCTACCAGCATCAATTTTAAGGGGGATGTTACAGAGATAATTTAGGATATTATGGGATTTTATTTATAATATTTTAGGGATGTTTTCCTTTATTTCTAGATTGTATATAGCAGATAATAAGGCTATAAAAAAACGTTGGAAATACTTACCTTGTATAGCATTTAGGCACTGGAAATCTGGCAACAACTATGTAAATCTCTTTTATATATAATGAAAGCAAACCCTATGGAAAGGGTATTTAGACCAATTTGACACTTATTACTTCTCAAAATACTTTCATTCACGAGTCACCGGCCGAATGTATATTTTACTAAAACATCACATGATTGTGAGGTAGAACTTTTTTGTTGTTTTTCGTTCAATTGTATGTCATGGTTGGGATAGGGTGGTGAAGACAAGCTACGATAGGTACCTTTTCAAGAGAGGGGTGATTGATCGCTCAACAATGCTTTAACTACCCCATAATAGCTCCTCTTATTTTATGTAAAATATATGGGAGAGTAAAGCCCCTTTGAGAGTGGCTTCCTTTGTGTTAACAGCCACTTTAGAGAAGATCCTCACCTTGTATAATTTGAGAAAAGCAAAGTGTATGTGCTACATTGGTGTTACATCTAAGAGTAATGGGGAATCGGTCAATCATCTCTTAATCCATTGCGAAGTGACTAGTGTCCTACGGAACTCTATCTTCGATCATTTTAAACTTGTTTGAGTTATGCCTTGAGGTGTGGCAGAGCTCTCGAGGGTTGGAGGGGGTGATTCAGTAGCCAAGAAAGCGAAACACTGAGGAAAATGATTAAAATATCCTTATTATGGTGCATTTGGAGAGAAAGAAATGACTGTTACTTCAAAGATTGTGAAAAGATACATCTTAGGTCTTTCTTTTTAAGGACTTTGTCTTCTTTTTTATCAGTGTTTTTCAGAACTTTGTATACTGGATGGCTGCACATTCTCCTCTTTCTAGCTTTAGTTTCCACAATTTTCAGGATCTCTCTACTTTTAATAGCTAAGTGTTTCTCTTGATGCTCTGTGCACTAGGTTTTACACTTTTCTTATATCAATAAATTTCTTACATATCAGAAAAGTTTCAGACACAACAATACGAGGCATAAAAGCATGAGTTGATACTTTGGGAGAAAATATGATGGTCTGTACTGCCATGAGCGTCCAATACAGGATATCGTGGTCAAAAAGGGGTTTGTGAAAGTAAACCCAAGCAGTTTCGATCAAAATATTTTAGGTTGCCTATTAAAGATAGCTAGGGGAAACAATAATAAAGATAAAAACTGATATAAAAATGTGAACAGGGTACTAGTCATGTCCTTGTCTTCACAATTGAATCTATCACAACTCCCAATATTGTGTTGAAGTGTTTTGCACGTCACATTCAAACATGATAGTACATATCAATAATCAACAAATTATAAAAGCCAAAACAGTTTATAAATGATTATTTTGATAGGTAAGAGTTAGGCAAGAGTAAAATTTTATTAATAGAAAACAATAGACATAACCCAAGTACACAGGAAGTATAAAAAAGGCAAGAAAAGATTTAGCAAAGATGCATGCCTTGTAAGCCACTATGTGTGCCATTGGAAGCCCTTGACTGCCAAACTGTGCAAAAAGGGAGAGGTCACCGATAAGATCTAATACCTTATGCCGACAAGGTTCGTCAGGGAAACGCAGCGGGGGGTTCAACCAACCTTTGTCGAAACTGCAGAAGACAACAAAGATTATGCAATGAAATTGGAGGGAAAACCAACTAATTTTGAAGGTTTGCACAGCTATGTTAAATTCCTCATGCCCAAATTTAAAGGCTCGTACTTTTGACAAACTTGAGGTGGGGAAAAACACTTTGGGCATTTACTTGCCACTTAACTCACACAAAACTGAATCCAAGGAAAAACAATGGGAATATTTTTCTATGGATGGAGCTTTGAAGGGAGAAAGTTTAAAGAAAGTTTTCCAGCTACCATTCAGAATGATAAAACAAAATACTCAGTGTCTTCCTCACAATTTGTTCAAAATGTAATTGAAGGGGCTTTATCACGCAACCACTTATTCAAGACACCATAGTGATGTTAAAGAACAAATCACGTTGGGTAGTGCCCAGTCCAGTTAAAAAAGCCGCTATCATGCATATATGAATGAAGCATGTACCTACAGACAATGGCATTTTCTAGGGAGCCGCCTTTTATGAGTCCAGCATTGCGCATTTGCTCCACCTGCATGGATTTTCCGAGATAAACTCTAGCCTTAGCAACATAAATTGAACAATGTATGACTAAGGGCATGTTTGGACACTTGTCAGAATTTTGTGAATAGTAGTGAAATGGTTTGAGTGAAGATGTTTTATTGGGTTTTGGAAAATGAGAGAGAAAAAGTTGAATAAAAATATTATAAAGTTAAAAATTGTTTAAATATTATTTTTTAATATTATTTTTGTTTTGGAGTTTGTAAAATTTGTATTGATTTTTGTATTTTGTTTTGAAGTTTGTAAAAGTTTTTTTAGTTTGTGTTTGAATAATGATTAGGTAATGACTAGATGAAAATGTTGAAAATTTGAAATTGAAAAATATTTTATATTTGAGTGATGTTTAGGAATGAAATTATGAGATTTTTTTAGAATTATTTGCCTGTCTAAACATGCCCTTACAAAAGTGCCTAGATCCCAGCAAACATTTCAAATTTTCAAGACCAGCAGCACTTTGTTGATGTGATATTCTGCACTCGTATAACATATTTGTGATAATGTGTTGACTACTTTGTTATGATGAATATTTGAAGCTAATATATGTGAATTAACTTTTAAAACAACAAAATGGAATTTGAACCATTGTAATATAATTTACTTATTTATATCTTACTTATCAAAAAATAATAATTTACTTATTTGAATCTTCCAAACACAAGATATAGAAATAGCATCATGATTATGTTACTTTTCATATTTGAATCCAGTTTGTAGAGATCCTGACTCAGACAAGTGAAAAGGAATGCAGAAACATAGACCGCTGAAGAAACAATATATGAGAGCTCACTGCATTTTGAGATACGAATTGAGGAGAGAATGGATTCTAAAACAAATTGCTTAGAAAAACTAAAAAATACACATTCGCCACTGGCACATAATCACAAGAATAATTAAGGGCCCGTTTGACAACACAAATGTTCTAAAATATTCTCAGATATTTCCTTCCCAAACATTACTCAAACACAAAACACAAAACACTTTTCAATTTCAAATCTTCAACTTTTTCGTCTAATCATTACCTAATCATTACAACTTTCTCAAACTCCCAAACAAAACACAAAAAATAATACTACTTTTTCAAATTTCAAAACAAAAATTATATTCAAACAATTTTTTAACTGTATAATATTTGTTATTCAATTTCTTTTTCTCTCATTTCCCAAAACCCAATAAAACATCTTAACTCAACCTATTTCACTATTATTCACAGATATATTGAGATAATCTGAGTATCCGAACAGGCCCTAAAACACCTTCCATAAGCCACCTTACGGGTTGGCACCCTATCCTCCTCTCAGCCACAAACCACCCCACAAACACCCTGAGAGGGCGACATTCCTCTCACGGATTCCCTCTTTTGTTTCGTTAATTTCGTCAACCTTTTTTTTGTTTTAGTTGATTTTTTAAAATTTAGTATTTTTGGCTAATTCAGTTTTTTAACTTTTCTTTGTTTTTGTATTATGCAGCAGGGTTGCTGCTTTTTAGTTTTTCATGGTGACTCTGCATATTTAACATGTGTCCAAACCTGATTATCAGTGACATGGTAAATACTTTTCTCATCATCCTCTCATCATCCCATGATGTGGCATTAGATGATTTGAGACTATTTATTATGTTTCATTTGTGAACCTATCATCTAATGTCACATCATAGGATGATGAGAAAAATGATGATGAATAGATTTTTTCTTATAACAAAAAGTGAATGAGGGGATCGATTTGATGCAAAACTTCCCCTACAGATCAATTGTTAGAATTGTGTATTGCAAGGACTATTTGTAATTCGATCAAACCCCCCATAGACCAATATAATAATTATTACTTATATATAATTTTTTGATGGAGAGGAACCCCAAAGACTGTGCAAATGCAACATGTCATTTACCACGTTAAACTCATTTAATGCACCCACATTACATGAATTAGGTAAATCATCGGCATCGTTTACACCCAAGGGTTCGAATCTTAAACTAGAGAAGAGCATACCCCAAGACCAAGGCTTACTCAAGCCAACCCTAGGAGTTAATTATCCCTTATATAATTATTAAATACAATTATAAAATTGGTGTTTATTATGCCACCATGCTTCTCTAAATATAAATTCAGTACATTTTTTCATTAGAGGGAACTCAATATCAAAAAAAGGAAAGAAAAAAAAAAGAGTTCTTGTTACATTTTTTTAAATTACAAAGTCACTTGTTTGTGAATTCAAAAGAAAAATATCAAACTTTGACAGTAATCGGAAAACAATAACTATAATGGGGCCAAATTAAATTCAAACCTCCTCATAAATGCAGAAGGTTCTTGATGAAGCTATCTGCTCACTATAGAAATATTCATCCAGTGAGGTTGAAGAAAACCACTGGCAGCCAATGCCATGCACCTGTAATATTTTTTAAATGTGAATTAATATATACTCCTAGTAATTAAGAAAACTCAATCTCATCTCTATAATGTGCAAAACTACAATTCAATACTAAAAACTGACATTCATAAATCTGTTTGAGGTCTTCTGAATCAACCCAATTACATTCCCACCATTCTTCAGTAAGCAAGATAAAATAATCACTAACACATCCTAGTAAACAGGCAGTACAACAATTACTCAATCACAAGAAGAAAAATTTCTACATTAACAAAGTATTTTACTTGATAATAGATTATGAGAATTTCCAAATTATATAAATGGAAAGCCTGTAACCATGCTTTCAAGTAGACCCTTTATTTTGGTTCAATGATATATGACGGTATGAAGCTTTCACTGCGTAGCAACATTCTAGTTGTATAAACATGAATTAAAAAGACAACCATTTCAATAACAGACAAAGTCACTTCACCGATATTTGTTGACAGTTGGTCCTACCCCAAACTTAAAAATGCCAATTCAACCGCCGAGATACAAGTTAAATGCTGAAAATTTGGATCAACCCAATAAATCTACAAAGTTTTCCCACTGAACATGCCGGTAAGCTAAGCAGGATAATGTACAGATCATTAATAGCTGTCACAATGTTTTTTTTTTTAATTTGTGGTATCGTCCAGTGAAGATAACAAGTTAAGAGTTTAGAAATCATAAGCCTTAATAAGATTCATATATGCTATAATCTCAAGAAAAGGCAAAAGAAAATACAACCAAGTGGCACTAAAATTCTTAATTTTCAAATTCTATACTGGAAAAGCAGAAATTGACAGTCCAGCAAATGCGTACCTCAGAAAAGTTGATCCCATAAGTTATGTGAACCTTTTCTGAAGGGAATGCAGCTATAAAGGAATCATTCCTCCACACATGCACTGGTTCAATCACATAAGGGGCCATTTTTTCACGACTGTTGCCAAAGTGATCTGTCGCCACCTTTAACCCAACCTCTTTAATTGCCTTTACCCATTCGTTTGCTGAGCCATCAAAAATGGGAACCTGCATAAACATTTGTGGACATTTCTGGGAACTATCAGTCTTCCTATGTTGAATGCAAGCATTATCAGTCGTTGGCCCCTCATCAAAATACTAAAAGTTCTGAAGAGAGGGAAAAATATAAAGCGTTCAGATTATAAACTTATACTCCTGATTTTCTTGTGTAGATGCCTTCCGCTCCATAACAAATTCGTCTATAATTTACGTCTTCTCTTGAAATAATCACCTCTAAAACTTTATTGTTCTTTTTTTTTTTGTACCGACTTCTTCCACCAAAGAAATATAATTAAAATCTGGTGCATTGATATAACCTTGTTTCACTGAATGTCATCAGAAAGTGTAAGAGTCTCACATCCAGACCCAAATTATATAGGCTTTACAAGTTGGGACCACGGGCCCAATTTTGTTACAGCAAGAAGGAAGATTATTTTATTGGGACATTAGTCCGTACATATTGTTTGAGGATCTAGTATTGAGTAGATAGGGATATGAGATTATGGACCTAGATTCAAAATGGAGTAGGTTCGACCCATTAGGCCTGGATATGGATGGAAAAGCCCAAGTATTTTTGGCTGTTAAGTTCGTGATAATTGGAGGGTGAATCAGAAATTGTGTGGCACATCTTGTGGAGAGCATGGGCTAGAGCTGTTTTGTCAGAACCCCAAGTGAGGAAATGAACTTCATGGAGCTTATGAAGAAGTTGATGAACACTTTAGAAGATTCTGACATGGAATTAGTTGCTGCCATAATGTGACAGATCTGGTTCAGAACAACATAAATGGCTAGAGGAATTGTAACGCATTGAAGGAAATTGAGGGGGGGATCAAACTCACATCAAAATAAGGAAGAGGTTTTGAAAAGACTGGATTCGGATACATTTAAAGTAAATTGGGACGCTTCTGTTGAGTGTGGAGCCTAGTTTTATACTCGAGTGGAGGCAACCCAAGAGTTCACTCGTTATTCGCTCGACATATCGCTTGAGCAAAGCTCAACCCGAGAGCTAGCTCGACAGGTGCTCGATAGTGGGCTCGAGTGAAACTCAGTTAGAGAGTTTGCTCAACAGGCGCTCGACATTAGGCTCGAGCAAAACTCAACCCTAGAGTTCATTCAAGTCTCGCTCGACTTGGCACTAGAGCGAACACCAGACATAAAGTTCGCTCAAGTGAGGTGTCGCTCGAGTCGCGCTGGACACCTCGCTCAAGCGAATAAGCGGAAAATCCACAGCCTTAGGTTTTTCACTGCACCACATATAAATATCACTGTTTTGAACAGTGGAGATGTTGAGCTTTAGACTGACTGACGAAAAACAGCAGAGAGAGAGTGAGGCGATAGAAAGTGGGAGAGTTTGAGAGGAGTGAGAAACTTGTACTTTTCATTGTGTACTTCATCTTCTCGCTGAATAAAAATCCTCTGCAGCTCCGTGGACATAGGCACATTGTCGAACCATGCAAATCTTGTATTGTGTGATTGTTTCTCTATTTTTCTTTACTATTCTTGCATTATCATTCCCCATCAGCTTCAGCAGATCAAAATTTGAAAATATGGGTGCAGGATCAATAATAAGAGATTGGCAGGGGAGGTAATAGCAGTCATGTGCTGTCCTATTAGTAATATAACTGATCCAGTACTTGCAGAAGCATTAGCCCTGTGGAAAGCCATAGAATTCTGTATAGACTTGGGAATGCAGCGGGTTATATTTGAAGGTGATTGTATGGTTGTGATGAAGGCGACTCAAAATGAAGGGGAATGCTGGAGCACATATGGACAGATTATAGAAGATGTAAAGAGGCAGCTAAATGAAAGAGGATGCCATATTCAACATGCTAAACGAAATGCTAATCAGGCTGCTCATTGGATGGAAAAAAAGGCAGTCCATTTAGATGAAAGTAGAATATAGATGGAAGAATATCCTCCTGAAATAACTAATGAATTGAGATTGAAAAGAGTATTTAACAGTTTGGTCAAATGTTTAATGAAGTTTATGTTAAAAATATTCAAAATCAAAGTTATAGGGCATGGAAAATCAAATAAGTCCCTAAATGCACTATACACATAAATTCACAGTATGATGATTAAAAACTTGCACGAACACCTACAAGATCTATAAGAGAGAGGCAGGTTTTTTTAAGAAAAATAAAAGGACATGTATCCTTATCCGGAGCGGAATTCTTACGAAACATAAGCTAGCGAAAAGCAAGCTTAAGTTTGAGCCTAGCGGATCCATTCAGGAAATCTTTACAAAATTATAGCACCAACCTCCACGTTGCCATCTTCAGGGTCCGAATTCTGTATCTCAATCCTGCAATTGTCAACCCCGGTGGCCTCCAAGGCTGACAGTAAGTGCTCAATGGTTCGAATTCTGAACCCATTCTTACAAAGCGTGGTGCAGAGAGGTGACTCTTCGGCAAAATCGATGGACGCAAGAATCGAATTGGATCGGAAATCGAAGTACCTCCCTTGGCCTGCAAGGTCCGGCCAAATTTTAATCGTGGAAACCTCGCCAGAATGCAGAGTCTTACCGGCCCGCTCTATGCATCCAGCAAGGGTTTGCTGGAGCCTGCCCGTCTGCGATCAAAGAGATCAGAAAAAAAACTAAGAATTACAAAAATTTGCGATGAGAGAGAGAGAGAGAGAGTACTTGTTTCCACGAGACGAGATTTGAGGACTTAAAGGCGTTGAAGGCAGCTGCCATAGTCATCGAGTGAAGGCGACCGTATACTGAAGGAAGTTACATATTTTGTAGGCAGGGTAGACTGAGTTGAAGAGCCTTGTCGTTTCGGGAGAAAACTTATGACGAGGAACAGCTGGACATTTTGGCGGGAGTAACGCCCACAAGTTTTAGGTGGATTTAGATGGTGAGATGGATTTAGACGGTGAGACGAGAGGGGAGAAGATGATATGGTTTTAAATAAAAATTAAATAATATAATATTAATTTTTAATATTATTATTATTTTAAAATTTTAAAAATTAAATTTTTTATTATATTTTATATAATAATTTGAAAAAATTATAATGATAAAATAAGATAACATTAGATGAAATATTTTTATTATCTAAACGAAATCTTAAACCACCATATCAATATCAAACTAATTATGATAGGATTGATTACTTTTTGAATCTCATATAAAAAGTTAAGGATAATGCTTATCCCACAAACAAAAGCTATCACGGTGGCTACCGATTCTTTTTCTTTTTCTTTTTTAACTTAATGATTAAATAAGTATTGTTAAATGATATTGTGAATTTGAAAAAAAATAATTAAGGATATAAACAAAATATATGAAAAAAAAGCTAAAAAAAAAAATAGCGTGTTTGGTGGCCACCATCGATGGCTTTTGTTTGTGGTTGTAATAGGATCCAAAAGTTAAATCCATCTCAACCTATTTTATATATTCAAACACAGATCTAAACTTATTTACATTTAAATATATCTCAATGAGATCTACAAAATATTATTATTTATAGTTCAACTTAAATTATTTGAAATCAATTCAACATCCAAACGCAAGCGTTGAGTACTCTCGTTAAATGTTCGGTATGGAACAAACTTTTAATGGTATGGTTCTAAAGTTAAAGATACTTTATTATCGTTAAGGGGGGTTTAAATAATTAATTGAGATGACAGTAAAAAAATTGAATAAAAAATTATAAGAATATTATTTTTTAATATTATTTTATTTTAAGATTTGAAAATGTTAAATTAATTATTATATTTTGTTTGAAAGTTTAGAAAATTATAATAATTAGAAGAGATAAATTGAGATGATTTTTTAATCGAAACAAGACCTAAGTGATTGTCACGTTGCATGTTAACCACACATCATATCTTCATTAACAACACATAACACTTGTCTTCACATTAGAGGGATATATATATATATATGTATGTATGTATGTATGTATGTATGTATGTATGTATTAGTTCTGCTATATACAGTCACGGTTGTGAAGGCTCTATGAACTCTACTACATGTAAGTGGTTATTTTATATTAAAAAAAATGGTAATACTAAATACAATCATAATATGTAAGCGTCGCACAATCTATTTGAAAAAAAATAAGGTCCACCATTAAAAAATAATCTTTTAATGTGGGTTTCGTATTCATCCACTTTTTTCAATGGGACTGCGTGACACTTGCATATTTTATAACTGTATCTAGCATTTTTCTAAGAGAGAGAGAGAGGAACAAGAAAACACATTCGGAGAATCACATTTTGCATTTCTTAGATCGAACAAATTGTAAGTCGCGTCGAGGAACTAAAGCAGAAGCATTGCCAGTAAATGAAACCTTCCCCAATTCCAGTTCTAGATCACGTCGAGAAACTTTTCTTCCTATCTTGCTTTTTGTCCTTGCTTTCAGTCACTAAACAAAGGTCACTCCATGTAGTTAATGGCATGTAGCATTTTGATCTTGGCTCTTGTGTGTTACCTTTGTCTCTGTAGTGGTTGTTTGCTTTGGAAAGTAGTCAATTTAATCCTCTATAGCTACCAATCAAATAGATTCTAACCTAGGAAAAAAAAATCCAACACTTTAAATCTATATACAGGAAAGATTGAAGCCACATCTTGCCACATCTTTTCAAGAACTTCTCTTTCCTTTCACTTCTTGAAAAAGCTTAAGCTTATGATACACTAGTATTGCAATCATTTTTATGGATATACATACAAACAAACAAACAATCTTTGCTTAAAAAACACATTTTGAGAGATTAAATCATGCTTGAATGTGGCATTGCTGCTTGAAATTTAACAGAGCTTGAAGCGTCATGATATGCAATACAAAGTCACATACTCCCGTTCATCATAGTTAAATATGTAGTGTACCTAATATGCATCTAACAATATAAAATATTCACATTAGATAGCTTTTTTTTTTTAGCAATACAATGTAGTAGACGTACTATATCCCAAAAACATAAATATGCTTCATAGATTTACATAATAATAAATATCCAAAAGGTTACAGTACTTGTTCAATAGGTTTGTAACAATAAGAGTACTGGAGAAAATGCTTCATAAATACAAACTGGAATAAAACTACTGCACTAAATTGCTGAGCCGCTCACGTAACTCGACTATGATGTTTAAGATCACATCCAAAAAGTGTACAACCAAAGTTATTAATTCTCATCGTCGCCATCTTGTTGTGGACTAATCAATCTAGTCCAGTCTGCTGGACGTGGGTCCTTGATATCCTAACATATTGTCTATTCTAAGGGGAATGATAGTTGAGATTACGAAATAAGATTTGTTAATAATTTCAGCAAGTAGGCTACTAAGTTACCAATACTATGTGTGTGTATATATATATATATATATATATA
This sequence comes from Juglans regia, assembly GCF_001411555.2. NCBI lineage: Eukaryota > Viridiplantae > Streptophyta > Magnoliopsida > Fagales > Juglandaceae > Juglans > Juglans regia. The sequence continues at coordinate 27,535,941 of NC_049913.1, read as the reverse complement.
TGCATGCATGACAGTAAAATGACATGGATGCATTGTGAATTTGTGACATGAATATGAATATGCATGACATAACTTGACAAATAGTATGTCATGTGCTTGACTTAAAAAATAACGTGATCATGTGGACATAAGATGAACTTGAAAACTTGTTAACATATATATGGTTTATTAAACGTGAACATGAGATTCTACATAGGTTCTATTGAGTCGTGTGCTCCTGTCAGTGCCGTATCACATTACAAGCATCTACGCCAACTGTGAGTACGTCATGATCACTGAATTGATTTAAAATTGATAAACATGTAGTTGGCACCCTTGAAGTTAGGTGTGACTTTGCTTTAGTAACCAGTTACTTAGGTCCCAATCAAAATCCGTTGACGGTACTTTGTCAACCTAGGAAATTCCATACCAGTTTAAACACTACAGCGTGGATAATGAAATTCTACTATGATAACTCTCCATCCTAGCACTTGGGGTCGTCAAAAAAATAAAAGACTCCGAATGACTAGAAAATATATTTTCTCTGTACAAGTGACATGGCATGGCATATAATAAATGAATGTGTGACAGATAGGGGTGTAACGGGTCCGGTCTGGTTCAATTTTGGATTAAATTTAAGACCAAACCGGTATGCACTGGTTTTGCATTTTTGAAAACTGATTATGTTCTGGTTACCCTACTAAACCAATACCTCTGATTTTACTGGTTCAGGTCCGGTTCGGTTTGATTTTTTTATTTTAATAGTATTATTATTAGGGCATAAAATGTAATTAATATACTAATATATATTAGTATACTAATATGTACTAATTAATTAAAGCAAAATGTAATTAATATACTAATATGTACTAATTAATTAAAGCTAAATGTAATTAATATACTAATGTATATTAGTATTACCAATATATTATGTATTTATTAAAATGAATATGTTGATAATTTATTATGTCATAAAATGTTATTAATATATATGTTTTATGTTTAAAGCATATGGTCAAATAAATTTTCATGTTTAAGATTAAAATTTTATATTATAATTGTAATAACATTATCTTATATATAATTATAATTTATATTATTATATATATAAATGTTATATAATATAAATAATATTATATATAATATTAAAAAAATTAATTTAAAATATATAATATAGTGAACCGGTTCTAAAAAGTATAGAACCAGAATCGGACTGGTACTGGCCGGTTTTAGAATTACGAAAACCGGTTCCAGACTGGTTCCACCAGTTCGGGTCGGTCCTGGCTAGTCCGGTCCAATTTTTGCGTTAAATTTTACACCCATAGTGACAAATGATGTGGTATAACATGACATGCAACAGATAAGTATGTATTTGCTATAAATGGCATGACGTGACATATTATAACAATTTATAATAATCATAAGTAATAATAATATGATAATAATAGTCTTATCATCGTACATACATAAATACATCGAGAGTAAATTAGAGGTTAACTTACAGTGATTTCCTATAACGTAAAATGTAGCGTGAAAAACCGTGAACTGAAATGAGATATTTTGTAAGAATTAGGATATCCCACTAAACACTTAGAAACACTAAGATTATTGACTTATGTCTAAATTGCAAATTTACAACTATACTTGTGGGAAATAACAATTTTCACCTTAAAATAAGAATTTTGCATACTAATTCTAAATATTACCAAAATTTATATAAGGAATGTAAATTTTATCCTAAATCTAAATATCAAATCAAAAAAACTTAAAACCAAACATCACTATGTGAACTACATCATGGCCAATTTATATAATGGGCAAAAACTTGATTTTTGTTGCAATTTGACTAATCATCAAACTAACATGTTTAAACCGATTTTTGCAACATTCAAAAATCAAATCCTATGTTATAAAATCGTGCTAAGACATCAACATTCACATTTCATAAAAATACTAAACATCACTTTAACAAAAATGGCAAAACATCAAGTTTAGGTCAAATATGACCAACTCTTAATGTTCTTGGTCAATTGATTTCCAAATCAACTCTAAGAACTTCAAAAGTATATAATCACACTCATAACATGTTCATCATTCAAAGCTAAGCGATAGCATACTTGATCAAATAACCAAAATAATAAAAGTACAACCTACATAATCGGCTTGCACTAAAACACCAAAATCGTGTACACCATGCTTTTGACTTGAAACAAAAATATTAGATCCTATATTTTCATGAAATAAAATTTTAATAAATATAACCATATACCTCATATTCAAGTTTTAACTTGATCTAAGCATTAAATCTAGCATCACATTGCAAAAACTTCATTAAAACATAACTCATACTCAAGAGCCTTTAGATTAAGTCCTAAAAATGAACAAAATAGACTAAAAAAATGAACAAAATACATGAAGACAATGTCATGAGAATCAACTTAGAAAGGGCTAGAAAATGCAAGGCAAAAACTGCCAGAACATATGCCTGAAGCTCTCTTTCGATCTCTCTCTAAACAAGTGAGAAAAAAATGCAAAGTGTGAAATGAAAAATGAGGGAGGAGTGAAATACATTGGAGGGGCCTAACGGGGTGGCTGAGTGACCCTTGGATGAGAGGTTGGTAGCCAAAAGGAGGTGACAAATGGGGTTGCACAACTATTGTTTCCTCTATTGCATCTGGACGAGTGATGGCTAGTGATGGAGGTAGGCTTTTTGACTCCCATCAAGTGACTCTTGGGGGCTAGACTTGAGTGGTATGTCACCTTTTGTCTTGACATTGGGCGAGGGAGAAAACTTCCTCAATGGTGTTTTTTTTTGTGAGCCAAAAATGGGCTTACCGACGGACTTCAATTTGGGGTTTTGAATGGGCTTCATTTGGGTTTTCGGTTATGGGTGAGTCCAAATCAAAATTTTCTTGGCCGAATGTAATTACCAAGATGTAAGAGAGTGATTAAGGGTATATGAGTGAAAAATTGAGTGATTAATAGCATGCGGAAGTGATTAATTCACGTGATTAAACACTGAATCAAAACCAACCACTATAAGGTTTGAAACCAAGTTTAGGGTTTTGACCATCATCATAGGTTTAGGGTTTTGATTGAAATCCAATGGTTTGAGATTTTACTAGGGTTGAAACCTCTTTTAGTTGATCAAAAAGTATTTTCGTCAGTCGGAATAGTATTTGCATAGGTGACATGATCACATAGCTTGATTTGCCTTTCATTCCATCACAAATCAATCTCCTCATGTAAGTGTCCTATTTCTATTCCAAAGAATGGCTAGGATTTTGCCAAGTGTCCATCCGAAGGTAATCCTAGTGATTCTAAGTGGATTTAGACATTCTACACAACGATTTGAAAATTGTTTGAATCACGGGTTACTATTCACTCAAAAAATTGTGAAAAATATTATTACATCATAAAATCCTAAATAATCATATGAGTCTAGTAATTCAATTCGTTTCACAAAATTTGACTTCTAAGTGCCTCGATTAAATCCATTGCCACTCTTGGTTACTATTCATTTGGGAAATGGGACATATTATTGCGCTGTAAATTCTTGGTTTGAGTTTTTTTATGGATTATAGTTAATATACTGATATATAAGTTTGATGAAGATTTGTTGCATGTTATAAGTTTTTTATGAGAGTTTTAGTTAGATCTAAAAAGTTGAAAACTTGGAAGTTAAAAACATATTTTGTTTTGACTAAACTTGAGTCTTTTGTTGTGAAAGCATGCTCCAATGACTTTAATATTTATATATGATGTTCCTTGGATTTTGATTTACATGTTAGGATATTATTTTGAAGATTTATGATGTACGTTTTAAAAATATGAATTTTTATACATGGAAAGGTTCAAATGGGTCTTATATTTGAAGTTTTCGGATAGATATATGTTTTGATGCGTATTTTACCATGTGATCTTAGGTTTGATGCTTAGATCTATTCTAAGACTTGATTATTAAACATATGATGGTTAGCCTTCAAAATATGGCACCTACAGCACTTGGAAATTTTATGCAGTGTGGATATCTAGAATTTTATGAAAATTATGTGTACTCTGAGTTGAAGGGTCAATAGGTCTATGGGAAGAACTTGTGGAGTCAATATGTTTAGAGGTGCGAAGATTTAAGGTTTATGGGGAGAAAATGATTGATCTAAGTACGTACGTGTATTGGATATGCATATTATAGGTTTAATGATCAAGCAAACCCAATAGGAGAGTGTCATGAGATTTCTTGAGTTTGATTGATATCACTATACGTCTAATCAAGGTACTTGTTAATGGATTAGATATGAACTTCGTTGTAGAATGCCGATTTAAAGATTTTAGGAACAAGAAATTCTTAACAACCCTAAACTTTGGAAAATATATGTTGTTATTTATTTAAGATTATTATTTTACGTGGAGAGTCTAGTTATTATTTTATGTGGAGGGTTTTAAGTTACTATATGACGTGGATTATTTGGGTGAAATTATAATTAGGCTTTTAATCGAATCCCTTGTTGAGGTTTATATTCTTAGGCTTTAATTGAATGCTGTAGTGTATGATGGTTGCCACTACGTATACATTATTACAAGAAAAATAGATTTTTGTGATCAATTTATTGCAATCAAAAGATTATTCACAACCAATTTTAGTTACAAATAGTCATTTCGTTGGAATTAACTGGTCGCAAATAAGTAATTCTTTTATAGTACAGATGTGTATAAAGGACGAGAAGAATATGCGAGATTAAGAAACAAATATCGGAGGACTGAAACTCTTGAAATATTAGGTTCAAGAAAATATTGCTCAAGAATTTAGAATAGATGCATGAAAAGAATTCGAAAGATAAGTACATGGATTGCTTGAGATCCTATCAAATTTCGAAGACAAAGTTTTTATAAGGATGAGAGTTTGAAACAACCCGATCTCAATATTATTAAGAATTTAGTTATCACATTAGTCCATATTAAAACATAAAAGTATAAATATCTTACCGACTGTATGGAAAAAATAAATAAATAAAAAATAATAACAATGAATACATCATTCAAGAAATTCACCAACACATGAATTTACCAAAATGCCAATTGTAGAAGTTGCCTCCTACAATATAATAAGATCTTGTATACGTCCTACGATCCCCCAAATGCATATAATAATAAGAGTAATGTTATGTATAGTTGTGGAGTACGTAAGTGCCGTACAGTCGTTTTGAAAAAGAGTAAGATCTACTATTAAAAAATTAATTTATTTTTATGTGTCTTATAGTTATTCATTTTTTTTAAAATGACTGTACAACGTTTGCACACTCACGATTGCAAATATCATTTTTATAATAATAATAATAATAAGTTTTCAGATTTGAGTCGTGAGTGTTGAAATTTTCACCTGCCCAATGGCACCTTAGTTTGAACTTTGAAGTTTGCCCACGCCGCAAGACGTCTATTTAAACAAGCATTTAACGTACAGTACGTTTTGCCAATTTCTGATCTCCTGTCTCGCTAACCGACATTTCGTGTTCGGCACCTTGAAAAATTTTGTTCGGCTCTCTGTGTAGACCTGATTCCATAACTTCGAAAGTGTTTCAAATAAACCCAAAAGCTCCTCCCGTACCTACATCATCATAGGAAATGACCAAACCGTCTGGCCGGCAAATCCAAAGTTGGCTAGTCTGTCAATCAAACAAAAGTCTCTCTTTGTTCATTTCGCACTGCTTTTAACCCAGAAAATTTGGGTATATTTATTCATTCTAAGACACCATTTTAATATACCAATTCTTTCTGTTCAACGCACCCGCATACACTGAAGAAAGATCAGTGCAATGGCACCTAAAAGTCGGAGCTACCAACTCTCGGCAACCCCATTTGTGATATTCGCACAATTGTTAGCCATTGCCGTAACCACACTAGTGTTTGTTCTTTACCTACATTTTGAGGGAGGATTTGCTTTCGAATCCGAAGATAAAACCAAGATTTTCAATGTGAGTACTTCTGAATATGCATGCGCGCAGATCATGTAGTCGACGCGTTCCCTTATCTAAATTACGATTATTTTTGTTGAGGATTTTTTCGTTTAAATTCTTCTTCTTCTTCTTATATACAGGTGCACCCTTTTCTCATGGTGCTTGGCCTTATTATAATTGGTGGAGAAGGTAATGAAAACGCCTTGTATATATTCTGGATAATTAAAAGATGATGAGCAGGATAGCATACTAGAGCCTTTTAATTTATAGTTGCAATATTATTCTGAAATAATATTTAATTTGGATATTAATGGTAAGTTTGAAAGGCTAATCAATTAATATTATATGACTCATCATCAGCTATAATGGCATACAAGATAGTCCCTGGTGATAGAAGGACGCAAAAGGGGGTTCACCTGATATTGCATCTGCTAGCTCTTACGGCTGGAATTTTGGGGATTGTTTTTATTTTCAGATTTCACAATGAGATAGGAGCTAAGGATATGCAAACCTTGCATTCATGGCTGGGTATTATTACCATATCACTCTATGGTTTGCAGGTACTACTACATTTACCTAAGATATGACTTCCAATATATGCTTAAATATTTCGCAGCGGGGTTTCCAGATTTTATCAGTTTTCTAAGGCTTTTTATTAGTTTAACTTGAAGTCAAATTACTCATTTGAATTTAGAGTATCTCAGAATCACGACAAAAGATATATGTGTGTGTATATATATATATATGTATATGTATATATGCATGCATGCATGCATGCATATATGTATATCTATGTGTGTATGATTTGAACCAAGTATTATGATGATATGTAGAAGAAAAACGTCGCTCTGTTTAGATTTAAAAATGAATTGAGATGGTTTGTAAATAATAATGAGATTTGTGAGTTAAAATTTATAAATAATAGTGAATAGTAGTGAGATGATATCTCTCAATCCAAACTGGCTTAAAAACAACGCCCGCGAGCTTTTAAAATATTGTAGTTTGTGAATAATAGATCACGGTAGTGCACATAAACTCATAAAATTTATTATCTATTAAGAGTATCGAAACATGGTAGCAAATTAAAGATGCATAACTTCCAATAAAAAATGTTTTAATTGCTAGGTTAAGTACCCCATGTATATATGCCATTTGAAAAAAAATATATATAGATCAACGTACATGAAAAACTCATTTTTTTCATGAACGATCTTACTTTTTCAAATAGTTCACACGGGACTTGCACATGCTATTACCTGTACGTTGCATTAATACTTAGTTTAATTATCGATGTTGGGACTCATCTCATGTTACATTCCTGTATGTACATCAGTGGGTGCTTGCCTTCTTTGCCTATTGCTTCCCTGGTGGAGAAATGTCACGAAGAGGAACACTCCTCCCATGGCACATATTTGTTGGTATGGTCATCTTCCTCTTGGCAGTGGCAACGGCTCTGACAGGCTTGTCTGGCTTCTCTAACCTACTACTCAGCACTAAAGGATACATACTCAACTTCACCGGGCTCTTGATCCTTCTATTTGCAATCACCGTTACCCTCACTGTCATCCTTCCTCGAGGTTATTGAGTTCAGATAGCTCAGTTTGCCACTACTTTCTACTCATATGGCTAATTAATGTCTGATCTGCCGAATGAATAGTACCTAATATCGGACAACAAGCAAATAAGGAAACAAGAAAACTGCTTCATACTTCCCTCAGGTTGAAGCTGCTTCATATTATGTGGATAGCTTTATAATATTTAGGATAATTTCATAATTCATATTATTTGTTATTACAATTAGAGTAAGATTGGTAATTGAATTTACCAATAAATCTTCACTAGCCTTAGAATTCTCTAAGATATATACGGTATTTGAATTGATTGAATCTCTTGTATGTCTATTTTTTTTTTTGAATAAACAGGTGTTAACCTTCATTAAGAGAGGACTTACAGAGTTGATTTGAAAAACAAATCAATTACAATCGTTAATATCTTCCCAGTACACTTTCGTGACTGACATGGTCTAGTCCAGATAATAAATCTCTAAAGACCTAGATCTTTAGAGAAAATACCACCTCTGTCCACGACAGAGATTACAAAGCCTCATACCCCGTCTAAGCAGGGTAGGGTATACCAAACCCCAACAAATCCGTCGACGCGGAGGGGGGACTAATACTCCATTCGGACCAAAGTCTGAAGGTACTAATTTTTTTAAGATTTTTATTAACCTAGAAACTACATTATACAAAGAAAACTATAAAGAAAAACACTGCAACAAAAGAAAACGGAACACAGAGGCTGCTGTGGCGCGTGCAGTACACGCGCCACTCTGGGAAGGGAACCGCCAGTCGACCTTGGAGATTCCGGACTCACAGACTCCAGAAATGCCGCGTGTGGTGTTGGTAGAGGGCTCCCGGGTGGTGCGTGAAGGCCACGCGCCAAACGACGCCGAAACTACGAGCCGCGCGTGCGGGCTACTCGCCGCTCCGTTTGGTGCCGCATTCGGTGGTCTTTCAGATCGGCGATAGGGCATTACCATGGCGGGGCGCGTACTGGCCTATGGCGGCGGGAAGACCCAGATCGGCGATTCACTCTTATTTCGCCTGAAAATACAAAAAAACACAAAACAAAAACTACATAGAAGAGAAGGGATGAAGGAGGAGGAGGGAGGGAGGGGAAGGGAGCCGAAGCTCCCACCCCTCAAGCCGGATCTGCGAAGGAGGTTTTTAGAGAGGGGCTGGAGAAAAGAGTTTTTAGAGAGGGGTGGGAGCTTCAAAATCTCTTGTATGTCTATTTAAGACAGGGTATCAAGAATAAAGGGTCTCTTTGACATTTACTCAAAAACAAAAAAGCTTTGTTATAGAAGATTTTGGGTTCCTCGACTTATTCTACCAAAGGGTCGACGCCTACGATTCCTCTAATTATTCTACAAAAATTGAGCTTTTCGTGTGAGATTTCCATCTTGTTATGGACGTCACAATATTTCTCTTGATCAACGAATGAAACAAAGCTATGTTCCTATTCTATACAATGCAAGCATGAGGTAGTACTCCTAATTAAATAAAGCATATGTACCAGCTAGCTAGAACTTCATGTTGTACTGAAAATAGACGTTTACCTAATAAAATAAGAGCTTTGCTACACAACCTCCACCACACTCTAGACTCTATATTTTTTTAAATTTTTAATATTTTTTTTCAAATTTTTTTTGAGTTTATTCTTTTTAAATTATTTCAAATTTTTTATTCATTATTCATATAATAAATATTTGATAAAAGAAAAAAATAATAAAAATAAAAAATAATGTGGAGTGTGGAGTGTTAGAAAGTTGTGAAGATTTTTTGATAAAATAAAGGTGTTAGAGCACAATGCTTAGTCCTATATGACGAATTAATGGTTAAATCTACTGGCATTGGATTAGCTATAATAAGACCATCCAAGTATTCATCTACAGTATTTCTTCAAATTTGACTTATACTGTAGCTGGGTCATCTTATTTTTTAATGAATATTCCTCAAACCAAACCCACTTCTCTTCTTACTACAAGAAAATCGGTTTTTTCTTGGCATTTGAATTTTGCCGCAAAAAGTGTTTAAATTGCCGCATTTGAGTATTTCCAGCGATTTAAAAATCGTTGCACATTTGTTGCATTTGTTTGTTCACTTCTATTTTAACCCAGTGAATACCAAAAATTGGCGATTTTTGTTCGCCACAAATGCCAAATAAAACGCCGCAAATGGCCATTGGCTTTGCCTATTAAATCATTGGGAAAACATATTTGCGATGAATTATAGTCGTCGCAAATATTTAATAAATCGCCGCGAATGAAGAGATATGTTCCAACGATCTAAAAATAGCTGGAAATAAGTATTTCCAACAATATTTTGTTTCGTTGCTAAAAAGTTATTGAACCATGAGGGCTGTAGAGGGAGTGCTCTAATGATAGGCAACAACAATTCTTGTGGAAGGCCTTGTGGAAAATGAGAGTTCCTCATAAGATAAAGGTTTTTACTTGGAGGGCATACAAGGAGGTTCTACCTTCCCAACAGAATCTACTTCAAAAGCATGCCAATATCGAAGGACCCTGCTATTTTTGCAAACAACAAACTAAAGACACAACCCATGCTTTACTATACTGCCCTAACATTCATTCAAGTTGGTTTTTAGATATTCCTCTCATTCAACAGCTAGGAGTAAACTTGCCAGTATTGCAAGTAGCTTTGGCATAATTAAAGCAGGGACAGGAGGATGATCTAGCCTCTTTCTTTGCTATTGCTTGGGGATTTTGGTGGAGAAGAAACCAAATGGTTCATAAGCAGAAAAATTTTGTAGTCCAACAGGTCATTGATCATGCTCTTTTTGTTATAAGAGCTCATATTGATCTGAAACATTTGCCTAAGCTGAAAGCTCGAGAGTATTATGATTGAAAGCCCCCACCAAAGGGTTGGTTGAAACTAAATGTGGATGGTGCTGTTTTGGTGACCTTCATAAGGCAGGGTTGAGGGAGGTGCTTAGAAATGATGTTGGTAAGGTGATATTGGCAACAAGAAAGGTAGAGTTTGAAGTGAATACTGCTGAAGTCATTGAATCGCTGGATATTTTTTGGGCCTTACAGCTGTGTGCTAGTATGGGGATCCAAAGATTGATTGTGAAATCAGATTGCTTGATGGCTGTCCAAGTGCTCAACAATGAACTTGTTTTTGATGCAATGTTAGTTCCATTATTGAGTGAAGTAAGAAAGTTGTTCAGAGTGTCTGTAGAGTGCAAATTTCAACGTGTCTATAGAGAAGGTAATCGGGTTGCTTATATTCTTGCCCGATATGCTTGGAACATTGAGAGTATCTCAATGTGGAATGAGTGTTGTCTAGACTTTATTTCTCAGGTTGTTTGGCTTGATAAATGTCTGTAAACTCTTTTTATTAATGAAATTTCAGAGTTCCTATAAAAAAATAATTATTTGCGGCGAAAAGTGTCGTTTAGTGTCGTCGCAAATAATCTGTTCCAAAATTAATAAAAAAAATACTAGTGAAACATATCACTAGCATTCCAAACCATCGATCGAAGTATGATTATCCTTATGATATCTTTTTATAGTATCATCAATGTGGATTAACTTCTTTATAGTATCATCAAGAAGAAACAAATTGAAAAAACAAAAAAAAGAACTGCAGAAAAACTCCATCCACATCACACAACTGCACAATGATCCCCATCACTTCACATGTGAAATAAGATGGCTTTCATAGCCTAAATATGATAGATGGCACAACATATTGTTTCATCCTAAAAAAGTTTAAGAACTTAGTGAAGCTCAAGCCATTTGCACCATACATGCATACATACATAATGAATGAGCACAAGAAGTAGAAGCAGATTGTAGTCTGCCAATGGGCTATATACACTACGGTGGACCAAATATATGAGTTGCAAAATCCATTCAGTAGTGATATTCATTCAGACAACATTAAAAAATAGTCAAACAAGTAGTGCATTATATGTGGTAGTATAATACTCTGCCAAATCTTAAATTCAAAAGAAAACAAAACTAAAGATCCGTACAACTATAACAAATAGAAATTTAAAGGCCAAGGTTTAGGCACAAGTAGAAATTTAGGCCAAGGTTCAACAATATTATTGAAGAAGCCAACTAGTCCAGTACCTAGGCCTATAAGAAGTGCAAATGCCCACTTGAGTAAAACATACTGAAATATTTGAACCTTCTTCCTTGACCTCCAGTCTTGCTTAAATAATTCATTTTCAATAATCTTGAAACAGAATAAACAATGACAGCCTTAGTCTTCAGCTTTGATATCAGTAAACAAACTCCTAGATAAAAGTGAGCTAATTCCTAAGCTTTAATTAGAAATTATAAACTAATTTTTCAATAACAATGTTACTAGGTTAGATTTTGGGGAAAAATTCTTTCTCTTGGTTCCTCATGGGAAAGTACACTTCATATAAGTTACCATTGCAAGCATGTCATATAATATGAATGAATGCATGCATACAACCATATCCATGTAATTCATCAAAATCTAATATATTTCCTTACACTGAGAATGCAGAATGCAAAGGGATAAAATAAAGAACATGCAAATTAGTTTTGCTTTCCTGATTGAAAGTCAGTCCATATAAATTTAAAAAAGAACAAGAAAACAAATTTGTAACTATCTGTAGATGTGTCATGCTTTTTCCAACCTGGAACAAAATAAAATGGATCATAAACAAATGATCATAAGTTTAATGAAGGGAATGATAGGTATGATCAAATCATAATATCATGGTTTTCCAATATTATAGAAGTCTTCTTACAAATGAAGACTAAGCCAAAATGATGGAGTTTTAAACTAAACTGAACTTAGTCTTCTTACAAATGAAGACTAAGCCAAAGTTCCAGCCTTGTAGAGTGAAGATATAAGTTAAAAATGAAGGGGGAACTGCTGCAACACAAATAGAAGACATCACAAATTTCTTGATGTACTTTGAGCTCTAACAGGTGGGTTTAATCCTATTTATAGATTATATTTTCCCTCCTTATTATTATCCACTCAAATACACAAGATATAGAAGAAAGATGTGAGAAAAGGAAGGTGAAACTCATTTTTTCAGCTTCCTTTTTTAATAATAGAGTAACCGGTTTTTTTTTCCTATGATGATCAAAGACTGAGACAAGCTGACAGATAATACAAAACAAATGCAAAACAATAGGCTGACTCCTCTTTTGGGTTGACAAATTGGAAGCCTGCTGCCACAAAGTCAATCTCTAACGAAAAATACTATCCAACCAAATTTCAGGATAAGTAGATGCATTGATGTTGGTGTTGTGCCATGAATTATTCTGATATTGATAGGTTACACTAGGGTAAAAACATATGGCATGAGACTAATATGAACACTATGCACATTATGGAAACCAACTAATGTGATCCAAAATAGTTGAGTAGGAAAATAAGAATGATAAACAAATGATAATGAAAGAATAGAAAACCAACCCACTTAAAAAAACAAGCATGCACATACACATGCAGAGAGAGAGGGGGGTCCCTAGAAAAGAGTAGATGATGTGATCTTATAGTCAAAAGTACGTTAGGCTATAAGAGTGACTATTCTTCATGCCATGCATAAGTCATTTAATTAAATGTATCATCAAAAACTCCATGTCCTGATTTATATTGCACAGAAAAAGATATAGACAAAAAGTCCCATTGTTTTTGGTGGATGGCATCTATAAGGAGGCAAACCTAAAATGATTGAGCTCCTTAGAATAATTGGCACACAATGTTAAAAAGTACCAAGTTCTACTGAACTTCAATGGGAAATAATTGCATTAGATGATGTCATACGCACCTCATACTTGAATTGTGCTCCTGCCTGAAGATCTGTTTCAACTGTGGCGATCTTAAAATATAGAATGATATATTTGTTAGTAAGCACGTGATTTATGGTGGCACCTAAGGAAATGAGATATTAAAGTCTTACAATTTCTAGGATCAATATATGCAATAGAAACAAGAAACCCGGGACCCATGTATGCAAATAAGCTTTTCAGCTTGTCCACTGCCAAAAAGAGATAAATAGGCACAAATCAATAAAGCAACAAAAAAAAAAAATGATAATTTTCAAATATCCTTGATCATAGTTGATATTAAAGCAAAGAAAATGAAATTTTTATTTCAGTGGCTATGGTGTCCAAAGGCAAAACATGGAAAGTAAAAAAAAAAAAAAAAAAAAAACAGATTTAACCAATGCATGTAAGATTATATTCATTGTATACCAGGTGAAGGCCTTGATTTGTCTCAACAACAGTATCTCCTGCAAAACCAAATCACACACAACAAAAAAAGAAGTCTAGGTTCAACAGCAGTATCTCCTTGATTTGTATTCATTGTACGAATTAGACATCAAGTTCACTAGAACGCACTAAATCTAGGTTCAAAGCCATAATTGAAAAATGAATGATATCAACAACTGATATACAAACTAGGGACCGCACAAATATTTCTACACTACAGGTACAAAACACAAAACCCAATCTTCAAACGAAACTAAAACAAGAAATCAAGCAAAGATAACAGGAATGAAAAGAACCCATATGTGAAAACCGAAGGCAATATCAGGGGTAGTTGTGGTGGTTGCTTGGCGTGGAGTGGTGGCTCGGGAGGAGCACGAAGACTCTGGGGAGAGCTAGTGGCCGTGGGTTGCGAACAAAGAAAGGGAGAGAGGGAGGTTGCTGGGCTAGGCCTGGAGGAGAAGGGGGCTCCGTCGAAGAACTGGTGAGATGGCCGACGTGTGGGTGGTAGAGAACGGCGCCCCTAATGGCAGTGACATAGAGAAATTCGTGAGAGAGAGGGGTGACGCCAAATTCGGGGAGGCAAGAGATCGGTGGGAGGCTGGGGGTGGCCGTCGAGGTGAGGTGGCTTTGAACTGAGCCATTTCTCTGTCCTCATTTCAGGCAACAAATCTGATTGAACATCACCATTGCACCACACATGCATGACAATTTCATTTGGTCTTCGTGACGCTAATGCACCACCCTCTATCCTCCCTCTCTGATCCCACCTGTTCTCTTTCTCTCCCAATTGGACTAGGCATACGATGTTAAAAAATGGGTCTTTACATTTATTCTTCCTCACACATGCTATTGTTTATGTAACGATAAAAAAACATAAGCATTTCTTTGAGAATAGCATCCATGTTTCTTGTTTGGTGTTACAAGATTTAGGGTTTACAAGAATAGCATTTGTGTTTCTTTCCCCCTTTGTCGTTCTCATTTTGCATGCTTCTGAACTGATTATTAATATGGTTTTAGTGGCGCCCTCGACCCCCACATGGATTTGGTGGGAGTTGCAATGCTGGGGTCCTGGCTGCTTGGGTCACACACCCCATGCGCAAAGTGGAAGCATGTTTGTGTAAGCATGCAAAGTGTAGGTGTGTAGTTAAAACGCAGCAAAAAATAAAAAGGGCAATCTGAAATACTAAAAGTAACATAAATTAAAATTACATCACCCAGCAAAATAAACCATAGTCACCAAAACTCCCAAACACCTACATAAATTTTATACAATCATTTGACTAAATAAAAGGAAAATACCAAATCAATGCTACCTAAGGGGGAGGTCCCCAAGTCTTCAATCCTCAAGCGAAGAGGATCCTCCAAGTTCATATATGGCCTCTCCATCAAAGTCTACGGTTCTGCAAAAAGGAACAGCAGGTGGAGACATCGTAGTGAGATTTTGCAATCTTAGCAAGTAAAGCCACAGATTAACACGCAAAAATACATGCACGAAAAATACAAACATATCACAGCAATGGGAAAATTGAGAAAACATGGGGAGTGTGTGTGGGTGGTTAGTTTACTATGTAGGGAAAAAAATGTTAGAAGTCAAGTACCAACTTGAGACAAGAGATTAAAGGACTTTATGAGAGGTGGAGGATCTTACTGTGGTGGTGCCTAGAGGGGCGGTGCACGGTGACAGGGGTGGATTTGGACAAAAAAAGGGGGATTTACAACTGGGAAAAATTAAAGGGTGGTTGATCCAACGTAAACAAAGGGTGGAGGAAGGGAATCTCATGGGAGATAGTGGTGGTAGGCAGCGATGCAGAACGCTAAAAGAGAGGTCTAGGCTCGATTTGGGTGGATCGAAGAGGCCAAGTAGAGGGGAGAGGGTGTGGGGGTGGTTGGAAGACCACTATGGAGCTACTAAAAGTGGCGAAATGCGGCAACACATGGCGGAGCTTAGGGAAAAATTTCCTAACTCACGAGAAATGAGAACCAAAGAGGGAGAGCTTGTGGGATTTGGTGATGGAGGACGACATTGAGAGGGTGAGTGGCTCAAGATGGGTTTCAAAGGGAGGAGATCCAGCCTATTTATAAGTTGCGGTGCTTGGGCATAGTAGACGTAGCCTTGACTACAATTGGAGGTGAGGGATGGTTGGGGATGGCCTAGCTTTGCATGGCAGTGGCAATGTGCCAAGCACCTTCTGACAACGCCATCACGAGTTACTCCACTTAGGACTTTAGCTTCAGTTCCACTTCGGACCCTTCACTTCCATCTTCTTCCTTCAATCCTCATCCCTGATTCACCTAGGTCTTCCTCACTGCTTCTCTTGTCGTCAATGAGGTTCCTAACAAGCTCCCCCCCTTAAAGCACCTTGCCCATAAGGTGTAGGTAAAGGTGCCTAAGCCTCCAAAGATTTTCCCAGGTGTTGTGGTCTTCTCAGATTCAACTCCATTTCACTAGGACTTACGTGAGAGGTTGATATCCTTGGCGCTTGATGCGACGGTCGACGATGGATTCAGGCTATGGAAGGACCTCTATGTGTGCATCAACAGGGGAAGTGTCGAGAAGGGTTGGATTTGAGTTCCCACCTTCTTCTTTAAACAAGAAACATGGAACGTGGGATGGATCTTCACTATAGTGGGTAGAGCAAGGTGATATGCGACAGATTTGACCCTTTGCTTAACTTGAAAGGGACCACAGAAGAGGCGTGAGACCTTCAAGTTATGTCGGGTGGCCAAAGAAGCTTGCCTGTAGGGTTGCAGGTGCAGGTACACCTAGTCACCAACTGTAAACTCCCTTTGCTCTCTTTTCTTATAAGAAAAGTGTTTCATTTGATTTTGTGTAGCCTGTAAGTTTTCCTTTAACAAAGACTAGTGATAAGTGTCAAAAAGGTGTTTCTCATCAAATAAGGCCTTCTGCATGCGTGACAAGTGGCAGAAGGTAGGTGAGAAGTCCCTTGATAGGCATGTGGGGCTCTTAGGTTACCAAGTCCTAAAGTCTCTCACCCTCTTTTCCCCATATCACGTCAAGGTTCATAACACCTAGTGTAGGACACAAGCAGTTGACAAGTGGCACTTAGTGATGGGTTGGGCATGTGCCCTAAGGTCCTCTAGGGTTTCTAAGCCCTAAACCTATGCTGAGGCCAAAATACATGGGCCTTGTGGGCCTTTCTTGTGCGCTTTCATGCCTAATGCACCAAAGTCCAAGAATATAAAAATATCTCTGTGACGACCAAGATTTTTGCTAGGCTTTTTATGCATTTTATTATATATTGTTAAATGGGCCATAGAGAGGTGGAGTAACCCAATTAGAAATTTGTTTGGATCTAATTGGTTTGGACTAGGTACTTAAGGCCTTAAGAGAAGGGCCTAAGCCCATGAGTGTTTCGGCCTCTATAGGAAATTAGGGTTTTGAAGCCCAATAGAACTAGGCTCACGCCAAACCCAAATTTTTGAACTCCACATGTCATCCAATGGAGCTTATATCTACGACTTGATGAACCTGGACTATATTGAGGGAAGAGAGGTGAGAGTCTAGGGTTTGGCCTGGCATGCCTACCATAGAGGATCACCCACCTTCTTGCCATGTGTCATGCATGCAAGAAGGCTTGCTTGTAAGAAGAGGCTTTTTGACACTTGTCACTATGAGAGAAAGATTCTAGAAGGTAGATGATGAGGTTATGGAAAAGTGGAGTCTAGGGAAGGCCAAGAGGCCTTGCATGGCAACCATAGAAGAAAAGGGAAAAGTTGTCTTGCTTTTTGTCATGTGTCAAGCATGCAAAAAGGTAAGGGATGTCTTATCTTGGGAAGGGGCGAAATCTACATGGAAAGGGAGAGCCACACGCCTATGGAGCTTCTAGAAGGATTTTGTGAAAGACTTACTTGAGGTGGATGGCTAGGGCAAGGGAAATTGTGCATTGCCACCCACAATGACCAATCATGCATTCTCCAAGACAATGGTAGAAGAAAGAGAAAAATCTCCTTGGGAAGAGATGGAGATTTCGGCCACATGCACACACCCACACCTCAGACACCACTTGGCACACATGCACACATGTAAGAGATTGAAGAAGATTTTAGCTTGAATAAAGACCATTTAGCCACAAGGTACATTGAACCAAGACATGAGGTGAAGGGGCAAAAGTGGAATGAAGTTTCGATTTTGAGGAAGGAGGCGCCACTTGTCCAAAAGGTCCTATTGTGTTCCCAACACAATCAAATGATGAGGAAAGGGAAGAGGGCGTAGGGTGAGATGCCACTTGGCATCCATGCAAATAAGCTTGGCTTGTGCTAGAAGCTTTTTGTGTCTATAAAAAGGGGGGATGCCAAAAACATCTTTTTTTTAGTCACTCGGAGGATTTCTTTGGAGAGCATTCGGCCACCACCTTTCTCTCTACTTTTCACCATTTTCTCACCTTCCAAACACTCTTCACATTGCTCGTTTTCTCACCGAAACATGTTTTTGAGGGCAAGCGAGGTAAGAAGCTTGCACACTCTTTTTCCTTACACTACACACACGGCCAAGGGAAAGCAAGTTTCAGGCTTGGCTAAGTACAGCATGAACACTTGCTCACACGCATGCACCCACAACTAAGAAGATTATAATGTTGGTTTTTGTGGAATCTCTCACATAAGCACACCTATGTGCACTCGGCTAGATTAGGGTTTTGTTTTCTTCTAAAAGGAATATGGACTCAACTTCATTGCTTAAGATTGTAAGCATGATGTTTTGAGGATGAAGGCTATGGCTCTAGTGTTTCTATGAGCTAGGGTTTTGTTTTATGCAAGCTTCTGACTTGAGGGAGAGAGGTTCAAACATTGGAGGATTATTTCTTGGAAATATGTTGAGAGCACAACACTCACTAATGCACGAATGATGGTTTACAAGAAAAATGGATTCTTATGACCGTGTTACTATATTTTTCAGCTTGCTTATTTTTTTGAACGTTAGACTTTTTTCTAAGTAAATTTCTAATTTGTACTTTGATATTTTATGTATTTGCCATGTGAACTTGTTTGTTGTTCGGTTGTATATTGATGCTTGATATAATAATGTTCTTCCATGTGATATAATCTTTTCTTTGTCTGATTATCCAATATATGGTTGGAATAGCTTATGGTATTAGTTCATGTTACGAAAATGAAATGGGAAGCCACCTTTAAGGTTCAGATTGCATGATGTTTGACATGCCCATGGATATTTGCCACTTGACCGAATCTTATATAGGATCAAGTCCATGAAATATTTGTCTTTTTATAAAATATGATCATTAGCATGTTTCAGTCACACATGTATGTTTCCTTGATAAAATTTTATTTAATATATTAGAAGATTCTAAGTTCATGAAAAGTTGATGTAATGCATGTTTCCAAATTTAAAGGTATCGGCCATGACCATGGATGTGGTATTATCATTTTTTGATTGAGGTTTTAATGAGTTAAGACCGATTCTTGAATGTGCTAGGGTTTATGTGTTTCGGCCACTACATGTAAAGTTTTGAATGCTTGTTATTCAAATACCTTAGAGTTTATATAAAGGTACATGGTCACATGTTCTAATATTTTCAAGCCGTACGCAAGATGTACGTGGATATGCATGTTTGTATATTATATGGTTATGATGAAGCATTCGACATTGCAGGTGTCTCATGGAAGTTCTAAGTTTCATAGTCATGTCACATGCATTGGGATTGTGAAAATCTTTTGAAAAGAAAAATATTTCTTCTAAAGTTTTGTCACGATCCCAAAGGCTAGGATGAGAAAATGTCCTAGTGAAACTCCCCTATCTACTCAGGATTGCCTAAAATAGAGTGATAACCCCTGGATCGACGAAGTACAGTCGACGGATCTCGGATGGTTCCTAAAAGAAAAGGATATCGGAGCGGGGTTGTACCTAAAGCTAGTGGGTGTCTTAGGGTGAAGGCGAAAAGCGGATTGCTGTAATATGAATGTTTAAAAGTAAGACATAGTCATCTTGGTCAAAGTGGCCAATGGTTGATGCGATAACTAGCGGGGAACGCATGGTACATAGGGGAGCCGTAAGGTATCCATTTATATGTTAAAATTTAAGAAATGCCTCGAGCTCAAAGTTATGCTATGATATATGAACAAGAAATCGAGCTCACAAGTATGTTAAATAAACAAGTATAAAAATGACGAAAAGATGTTTTATGAAAAGAAAAGGATTATGAAAGTTATGATGTACATGATTTCTTTTTGAAAAGTCAAATGCATAAGTAAAGTCTAATGTCCATGCATACATTGTTAAGTTTGCTTACATATGCTTACGATATCTGTTACACGTTATTTGTTTACTTATTGAGATTTCTCAAAATCTCAATGTTGTAATTTCCACTATCATTCCCCTACTTGGAAGGGTAGAAGTTGTGACAGGTCTACTAAACCCCAATGACAAAGCAAAAGAGGACAACACCTCCTCCAAAGAGAATTGTGCCTAATATGGTCATAAGCTAGTTCGAGCCTTCCATCTTAGAGCACCTCGAGACAATTGACCAAGTAATTACTAAGATACTCCAGGATATTGAGGAGTTTAAACGGCGCAACAATCGGGACAAGGATCGGGCCTTACAAAAACGAGTGAAACCCAATCCCTTTTGAAAAAGAGAGAGAGAGAGAGATGAAGACGCGACCTCTTTTGGGAATGACTTGTTTTGATAACTTTGATGTACTAGTCTCATGTTTTAGGAGTCTTTTTTGGAACAATCAACTCTTTTGATGACTCTTATGAAATTTATTTTTTTGGGATTTATGTGCTTCGTACTGTGACATATGTCCTATTATTTATTGATCTAAGTAGACTTTTCGCTACGATATACTGCATACTCTTAGTTATCATTAGGTGTATTGCATCTTAACTGTCATGTACGATGGATATGTAGTCTTGTATTACATGTCCTGACACTTCAATTTCTATCAAATCCCAAGCGGGGGTTGGGGGTGTCACAATTTCAAAGCATCCTCTATCACCTTTCATGGCCCAACAACTATACAAAACCTGTTAGTAAAAATATGAAGATCACTTAGCTAAGTCCGGGATGTCACAGAAGGCATTATAGCTGCATTTACACCTTTTTATTGCTCTTTCTTTGGTGTAAATACCTAAAGACTGGAATAGGAGCGAGCATAATGATATTAAATTGTGTATTTGACATATTTTGATCAGATGAATATCCATTCCTTTTTTGCTCCAAGTGGTGAGGATCGCCGATATAGAGTGACTTTCATCCAAGAACTTGAAAGTAGATAAATAGGTATAGATGCTTTGTAAGTCCAATTCTGAGCCCTTTTAACCTTCACATTAAAAGAACATTTGTTTAAAAAAAAAAAAAAAGAAAGATTGATGGGTAACAGGGGAATGCATTCTTGGGCTATGCCTATTACCAAGTCCAACTTGCCTTCTACTCAGTTAAATCTCAGACCTATGTAACATTCCCACACTATACATTTTACATAAATTATTAGCTTTTTATTGATTGGACGAGGCCCCTAGATTTTTTGTTTACTCCCAAGGTTTTGAATCTGAAACCTAGGAAAGCATTCTACCAAGACCTTTTTTTTCCTCATCCCTATTTGAAAGGACTTTGGTGATGTAAGCACACATTTCAGAAGATATATATACAAATACTATATTTTCCTCAGTAGATAATCTTTGGTCATTCCTTGCTTTGAAGGACCCTTTAATTATCAATTAGTATGTTCTTGATACAAGGGATTTTCCGTTGTGTACTTTCTGCATGACTTATTTTAGGTATAGTGTGTTTCTTTGTGGCTGGAGAGGTAGGCATAAACTTCTTCTAAATTTCTACCTCTCAGTTTGTGGAAATATATGTTGGGGTTAGTGCTTCTCGTGTAAGAACACTATACCAAGAAGTAAAGGAAAATGTATGTGTTGTTGTTTTCAGCTCTTTCATTCACTCTCTACTTGTGAATCACTTTCTTTGTAATAGGTCTAGTTATTCAATTGCACTAACATTCTTGGATCATTGGGTATCGAATGTTGACATTTAATCCTCCTCTTCATTTACTGTTTACGGATAACAGTTATATTTTCTTGATGGCACTCCTTTCACTACAAGAAAACTGCTTATTTGTGGCCATTTAATTCCAGCAAAATGACTATTTACAGTCAAAATGAGTCTGTTTTGATTACAAATAACATTTTCACCGCAATTAAATAGTCACAAAAGCCCTTTTTTTTTGTAGTGTTTCTCCAATATCAATTCTTCTTCCTTTCGTCATCTCTCATGACACTTGTCTTCTACTCTTAATCAGGTAGGTTAGAGCATATTTCATTTTAGAGATGTTATACTTTTTTCTATTTGTTAATTGATGTGAGTGTTCCAGCTCCATGTCTGCTTGGATGCATTTGAAGGAAGAGGGAAGTGATCACCATTGCTTCCATGAATAGACCAGATATTTTAGATCTAGCACTTGTGAGACTTGGGCGGTTTGATCAGAAAATATATATCCCCAAGCCTGGCCTTATCAATCGTATTGAAATTTTGGAGGTATTGGTTACTAACCTGCATCTTCTTTACATGTTGGATACTCTCTTTGTGGTGTTGCAAGGTTGCCATTTTTGTCTCCCCTCAATAGTACTTTTGTGCTATCAATTAGTAGTTTTATGTTTTTCCAAATTGTAACATTTCCTTGGTTACAGGTTCATTCTCGTAAGAAACCTATGCTCAATATGTCGACTATATGGTTGTCGCTAGTATGACCGATGGCATGGTTGGCGCATAGCTCAACATAGTTGAGGTTTCTGCTATCAATATGATATGTGATGGAAGAACTGATGTACAACCTCTAAATATTTGGCATTGAATGTAGACGTTATACAAAAATGAAAGGGAAAAAACGTAAAGAAAAAATGATGTAATACCCCGTATTTTTTTTGTGTATTTGTTTTAGTGAAGGAATATTTTAATTAATTTAAATATTGTTTTTCTTGTTTTAAAATTTATTGGATTTTTTCGTTGGATTTATTTTATAATTCTTAAGTTGTGAAATTTACTTTGATGTGCTTTTTTTTATATTAATTAGTGTTTACTTTTAAATTACTCTTTGCTTTAATGAATAATTTTATTGTTGAACTTTAATTATTATTAATTTTTTTTTATTTTTTATTTTTTCCCCCACGCACGTCACTACTCATGCAAGTCTTTCTCTTTTCAATCTTTAGGGTTTTTCTTATCACCCATATAGATATACGTTTTCATCTTATACTTGGAAAACTACCCTGTGCCATTGCTGCCACCAACCACAAGAACCACCCAGCCCCTCCTAGTTCGACGCCAACCTCCATCTCCACGCACGTAAAACCGACGCCCATTCCCTCCATCGTTAACGACCATCATCAAGGCTCAAAGCCTTATCGTGCGCCACCAGCTCCTTCATGGCCTTAGCCGTTGCCACCAGCGTCCACCCAATTAACAACAAAC
This sequence comes from Juglans regia, assembly GCF_001411555.2. Lineage (NCBI taxonomy): Eukaryota > Viridiplantae > Streptophyta > Magnoliopsida > Fagales > Juglandaceae > Juglans > Juglans regia. Next base: position 27,512,770 of record NC_049913.1, on the reverse strand, counting down.
CGGACACATCTCCTCCTTTCCACAACCCAACCGTGGAGAGTGCACCCTTGCAGAAACCGTAGGTCAAATCATTGTGAACCACCCCCACTATAAAGCTCCTTCACAACCAACTCACAACCGCTGGCCAGCCACCGGATCCAGCCTTGTAACCACCGTGTAAGGAAGCCACCAAGTCACCAGTAGTCACACGGTGAACCTCTGTTTTTCACCACTAAAAACAGAGCATTTCACATCCCGCAACTCCTCCAAGCCGGTTGCCTCAGCCTCAAGCAACATCACTGCCAAGCCATCGAGCTCACCACTGTCGACCTCCACCTAGCCCTTTTTGTCTGCCGCGCGCCACCTCAGGCTCACGATGAGCTTCATTCTCTCTCTCTCTCTCTCTCTCTCTCTCTCTCTCTCTCTCTCTCTCTCTCTCTCTCTCTCCTTCTCTCTCTCTTTTCTATGTAAGGTTCCTCTCTCTCTCTCTCTCATTAGATGGTCTCTCTTTCTAACCAATGTGCTACTGCCGCCCCCACCTTCGTAAGCAACCGCCCAGCTCGCCGCCTTCGTGCCCTCCATCGCTCGGTGAGTATGGCTCCATACGAATTTAAACTGTGATATATGAACCTGTCATTTTCCAAAATGGTCCTTATGTGTTTTGTTTAAGCCCTAAAATACCCTTATATCAGACTGATTATAGGTTTATCATGTTTTGGTTTATATATATTAGTAGGCTTTGTTTTAAAATACGAGATTTATGAAGGAAATAGGGAAAGATTTGAGATCTTATTAGTGATGATATATAAATTTTAAGAAGTACATAGTAAGTGCAAAATTTTATTTAGAGATCTTTTAAGAGAAACTAATTAGTCTATTTTTATTAAATGAAATTTTTACTACCTAACTTTTAATCAGTTTTGTTATAATTATGTTAAGAGAATTTTTTAAACTAGAGATGTATTTTTGTGGCATAGTTGTATTTAGTATAATATTATTATGAAATTTAGAAATGACTTAGAGTATAATAGTGAGAGGAAATAAGTGGATATTGATGGTTTTAGAAAATGATGATATTTTAGGAATTATGAGAATTTTAGGTTTTGTGGATTTAAAATAGGTTCTTTTAGTATTTTAGGTTTAAATATCGAAATAAGTGGTTGATTGAAAATTTATGGGAGTTACATGAATTTTTATAGGTGACGAGTGACAATTGTTCAGTACTGTTGTGGAGAATTTCTGAATAGGCTAAGAAGTCCAGGTAAGCGGGATTCCTATGCTAGACTTTGCATAAAATAAAATGAACTGAGGTCATTTTTGGAAAATGTGCATGTTTTGTTATGAAAAGAAACCTGAAAACAACCTCAGATATTTGTTCTACATTACTCATGAGATTCTTTTTAAGAAGAAAGTATTTTCTATCATGATTGGTGTAGACATGAGTTTATTTTTGACATTTTGTTATTGAACTGAGAAAAATGAGTGAATATGAAAATTTGATAAATTTCGCATGTGACGTGAAGATGTTCTGAATCTGTTTTGAAAAATGTGAAATGATTTGAATATCAGTACTCTGTTTTGATATGATGTGGCATCTGAAAAACCTTTGGCATGACTTTCTGATTCTGTTCTGACTCTGATATGGTGATTCTGATTTTGTTTTGCTCTGATATGTGGCCCTGTCACGGGATATAATAGTGACCTCTGGCCTTGTCAGGGGATATAATAGTGACCTCTGGCCTTGTCACGGGAGATAATAGTGACCTCTAGCCCTACCACGGGATATAATAGTGGATTTCTGTTCTGAGTGCAATCGCTTTGATATTCTTGGTGATTTATGTTCTACTTGGCTTTCCGCAGGATGCACAACCCTATCAAGAGGGTTAAACATGGTCTCTGTTTTGATATGATGTTCTGATATGTTATGATAAGATGAAGATGTTCGGTCATGTTGTGTCAAAGGAGTATTTGAATGTGGAAAGTTGGTTTTCTGAATATGAAATGTTTGAAAAGTCGCTCTGATTTTCTGATAATATGTATTGTTGAGATTTGCATATTGATACTGAAATGCTTGGTTTCTGCATTCTGAACTCTATAAAAATGCTCATGTTTACATACTAGTATATGTCCTCTGCTTACTGAGTTGTTGATAACTCACCCCTTATCTCCAATTATTTTTCAGATGATTTTTGAATAGTCCAGCTAAGGATCAGGATTATGGAGCATTGGTGAGATGATTATTTAAGCATAGTGGATTACTCATAGAAGCTTTCTGAGAAGTTGTGGATTTTATTAAGAGATTTTGTAGTATTCTGATGACGTTATATTTTAGAGTCTATAAATAAATTGATGATTTGTGACTTTTAGGTTATAGGGAGTAACTCTTCGATCCCTGTGAGAACGGGGCATTACACGAAAAATTTACATGTTACTAGGAATAGAGAGCATTTGCATGGTTTAAATGAGGGTCTAATTTACAAGGGTTTTACATCTTGGTTAGTAGTATTTTGAAGAAAGAGTTATGTGGCAGCAACATGGATAGAATTAGTGAACACTTAGTGGGATAGAGTTGTGATCTAATTAGTTACGACAACATCTATCACTTCAAAAGAACCATTGTATATGCCCTGCAGCCTTTACTCCTGCAACTTGTGGTAGCTTGTTTGAGGTAAGAATGTAGCCTAACCACCCATAATTCTATCGTTTTAGTCTTTTATTTCATTTTTCTTTCAATTATTATTGTGATGTATATTGTTTATTCATGAATTTTGGGTCTTTCTCATGTTAAAGGATGGGCCAGTTTTCCCTATTTTTACATGTTTTTGCTTGGATTAATAATTAAAACTCTAATAAAAAATTTATTGTCATCCCTAAGTGGTACTAGTCTATTTTTATGAAATGTTTCCACTTAAATGTTCCCATTAGTACCTGAGAACACTTAAAAGGCATCATTTCCAGAGGCTTTTCCCCTCAAGGGTTCTACCTTTAGTAGAGGCCTATCTTGTACAGGTCTTGTAGGGTTTTTCTCAACGTACGTAGGTTTCCATCCTGTCATGCATGAGGTTACGGAATGGAGGTCAACATTGAGTCGCCTTGCCAACGATTGTCTCTCATAGAACAAGAAGAGGAGGTGCTCACGATTGAGGAAACAAAACTCGATGATGCTAGCTATTGCGAGAGGAGATAGGTGTTTGATTTTCAAACTCTTCACAACAAAACATTTCAACAAAGAAGCTCTTAAGCATACTATGAAGAGGATTTGGAGACTTGTGAAGATGTTAACAATTCGAGATCTGAGTTCATCGCTGTGAAGAGCCTTAACTAGGGTTGTAAATGAACCAGCCTGTTCGATAGCTCACCCGGTACTCGCTCGGTTAATCTCAAATCGAACTCGACTTCTGAAGAAAAAACCTCGTTCGTGAAAGCTAATACTCGCAGAATTTGTAAATGACATATACCCGACAAAACTCGACTCAGCTAAGCCTCGTTAAGACTTGTTAGCTTGACTCGATTAAAACTCATTCATATATTGATAAATATATGCATACATCTATGTATATATACATATATATGTATTAGCTAATAATATAAGCATACCGCTTTTATAATTAAATATATAATATGTAATCTAATTACTTATGTCTATATAGTGAATATACTTTATATGTATATTTTATAATTTGTATAATAATTAGTCAATAAAATTTAATAATTTCATATACGAGTATGTGAGAACCATATATGAAATAGATATATGCTATCATATTAAGTATATGTATTAATAATATTTGTATGCATATAATATATTATTATTTTGGATAAATATTAACTAGTTAGATATTTTAATTATTTATAAATTTTTTAACATTTTATAATTTAATAGAGGTTTTACTTGTTAGTTGTATAAATTCAATATTAGATCTTTTATTTATTTATTTTATTAATTATTAAATATTATTCAAAAAATTAAAAAAAAAAATTCGAGCTCGGCTTGACTCGAATTCGTTTGTAGGACGAGCTTGAACTTGAGCTCGAGTTGAGAGTTTAACTTATCGAGTTGAGCTCAAACAAAAAATAAAAAAAAAAAATCTCGAACTCAGACTTGAGCTTGAGCTCAAGTATTTTGAGTCAAGCCAAGCTCGGCAAGCCAAAGTCCTACTCGGCTCGGCTCTATTACAGCCCTACCCTTTACAATGGCTTCCAAATATCAATGCAAATTTGGTGGCAGAGTGCAATATGAAATTAATAGAACAGTTTTTGTAAGTTGTTTATGGTTTGTTTCCACTATGAAATGAAGTTGTTTTCCTATAAAAAAAAAATGTTCCCATTAGTGCCAGAGTACTAAACTATTTTTGGCTCTTTAGTTCTCATTAGAAGTTTTTCTTGTGAACATGTTAGTACAATTTTACATATTTTTTTGAAATTGCTGTGTGAATTTGGATCTCTAGAGTTCGTATATATATTTTTAGTTTATATTAGACCATTTCTTTTGATTTTTTTTTTTTGTCTCATTCTCATTTTCCTACTATTACAAGTTTTTTTTTTGAAATCTTTTATTACTTGCCGATGAAATGTTTTTACATAAAAATATTTTTCCACGAAAATGTCTTGTCAAAAATAATTCTTTTCCACGATTTAGAACCAAATGCTATCATATTTTTCAAGGTGAAACAATATTTTCCCCGCGACTAATCTCGTAAAAAAAAGTAGATATTTATGTCGACTCAATCAACTTGTAGGATAAAACACTTTATCTCACCGATTATATTCCACAAGCCTCCCGCTATAAAATTTTATCCTATTAAGGTCATATGTCTCTACTGTTACTATGTTCTGCAACTTTGATAGAACCTGGCCTCTACTGCTCCCGACTTGAGTAGCCTCCCAATCGGTGATGAGTTTTACAACAAAATATATTACACAATATTCATGAATAAATCTCCTTTAAACAACATTAGATTACCGAAAAAAAAAAAAACACCTTATAACATAGAATGTAACTGTTTTAATTACAAAAGGGAGCTTAGGCCATTTAGAAAAGTAGACTAAATACAAGTCAATCTTTACAAAATATGACTTGGAGCAAATACAGTTTTCTTTAAAATATAAATAAATTTGTTCAAAAGTTCCCTCCAATAGATCTTGTATTTCATCTTTACTTTACACTTTGCTACAATACTCCCGCTACATGTGGAGTCTACTGTTCATGACTTTGAACATTTTAAATTAATTTCTCTCTCCTTTGTCGCTGATTTTTCCCATTTCTTCGAAAGTTCCCTATTTTCGTTTCAGACCCTCTCTCTCTCGTTCCCATGCTTTTCCTCTATGTTTGGCGCCAAAGACAAAATTGTAGCTGAAGGCATTATCTTCCTCCGACTTCGTTGTTGCTCATCAACTCCATCACCGATCAAGGTCGTTCTCGTCCTTCAAGCTCTCCTCTCTATGGTTAAGCATTCCTAGAAACCTATTGCTGAGGTAAACATTGGGATAGTTTTTCTTTGCTTCTCTAATTCAGAGTAACCTATGGGTCAAATACTTTGGCTTTCGGGAAAACTATCTCTCTCTCTCTCTCCCCCCAAAATGCATGAAAGCATTGGCTTTATTCTTCTTCTTTGTTTTTCCTTTACTTTGTCCATGGTCTAAAGAAGATAAGATATTACGGATTTTTTTCTTCTCAGAATATGGGTGAATAGTTTTTATGCCATTTCATTCATCAAGTTCTCCATCTCTTCTCTGATTTCCTTAACTTTTATATGTATATATACATACAACATAAGCCACATTCAATTTAGTTACTACAATTGCTTGTATCATGCCAATAATTTTCTGGATTTTTTATGTTTTTTTTCTCTTGTATTTGGATTTTGGACCACTAACTTCAGCTGTGATGCTGTTTGATTTCTCGATTTCCATGTATCAATGATTTAGGTTTTTGGTGATCTATGTTTTGTTGCTCGTGGAAAGTCTCTTGGACTGAAAGTGTTTGTAAATAGATGAAAAAAAAAGTGGAGAAGAAGAAGCAATTCCAATTTGTCTTTGATATATCTCTATTCGGATAATGAAGATTTGATGAATATTATGGATGCATGAATATTAAGTGCCATGTATGAATGTTGTGGAATTACCTATATTTTAACATGATTGTGGAAGTGTCATATTGTTAATGCTCCCACATGCATATTAAAGTGTTTCTTCCCCCTAGAGGATGATATGTTGTTGTGCCCTTTTTGCTCTTTTATGGCAACAGAAGTGGTTGGTTCAAAACCAAATTTAGCATTCCTGGAAACTCATGGCTCCCTTTAATCTCATTAATACCATTATTTCTTTTCAAAGCCTAGATCACTCCATATATTAATTAGAACTAGTTCCACTTTGGCATTTCTTTTCTTTTTATCTGGTGGGGACAAGACTCTAAGGTGATTACTCCATTTCTTTTCCTTTCAACTGGTTCCACTTTGCCATTTCTTTTCTTTTTATCAGTAATTATGAGCTTTGAGTTTTTGCAATAGGGTTGTGTGTTGTGTTTGTTTTGTAGTAGATTAGTGGGGTTGGCCTAACAATTCTCGAAACCGTTATTTAATAGAAATGGATAGAATATTTGATTCTTTTTTGTAAATAAAGCAAGCAAAGTTGGCACACTAAACTGTGAGTAGTTACTAACTACATGGAAGCTACAACTTTAGTGTAAAAGCAACCACTTTATATTTGGATCATGTGTTCTCTCTTTTGAAATTATGAAGGTGACACTAAACTTTCTATTTTGAATATTGTGGTATTTTATGGATGTATGAATATTAATTTCCATGAATGAATATTGTGGATGTATGTATACAAATTGTGAGGCTTCTGGTGTATGCAAATGACAAGGCAGTATTTATGTATGGGCTTCTGGTTTAGCTTATAAATTTGATTTAATTTAAAATAGGATATAATTATATGATATTGAATATGGGGATATATTATAAATATCAAAAGATATGAAGATATCATTGGTAGTTAAATAAAATATTTGAAATACTCTAAGGATAGGATGAAGAAGCCATTGGGAATGCTCTAAGGCCAACATCCAGCCATTTAGATTAAAGTCTGTTATACTTATTATAGATTGTAATATTAAATATGTGAATTTATTGAATGTGAGTTATTATTTATTTTTGTGAACCATTATCTCAAATAGATGCATTGGTTCAATGGTAAATGTGTGTTGTTTCAAAGGAAAGGGTATGAGTTCAAACCACCATAGTTGCACTTTGTTTGTTTAATTTTAACAAAGCATGGAATTAGCCAAAGGGGCGGGTGGGCCAGGCCCGAAGAGGCACAATGCTTGGGCCGAATAGGGGCTGAAAAGGTACCATGCATGGTCGAAAAGACACTATGCTTGGTGTGGGCTGAAGAGGCACAACGCATGGGCCAAACCGGCCCGTTTGAAGACCCATTTGGATGGGTGCAATGCTTCAAAATATATTCTTTAGAAATGGTGAAGGTGTCCAACCACTTGACTAGGCAGACCCCTTTTGTCTTTAAGTGAAACATCATGACATTTAAGCTAGTAACTATCAGTTGAAAAGTCACAAGTTAATAGTTGTAATCTTTCACATGCTGTCACTTCATTCTCTATAAATAGGGGATGAGACCCACGAATTTCATTCATTCTATTCTCTCATATTTTCAGTCACTTACACAATTTTGTAAAGAAACTCTAAAGAAAAAACTTCAGAATTGCTATCTGCAGTTGGTGACTTTGTTATATCCTGGAGGTGAATTGCTTGTAACCCGGTAGCAAACTCTTTCGAGTGGGGGCAATTCTCACCTTAAAGATAGTGTTCTACACAACTCAAAGTTGCATTTATTTTCAGATTATTGTATCGACACAATTTTTTTCAACAATTTTAATGTGATAATCGCAATGAGATTAGAATCTGATATGACGACTTTCAAGATAATGAACCAAGACTTTGTCAAACTAGATAGGTTTGATGGAACGAGTTTTAATCGTTGGAAATACAAGTTGATGTTCATTCGTACTACATTGAAGATTGCGTATGTTTTGACTTCGAACTTGCCAGTACTTCCAGAACCCAAATCTGACGATAATGATTGAATCAAGGCGGAATGCAAGAAGCACAAAGAAGATGAAGTGGTATGTAGAGGACACATTCAAAATACCCTTTTCGATCATCTATATGACTTGTTTACATCAATCAAGTCACCAAAAGAGATTCGGGATGCATTGGAATTAAAATATAGAACTGAAAAGCAAGGTACGGATAAATTCCTTATTATGAAATATTTTAAATTTACAATGAATGATAATACTTCTTTGATGGATCAAGTATATGAATTGTAAGTTTTGGTGAATAAACTTCGAGATCTTAATGTTGAAGTTTCTAAACCTTTGCAAGTTGGGGCTATTATTGCCAAACTTCCTCCCAGTTAGAATAACTATAGAAAGAAACTTATGCACATAATAGAAGATTTCACTACAGAGCAAATTCAAAAACATTTACGAATTGAAGAGGAAACTCGAATTTGTGATAAGAAATTATTTTCTCAAAATGGCTCTAAAGTGAACTTTGTTGATGAGAAAAATAAGTTTCAAGATAATTTTGGAGGAAACAAGAGAAAATTTAATGACTTTTCCAACAATGGTGACAAGTCTAAGAAAATAAAAACTTGTAAAACTTGTTACAATTACGGAAAGAATGGGCACATTAAGCGTGAATGCAGGTACAAGAAGAAATACAAGAAAGAAAATGGCAATCCCAATAGTGCAAATTTGATAAAAAATGAGATTTCAGAAATTGTGGCCATGGTCTCTGAAATGCATATTAGTATGATTACAAAGTTAAATATAGCTACAACAACCGAGTCTTCTGATTGGTTGTATGATTCAAGCACTACCGTTCATATTTGCAATAAGAGATTTCAATTAAAAAATTATGAAGATGCAGCAGATGGACATGTAGTACTAATGAAAAATCACAACTCTGCAAAAGTTGTGGGAAAATGAACTGTGGAAATTCAGTTCACTTCTGGGAAGAAACTTATTCTTGTTAATGTTTTTCATGTCCCAAAAATAAAGAAAAATCTTGTATCGGCAAATTTGTTTTGTAATAAGAGTGTCAAGACCGTAATCGAGTCTGATAATGTAATTCTTTCCAAAGGGGAAGTGTTTGTTAGAAAATGGTATTCTTGTGATGGAATGTATAAACTAAGTATTAATAAAATAAGTTCTGATTCTGCTTATATTGTTGAGTCTTCTACTTTGTGGCATAATCGTTTAACACATTTGAATCTTAAATCTTTAAAGTTTATGTCTAAACATAGTTTAATTCTATATAATCATGGACATGATGCTAAATGTGAAATCTGCATTCAAGCAAAAATGACAAAAAAACCTTTTTCTAAAATAGACAGAAATACACAATTATTAGAACTTGTGCATTCTGATATTTCTGAATTAAATAGTATTTTAACTAGAGGAAGCAATAGATATTTTATTACTTTTATTGATGATTTCTCAAAATATACATATGTATATTTAATGAAAAGTAAGGATGAAACCTTCAATATGTTTAAATCTTATAAGTCTATTGTTGAAAATCAAAAGGAAAAGAAAACTAAGATTCTTCGCAGTGATAGAGGCGGTGAATATTTTCCTATTGAATTTTCTTTGTACTGCAAGGAGAATGGCATAATACATCAAACTAGTACACCCTATACCCCACAACAGAATGGTTTAGCACAAACAAAAAAAATAGGACACTAGTTGATATGGTAAATGCTATAATTTTGAATGCAAAATTGTCTTTTAATTTGTGGGGAGAAGCATTGCTCATGGCATGTTATTTGCATAATAGAATACCTTTTATGAAATTCGAAATCTCACCATATGAATTGTGGAAAGGTAGGAAACCAAATCTGGAATACCTAAGGGTATGGGGCTGTTTAGCCTTTTATAGAATTCTGGACCCAAAAAGAATAATATTAAGTCCAAGGGCAATCAAGATTATTTTTGTAGGATATGCCAAGAATTCAAAAGTATATAGACTTTTGGATTTGGATTCTAACGTTATAGTAGAATCAAATGATGTAGAATTTATTGAAGATAAATTCTATAATGACTTTAAAGTAGTATCAGATCCTACTCAAACACTAGAATCTAACTTGAGTTGGAAAAAAAATTGTATAATTCCTGACACATTGACTGAATCGAGGAGAAGTCAAGGAGTTAGAAAAGAAAAAAACTTGGATCTAGATTTTGTGTCATCTCAGGCTATTGTTTTACTTTTGGAAGGAAATAAAGATGATGTTTTAAATAAGATACTCATTCTATTAAATATAGAAGAAGATCCAAAAACATTTAAAGAAGTTATGAATTCTAGAGATGTTTCATTTTGGAAAAAGGCAATAAATGATGAAATGGACTCAATATTGTCAAACAATACTTGAGTTTTAGTATACTTGCCTCCTGGATCAAAACCTATTGGTTGTAAATGGGTATTTAGAAGAAAAATACAATACAGATGGGTCTGTTCAAACTTTTAAGGTCATATTTGTAGCCGAAGGTTTTAAACAAAAAGAGGGCATAAACTATTTTGATATGTATGCCCCAGTGGCTAGATTTACATCCGTTGGAGTGCTTATGATACTGGTTTCAATATATAACTTATATGTACACCAAATGAATGTTAAAATCGCTTTCCTAAATGGTGAATTGGATGAAGAGGTGTATGTGGAACAACTTGAGGGATTTGTTATGCATGGGCAAGAAAAGAAAGTTTGCAAATTAATTAAGTCATTGTATGGATTAAAGCAAGCACCAAAACAATGGCATGAGAAATTTGATTCAGTAATTTTATCTCATGGATTTACGCATAATAATGCTAATAAGTGTATTTATTCTTAATTCACGAATTGTTATGGTGTTATAATATGTTTTTACGTGGATGACTTGGTTATATTTGGAACAAATATGAAAGGAATATCTGAAACTAAGAAGTATTTATCTTCAAAGTTCAAAATGAAGGATTTTAATGAAGTTGACACTATTTTGGATGTCAAAGTAAAGAAATATAGTGGGGGTTATGCTTTATGTCAATCTCATTATGTTGAGAAAATGCTTCTTAAATTTCAACACGTAGGAATTAAAGAAGCAAATACCTCATACGACTCTTCATTTAAATTAACTGAGAACACTGGGAGAGTGATTGCTCAATTAGAATATGCTAGTGCAATTGGCAGTTTTATGTATGCAATGCATTGCACAGGTCAAATATTTCCTTTGCAGTATGTAAACTTTCTAGATGTACGGGTAAACCTAGTACGGAGCATTAGAAAGCAATTGGTAGAGTCATTGGGTACCTTAAAAGAACTAGTTCATTAGGACTGTATAATACCAATTTTCCAGCTGTACTAGAAGGATATTGCAGTGCTAGTTGAATTACTAGTGCAAGTGATAATAAGGCTACGTCTGGTTGGGTTTTCACCCTTGGTAGTGGAGAGTTGTTTCATGGGCTTCTAAGAAACAGACATGTATTTCACATTCTACAATGGAATCTGAATTTGTAGCCTTGGCAGCAAAGGGCAAAGAAGCAAAATGGCTAAGGAATTTGTTATTTGACATAAAGTTGTGGCCACAACCGATGTCAGCAATTTCTTTGCACTGTGATAGTGAAACTACTATGTCTAGGGCTTATAGTAAGGTCTATAATGGAAAATCTAGACATATTAGCTTGAGACGTGAATACATCAAACAATTAATAAGTGATGGTATTATCACTATTGTATATGTGCGATCAACTAAAAACTTGGCAGATCCTTTCACAAAGGGACTCTCAAGAGATATAGTGAATAGTACATCTAGTGGAATGTATTTAAAACCTTTCTGTTAAAAGTCACCTGTAATAGGAACCCAACCTTACACTATTAATAAATAGTCTAAGGTTTAATGGGTAATAACAAGTTACAGTTATGTGGTTGGGATAACACTGGAATTTAATTTAATGTGAGAAACCCTTCCAGGATGGTCAGTGCTGGCTGTTACGCTAAATATAGGATGAGTATTATACTCTTAATGAAGTTCAATAGTTGTATAAGTGTCTGAAGTAATAGAGACACAAAAAGAAAGTTTACATATGTGAACATAAGAGATGTGGACAACTTCTAGCAAAAGTTTAAGGTTGACTTTTATAAATGTTCATGAATGCCAGAATGGAGCATGTGGATTGTGCAAATAATTGATGAGTTATCTCGCTAAAATTGGATAGAATAATGTGTGTGGCATTTCCGTTCTTAGCGTATAGAGTCTTGGTTTAAGCCTAGGTCACCATAGACTTTGTTAAGAATTTGAAATACTTACACTAATTGAAAGTTTAAGTCAAGAGATATCTTCTTCTATGCATGAGAATATCAGTATTTGACTGAAAATTTAATATCACAATCTAAGTGGGGGATTGTTATATTTATTATAGATTGTGATATTAAATATGTGAATTTATTGAATGTGTGTTATTATTTATTTGTTTGAATCATTATCTCAAAGAGATAGATTAGTTCAATGGTAAGGGTATGTTGTTTCAAAGGAAAGGGTATGGGTTCAAACCACCATAACTACACTTTGTTTGTTTAGTTTTAACAAAGCATGGAATTAGCCCAAGGGGAGTGTGGGTCAGGCTTGAAGAGGCACAATGCTTGGGCCGAATATGTACCACACATGGGCCAAAAAGACACTATGTTTGGGCCAAACAAACACAATACTTGGCGTGGGCCGAAAAGGCACAAAGCATGGGCCAAACCGGCCCGTTTGAAGACCCATTTGGATAGGTGCAATGCTTCAAAATATATTCATAAAAAATGATGAAGATGGATTTCAAATCAGTGACCTCCCTTGGTGAAGGGAAGTGTCCAACCACTTGACCAAGCATACCCCTTTGGTCTTTAAGTGAAACATCATTACCTTTAAACCAGTAACTTCTAGTTGAAAAGTCACAAGTTAATAGTTGTGATCTTTCACATTGTGCCACTTCATTCTTTATAAATAGAGGATGAAACCCACGAATTTCATTCATTCTATTCTCCCATATTTTTAGTCACTTACATAATTTTGTAAAGGAACTCTAAAGGAAAAACTTCAGAATTATTATCTGCAGTTGGTGACTTTGTTGTATCTTAGAGGTGAATTTTTTGTAACCTGGTAGCAAACTCTTTCGAGTGGAGGCAATTATCACCTTAAAGATAGTGTTCAACACGCCTCAAAGTCGCATTTATTTTCATATTATTGTATCCGCACAATTTTCTTCAACAAAGTCAAGGGAGAATAACAAGTCCTTTCCTTTTTCTTTCTTTCTTCTTCTCCTCTTCCTTATGCAATGCCCACCTCATATGCAAAACTAAAACAATTTTCATGTTGAAATGTGAGTCCATGACTCAAAAAGTGACTCAACACTATGTATGAATATTCCTTTTTATTTGAAAAAAAAATCCTCACGAAGGGGTACATTTGAAACCTAAATAGACAGTTTATAAAAACCTAAAAGTCTAGTGGGCAGTCATACAAGAAGGCAAAACTACAATCTCGTTAAATGTTAGTAACTCCATATGTATATCCAACATACACAAGATAATCAACATCTTATTTAAAATGCATGGCATAGTAAATATCATGTGATGTCAGACATTAAGAAATGGGACTATAATAAACAGAATTTTAGTTAAGAACACTCACTCACCCTTAAAGATTCTTACTACCAAGTTCTCCATGGTGGATAAAATACTTCTCTACACTAGGACTTTCGAGAAATACTCAACAAACACTTGAGCAAAAGTTGGGAAATTCAAGAGGGAGATAAAGAGAGACAAGTTGGTGTTGGTGAAATACACAATAATATAATAAAAATTACAATTAAAATAAAAATTAAGACGAAGCCAGTTTGGACTGAGGCACGGAAATATCGCTCTCTTTAAGGAGATTCAAGCCCTCTACAGTGTATAAAGTCTCAAATTTACCGGTACAACCGAAATCTTCTTGACTTGAGTACTCCTCCAGGATATAACAGCCCAACTGATCGTCGTATGACTCAAGCCTACTCTGCACAAGTGGTTGAGTCTAAAGTTCTACTCAAAAGAACACATTTCTTTTATCTGGAAATACTCTCAAAAATATATACTCACTAAGTATATTTTTGTTTACCACACTTTTTTGTCAAATATTCCACACACGTACCCACCGTAAGATTACCCAAATATATATATATATATATATATATATATATATATATATATATATATATATATATAAAGTGTATTAGACAAAAAAGTGACCCAAAACTTAAAGGACGTAGACGAAAATAACATTTACTAAATAAGCCAATATTAACAGCTACAAGCCCGTTAAGAAACAATGAAGAAACCGTTAAAGCAATAAAGCTTCTTGAAAACCAAAACGGTATGATCACTTAAAGACAAACTCTCTCCGTTCCGCTACTGGCAAATCAAGAGAATAAAAGCAAGTTTAAAATCGTTAAAGCAATAAATCTCATAAATCCTAATAATTATTTTAAAAAATACCAACAGTTGGTGTAAAAAAAAGGCAGATGGTTAGGCAATATATATTGCAAAACTTATGGCTAAGGCTCAGACGTACAGTCTAATCATGTCATGCTACAAAACACAATACCGCTCGCGTTACCTCCAAGTTGCGCATGACATGCAGCCATCACTTTACGGGGTCAGTGTTCGGATTTTTATTTTGGATCGGCACTATTAACTTTCCACACGTGGGTGTTTGTCATGGGCAAAACGCCATGCCATTTTGTCCAACATGGCACGCAGCAATCATTCAAGACTTGCCGACGTTTGGATGAGGGTGTTTTAACATTCAGTTCTTTGGTAACCGAAACCAAGCTCACCACGCATCACGTCGCAATCTGCAGCACACAACCTATCAAGGGGTCAATGTCCAAACGAGACGACAAAACATCCAGGCGTCTATGAGAAAACGCCTCAAGTTTGAGCGAGTATGGGGTAACCCCTTCTTCTTTAAGCAAGTATATTATAAATATATATAATAGTTACAAGATATAAAAGTCAATACGGTGGAAGACCCTAACAATCATTCCAAATCAGTTAATACAATACAAGGAAAAAAAGAAAAAGAAAAAAGATATGGAGCAATAACTTGGCCCCCATCTATTTTCCACAAAGGAGAGTTGACCGAAGCGATTTTAGTACAACCAAAAAAGGACTGCAACACTACGATTGGAAGCCTCAATGAATTGTTTTGTATTGCATTTTGATGGTTTGGATTGGCTGAATAAGACTTTCACTACCTCTTTTTCTCGATACTTGATTAGGAGAAGCGAAAACATAGGAAAATAACAAACGGTAGATGGTTTAAATCGTTGGCAAATGACCGTCAATGACTGTGGAGGCACATGGAGGACACACACCACTCTTGGGGACAGGAGGTTGGTTCGATCTTTTAAATCCAAGGCCACTGATCCCGATAGTGTTGCACATGGCGACAAAAGACTCTCTCCTTGACACACTGGCGAGTGAATCTCACGCTCAGTTTGAGCCAAACGTGAGACATGCATGCTACTCTTTTTGACAAACTTCTTTTGTTGTTTGAAGGATTGGCGGCTGGAGAGTCTTGCAGTGTATCGCATAGCAGTTGTGGGTGGCTGGAAAGCAATAGATCGGCGCATCTATGTGCTATGGTCAGATAACAAGAAAAAAAAACCTGGAAAAAAAAACCAATGGATAGTTCGAGAAGCACCGGATGGGAGGATGGTGGACGAAGATAAGGAGATTTTTAGACTTTGGCTGAAAGCGTTTTCGCCTAGAGAGAAAATGAGCAAAAAGTTTGTTTTTGCCACCCTCAGCATGGGGGTCAACTTATTGTCTAATATCCCAACTAATTGTTCACTTTCTAACGTGGATTTCGTGGGTATTACAATTGGGCAATGTTACAGTTACCGCTCATCCCTACCGTTTTCTCTTCCTGCTATACGTGGCATGCCACGTGTATAAAAATAAAATTAAAAATAAAAACCAAGTCGTCTCTCGCCCAACATTCCCCCTCCCCCTGCTACTCATTTCCCCTTCAGAATTAGAACTCGAAAAATTCCCAACCCCGACGAAAGCCTATGCCTTCATTTCCTCCGACGAATCCACAGTTGTTGTCCCAGACTAAGACTTGCTTCTTCCGCACATATGTGCTATTGGCCAAGAAGAACAAGGGTAGATCCTCACCTGAGCATCTATATGTGGTGCTCTAAACAATCAAATGAGGCCAAATGGTCATAAATTGCTATGCAATGATTGCAGATGAGACATAACTTCTCTTCGAACTTGGTCTCTTTTTATTTTCCCAGTTGTTGTGAGTGTAAATGGTTTCTCCCATAAAATGAACATCTTGCGTATTTTGAACCTTTGGAAAAAATCCATCTTAATAATATAGCATATACAAACCAATACCTCTGTTGGATACATATCCAATTATATTCTTTTCTCTACAATAGCGTAGAAGAATTTCAGTGGATAAGACTAGCCCTCCATTTTCTGCCGAGTGTTTAAAGCTTGTATCAGACCAAAGCCAATTTTCTGTCAACCGACTACAAGCAATAGCCATCTCTGTCAGTCTTGCATCCGGAATCCCAACAATGACAATACCAATTATCCCAGTCGAAATGGGTTTCTCTGGCTTTTTGACGAAGCTTGAAGACGACGAAATGGAGGGATAATACGCGAAGTCAAAATGGGTTTCTCTGGCTTTTTGACGAAGCTTGAAGGCAACAAAATGGAGGGACAATACGAGTAACTCTAGCATTATTTTTTTATTTCATAAGCATGCCACATATAACGGGAAGTGAGAGCGGGACAATAAGAGCGGTGGGTGTAGCATTATTGATTACAATTGGTCATTACAACCCGGGCGCAGCATCTAACAACTAAATACTAACACACTGCTGAGTAACAAACAATCAGTCGATTTTATATAATGAGTTTCCAATTGTAAATCACAAAATTAAGATATTTTATTGTCCTTGCATGCGGCAACAAAAATAGGCTTATGCTAATTCCATTCATATTGTGGTACAAAATAAAATCAATTTGCTTTGCTTCTTTCACTGTGTCTTAGCAAGGCTATCGTACTGAGTATATAATAAACACTTAATGACCATTCGCACACTTCCAAGCAATGCAGGAGGTTCCAGATTCACAGACATAAATGAAAAATATTCTTTTACTTTAAAACATGAAATATTTTGATAATTTCACTTGTCTTTGATAAAAACTTAACAAGTTTTGGTGGAGCTAGTGGTACTAGAGTATGGTAGACAGATAAGTCAAGATTCAAATACCTCCGAAGATGACTCACTGCAAGTCCATGATTTATCTCATGCACCAACAGAACTCCAACACTTATCTAATATACAAACTGCAGCGTCTATCCCTCCTGATATATAGGAGTCATAAGGCTTTAGATAAGATTTATATTGTACATATCTACTTCATCTGTAACTATCACATACAATGTAAATATATATAAATAGAACAATACACACGGTTGAAGATAAGTTAGCCTATTCATTCAAATATTTACATGGTATCAGAGCATTTCTGCTCACGCAATCTCTGATCCTTTTTCTGTTTTTCCTATGGCTTCCTCTTCCACTGTTTTCATTGCTCCAAACCTCAACCAGTTGGTGTCAACCAAACTTGATGGGTCAAACTATCTGATTTGGTTGTCTCAAATGGTTCCCATACTAAAAAGCAATGACTTGATGAGTTTCACGGATGGTTCCGGACCGTGCCCATCACAATTTCTTCTTGATGCTCAAGGGAAATTCACAACTGATCTAAACCCCAACTATGTCCGTTGGCATAAAAAGGATCAGTTTGTGCTAGGATGGATCAACACCACCTTGTCTAGTATGGTGGCTCCCTCAGTTTTTGGTATTACATTTGCATGATCCGCTTGGATTACACTAGAAAAGAAATTTGGCTCAAAATCTCGCTCTCGCGTTAGCCATTTAAAATGCAAACTTCCAACTCTCTCTCAAGGCTCACGTAGCTGCTCTGTTTATCTTGATGAAGCGAAGGAAATAGCCGCCCAACTGAGTGCTGCAGGTAAGACTGTTGAAGATGATGATCTGATTACCTATGTCACCCATGGTCTCAATCCTTCATACCTACCTTTTATGACCTCCTTGTCCTTAGCTACAAGAGATCATCCCTTATCGTTTGATGATTTCCAAACTGAACTTTTATCCAATGAACTACTTTTAGACACACAGTTCAAATTTATTTCCCCAGAAACAAACAATTTTGCATTATTTGCACCCAAGCACACTCAACAATTCTTCAACCGAAAACCAAAATATCCCAACAGGTCTACCCAACCTTCATTTTCAGGCCACTCTCCCTCTCACTTCCCTTCCCAACGCAACTCCATGCCCCATTCTAAGCCAGCATCCAATACAGCCCCACCCCAGCAGAGTTTTCACCCTTCTAAACCTTCATCAAATGCTTCATCTCCTCGCTCACCTTGCCAGATATGTGGCCGATCCAGTCATCGTGCTTCTATCGCATGGATTATGCATATCAAGGGAGACACCCTCCTACCCAACTAGCAGCCATGGTGGCTCACACCAATGCAGAGCATGAGAATGAAACTTGGTTTGCTGATAGTGGAGCAAATAAACATATTACAAGCAATCTTGAACAACTCTCTCTTTCACAACCATATAGAAGACAAGAGCATGTGGTAGTTGGTATGGTCAGGGTTTAACTATTGCACACACTGGTAATGCAGCTTTTCATATGACCAACACTCAATTACACCTCAAACGTGTATTACACTATCCTAATGCCTCTGCTAACCTCCTCTCCATCAACCAGTTCTGCTTAGATAACAATTGTTTCTTCATTTTAACTGCTTCCCATTTTTTGTGAAGGACATACTGACGAGGAAGACTCTACTCGAAGGCAGGAGTGAAGGTGGTCTCTATCCATTTCCCATGCAATCTATTTCTCTCAATAAGCCGCATGCCTTAGCTGCTGTCATAGGAGTCAAAGCACCACTTGCAGTTTGGCACTCTAGATTAGGACAAGCATCTATTTCTATTGTATCCCAATTATTGAATAAATACAAGTTACCTATTCAAGGTTCAATTAGCAAAATGGATTTTTGCGAATCTTGTCAACTCGGTAAAGGAAAACAACGTCCATTTCCTGCTTCAAGTCGTATTTCTGAGTTTCCCTTGGATTTAATACATTATGATGTCTGGTCGTGTTCTACCAAATCATTGAGTGGTTGCAAATATTATGTCCTTTTCATAGATGATTTTTCTCGATTTACTGGCTTTATCCCCTTCATAACAAATTCAATGTTTATCCATGCTTCATTAAATTCAAAAGCTTAGTTGAAAATCAGTTCTCCCGGAAAATCAAACAATTTCAATCTGATGGTGGCGGCGAATATAACTCACATCATTTTTAGTCATTTCTCACAAATCATGGTATTCTTCATCGGATCACTTGCCCCCATACACCCCAACAAAATAGGGTCTCCGAAAGAAAACATCGACATATTGTCGAAATGGGCTTATCCCTTCTCGCCTCATCTCACTTGCCATCAACATTTTGGGTCGATGCCCTTCTAACATCCATTTTTCTCGTCAATCGTCTACCTACTCCAATTCTAGAACATCACAGTCCATACTTTAAACTCTATGGCAAGAATCTCGATTATACTTTTCTTGACACTTTTGGCTGTGCATGTTTTCCTCTACTTCGTCCATATAATTCTCACAAACTAATGTTCCGTTCCAAACGATGCATATTTTTGGGCTATAGTGCGAATCATCTCGGTTACAGATGCCTAGATCCTGTCACTCAAAAAGTTTTCATTTCAAGGCATGTCATTTTTTATGAGAACTCATTTCCTGCTAAGAATGGATTGCAGCCACCCGAACCCCTGCTCATGGTCTCTTCCCTAGGTATGCTTCTTACATCTCCTTCATTTCCAATTATTACAAACTCTATTGCTTCTTCCTCTCAAGCCCATCCATCCCATACAATGTCAACAAATTCAGACCAACCATCCCACGACACATCACCTTCTCAACATGACCAAAGGTCTTTGCTCAACACTCCAGCCTCCTCATTCCCACATCTAGACCTGCCTTCCCACGACTCAACCTCATCTCCAAATGCACAAACTCCTTCTCCCATTACTCAAGCTTACGTATCCACCACATACACACCACATACACTACCTCTGATCCATTACTTCCTAACTCAAATTCTCCTATTTCCATTGCAACTTAACACTCCCACCATATGACCACCTGATCACAAACAGGGTCCTTAAAACCCCAAGACTTCTCTGACTACCATCTCTATTCCACTAAATATTCCCTACATGCATTATCTAGTGTTGCAATTCCACATGAACCTCATTCTTATCGACAGGCTGCTCTCTTACTTGAATGGTGTGCTGCAATGAAGGAGGAATATGATGCTCTCAAGGCTAATAATACCTGGACACTCTGTCCTAGGCCTCCCAATCAGATGTAGTTGGCAACAAATAGGTGTATAAGATTAAGCAGACCCCCACAGGTGAAGTTGAACGCCTAAAGGCACAGTTGGTTGCTTTGGGTTACCTCCAGGAGGAAGGGGTTGAGTTCACTGAAACATTTAGTCCGGTAATCAAAGCTACCATTGTACGTGTGACTCTTTCCCTTGCTGTGCAGTTTGATTGGGAAATTACCCAACTAGACATCTCTAATGCCTTTCTTCATGGCATTCTTGAAGAAGATGTGTTCATGGAACAACCGAAGGGATTTATTGATTCTACTTGTCCCGATCAAGTGTGCAAGCTCAACAAATCACTATATGGCCTCAAACAAGCACCTCGAGCGTGGTTTCTGAGATTATCCACTGGTCTTCTTGAGTTTGGCTTTGTGTCATCACCAGTAGACACTTCATTATTTGTCTATCATAAGGGGAACTCTCACATTTTCTTTCTTATATATGTAGATGATATCCTTGTAACAGGCACCACATCACTTTGATTCACTCACTAATCATCAAGTTGCAAGCCAATTTCAAGATGAAAAACTTGGGTCCTATTGGCTACTTTCTCGACATTCAAGCCACACGAGACACTACTGGACTACATCTTAGACAATCCAAGTACGTCCACGATCTACTTCATCGAACCAAAATGGCAGGTGCCAAACCAGCTTCATCTCAATGGACTATAGGTCAGAAGCTCTCTTCACATGGTGGTGAACCACTCACCTCATCTCAAATTATAGAGTACCAGCAAATAGTAGGGGCACTTCAGTACTGCACATTAACCAGGCCCGACATCACATTTGCTGTTAATCAACTATGTCAACACATGCATCATCCCAACTAGACTCATAGGACTGCAATAAAGCGCGTACTCAAATATTTGAAGGGCACCATGGACATTGGCTTGTGGTACACTAAAGGTGATGGTCATCTCCAAGCATTTTGGGATGCGGACTGGGCGGGTGATCCTGATGACAGACAATCCACCACAAGCTACGCTGTCTTTCTTGGTTCATCTCTCATTACCTGGTCTGCTAAGAAACAATCGGTGGTTGCTAGGTCCAGTACAGAAGCCGAGTATAGGGCATTGGCAATGGTCACGGCTGAAGTGTATTGGGTTCGAATGTTACTCTAGAATTTGTACATTATCCTTCACAATGCTCCTACAATCTGGTGTGATAATAGTGGCACCATTGCACTTGCTTCCAACACTATCTTCCATGCTCACACAAAACACATCGAAGTTGACTTTCACTTCATTCGTGAGAAAATTGCAAACAAAGACGTCTCTCTCCAGTTTCTCGGCTCATCTGATCAATTGGCTGATGTGTTCACTAAGGGCCTGAGTTCCACACGTTTCTGCATGCTGCGATCCAAGCTAACGATGACAGACCTCCCCATTAGCTTGCGGGGGGCTGTTAGACAGATAAGTCAAGATTCAAATACCTCCGAAGATCACTCAGTGCAAATCTAGGATTTATCTCATGCACCAACAGAACTCCAACACTTATCTGATATACAAACTGCAGTGTCTATCCCTCCTAATATATAGGAGTCATAAGGCTTTAGATAATATTTATATTGTACACATATCTACTTCATCTGTAACTATCACATACAATGTAAATATATATAAATAGAACAATACACATGGCTGAAGATAAGTTAGCCTATTCATTCAAATATTTACAGAGTAGGACCCCCACGAAAATAGATGTAGGAGAATATCCAAGACCTTAGTACCAATTGCATAAGAACCAGCAATTACCAGCACTTGAATGGTCCAAAGATAACATTTGCACTAGAGCACTTTGCGGTTGCATTACCTTCTTCCTTTATTCTCCGCCCACCAGGATTGCATCCTACAGCTTCCAATGGTGTTAATTCTCTTCTTTCTCCTTTCTCTCTTTTGTTTTTTATTTTTTATTTATAGCAAAGAGGTACCTTGGATTTTCTTAGAAAGAAAATAATATATTATTCTATATTTTATAATCATATCAGATAATGAGAAAAATATCGTCTATCATTGCAAAGTAATGCCTGATTTGGTTTCACAAATTTTTGAAATCATTTCATCGCATCTCATTTTATCTCAACGTTCAAACATAAACATTTTTCAATTTTAAAAATTCAAATTTTCAATTTTTTCATCTAATCATTACAATTTTTCTAAATTTTTAAACAAAACACAAAAAAAAATCAACTTTTTCAAATGCTAAAAGAAAAATAATATTACAAAATTATATTCTAACTCCAAGGGATATTTAGGGCCTTGGAGGAATAAACCCATGTGTTAGAGGGCCCAAGTTTGAGGCCTCAAGAATCAGGTTTGATCTGCAAGCCTAGACATTGAACCTATGTACATGTAATGGATAATATAGAGAATAGATAATGCCTCCGAAGGGCCAGGAAAGCTCTCATACCAATTTATTCGAGGGTTATCCAAGATAAACTCTGGATGTAGCGTTATCAACACCTTCATACTTCTATAAATAACACCTAAAGGTAATGTATTCGTCATTCATTCATATGCTTATATTAAGACCACTTCTCTCTAACTTAGGCATCATAATTCTACCGGGCAACCCGTGCCGCCATCTCATCTATTTCACGTCATCCGAGCAGTTGGTGTGAAACACGTCCTTAATAGTGGCGTCGTCTATGTGATTTCTAAAGACTTCAACTTGACTTTCACATACTAACTACCCTGTGATCTCAAGCAACCCATGACAAAGAGATGAATATGATAGACATACAAGCGAGGTTGGCAGTAGCTGAAAAATAGTTGAAAAAGGCGACAACAATGGTTGAGCAGCTGTAAAAGGAGAATGAAGACCTAAAACGACAGAATGCTGCTACACCACCTATCCACAACAGACAGACAGAAGGAGACACATATAGCACATGAGGCATGAATGTCGAGGAGTTAGAAAAGAAAAGCTTACATGACGAGCTGCATAGCCTCATAGATAAATACGAGGAGATGGAAAAAAAAAGGGAGGATCTTCCTCCGTAGAGTAGTTGCTGAATCGAAATGATCTTCCCTACAACGATGAAGTGATGGCAGTACCACTCTCCCCTAAATTCAAAGTTCCCCAGATCGACATGTATGACCGATCCCAGGACCCTGTATATCACTTGGAGAATTTTAAAGCACACATGACTCTTCTTGGCTTCCCATGAGAGGTAGCTTGACGTGCTTTCCCGTTAACATTAAAAGGAATAGCATAAGGCTAGTTTGGAACTTTATGACCATGATCTATTAACAGTTTTGAAGAGTTGGCCAAGCAATTCTTAACACAATTCATGGTGAGTAGGAGACGTCGACGATCCACTGCTGATTTCTCACCATTAAGCAAAGGGAAGATGAGAGTTTGAAAGCGTATCTGACTCAATTCAACAAGGAGGAACTGACCACGGACGATCAGGATGAGAAGATCATGCTAGCCACCCTTCTGGGAGGTATATGGCCCCATAGTCCATTCATGACCGAGTTGGCCAGGAAAACCCCCTCGACTCTGAGGGAATTCATGGACAGGGCTGATAATTATGTTAATGTAGATGACACATTGCAAGCCCTCTTAGAGCCCATGAAGCAAGAACTGAAGTAAAAAACCAAGAACTTGAACAGTGCGAGAGACAGGAAGACCGGGCCAAGTCATCAAGACGGGCGACGAGAAATGTACCCCACCCAGAGAGACCAAGGGCCTTGCCTCATCCACAACAATCTGAGTGTACAAGAAAATGTAGAAACCGCAAGGAAAAAAGCATGCCCACCCACAAGGGGATAGTGCTATTGCAAGTACCACTAATCGGATACCCATTGGATAAAAGACTGCTCAACCATGGAGAAAAGAGTAGCCAGAGTGGCGGGAAACAGGGAACTTGAGTGAATGTTGGCCGAGCACATCAAACCAAGAAGAGAAGAAGGCCAGGGGCGTGAGCTCAGGCGGAGTAGTAGCCCAAAAAGGCAAAGACAAGAAAGGGAACAGAGACATGATGCCCCCCGCCAACCTCGCAACCAAGACCAAGCTCCCTTAGGAGAAATCCATACCATAGCAAGAGGATTTGTCGGTGGGGGCGTGACGACATCCAGTAGAAAGGCTCACTCCCTTAAAGCAAGGTACCACAAGGTGTACATGGCAAATAAACCCTTCAAACACCCCAGACAGGGTACCATGCCTACCATCTCTTTTGGAGACGAAGACTATCAAGGGGCCCTGTACCCCCATGATGACGTCTTGGTAGTCACCTTCCTAATCATAAATTACACGACCAGGCAGATCCTATTCGACAATGAGAGCTTAGCCGAAATCTTATTCTGGGATGCCTTCACAAAAATGGGCATTAGCCCTGATAGGCTACGATCATCACCTACCCTTATAGGGATTCTCTGGTGAGGCTGTTCAACCAATGGGTGCCATAGCACCACCAGTCACAATTGGCCAAGGGTCACACATGCTACAACAATGACAGACTTCTTGGTAGTTAAAGCCCCATCATCCTACTACTCCATATTGGGATGCCCAACTTTGAATAATTTAAAGGTTGTCACTTTTACCTACCACTTAAAAATAAAGTTCCCAATGGAGATAAGCGTCGGCGAGGTTTGGGGAGAGAAAATCCTAGCACAGGAATGCTACAAGCAGGAACTTAAAGTAGAGGCACCAGGCGTATGCGTCGTAGAAAGTTGGGAAGGAAAGCCGCCACCCCCACCGTTAATCATAGCTAGCCAAGACATGGAAGCAAGGGATAAGAACAATTTGATGCAAGCAGTAAACAAGCCTCTAGAGATAGTAGCCTTACACCCAAATCGGCCGAACGCCATGACACGGGTGGGAACAAGGCTCCCCCCCAGAATATAGGGAGGTGTTAAAACATTTGTTGATCGAACACAGAGATGTGTTTACCTGGAGTCATGAAGAGATGCCAGGAATTGACAATGCCATCGTAGAGCACAGGCTATGTGTTTATCCAGCAGCAAAGAAAGTACGCCAAAAAAGGAGAACCTTCAGTACAGAGAAGTGCACAGCTATAATTGAGGAGATAGACCACCTCCTGGCTGCAGGGTTTATAAGAGAAACATACTACCTGGAGTGGCTCTCCAACGTGGTGTTAGTCAATAAAGCTAATGAGAAATGGAGGATGTGTGTGGATTTCACAAACATGAATAAAGTCTGCCTCGAGGATAGCTTCCCATTGCCACAGATCGATATTATCGTTGATGTTGCAATGAGACACCGAGTGCTGAGTTTTATGGATGCATATTCATGATACAATTAGATTCACATGAACAAGTCAGATGAAGAGAAGATGACATTTATCACCAAGAAAGGTCTTTCCTATTACTGAGGGATGCCCTTTGGGCTGAAGAATAGCGGGGTGACTTACCAAAGGCAGGTCAATCGGATGTTTAAATAGCATATCAGGAAGATTATGGAGGTATACGTCAACGACTTGTTGGTGAAAAGTAAGGAACCCACTCACACCTAGCAGACCTAAAATAATCTTTCGCTATGCTTCATAAGTATAAGATGAAATTGAACCCGGTAAAGTGTGCTTTCGGGGTAGATTTGGGAAAATTTTTGGGCTTTATTGTCTCTGAAAGAGGCATTGAGGTAAACGCTGAAAAGATTGGTGCCATCTTGAACATGAAGCTACCTTAGAACATCAATGACTCCCAAAGGGTTCTACGAAAGATACACCCATGGAACGAATAATGTGATCAGGCTTTCTAGAAGTTAAAGAGTATTTATCTAACCCACCTCTATTAAAGCAGCTCAATCAGGGGGACATCTTATATGTATACTTGGCAATATCCCTCCACGCCATCTCTGTGGTCCTAGTCAAGGAAGAGGAAGAAATACAGACGCCAGTGTATTACACGAGCCGTGCATTAAGAGGCGTCGAGACCAGATAACTGCGAAGGGAAATGTTGGCGTTCAGGTTAGTGACAGCCGCCAGGAGATTGCGGCCATATCCCAAGCTTACCCCAGGAAGGTATTAACGAAACACCCCCTCAGGAGAATACTGCAAAAACTAGATAGCTCGGGAAGATTGGTTGTGTGGTAAGTGGAACTCAGCGAATTTGACGCTGATTACATGCCTAGAAGCATAGTGAAGGGGCAAGTTTTGACAAATTTCATCCCCGAATTCACCAGATTCCCAGTGGAAGCTGAAGTTGCACCACACCGATAACCCTAGTTGGTGTTCGCTATGGATCCACCTACAAAATGAGAAGAGGAATATGGATTTACATCGTGGGAGAAGCAGGACAAGAGCACTACTACATGGCCACTGGACTATCAATTACGAAAACTCTAGGCGCCGTAGAGATTGAAGTGAAGGCGGATTCCCAAGTCATGGTAAACCAAGTAACCAAGGTGTATGCCACGAAAGGGGAGAAGCTAAGAAAATATATGAATCGGGTGTTGGAGATCCGCGACCAACTTGCCTATTTTTAGTCTTGAGCAGATATCGAGGGAGGATAATGCAATAGCAGACAAGCTTGCCAAAGCCGCCTCTACTAAGGATAAGGTAGATTTACCTTGGGAAGTACAGATGAGAGTGATAGAAATCCCAACAATCAGAGTATAGGTAAACCAGGTAGGGCCTACAGGACTAGAGTGGGCAAAGGCAATATCAGAGTACTTGGACACAGGAAAACTCCTCGAGGAGAAAGAGATAGCAAAAGATCAAGAGGAACGCCACACGGTTTGTCAGGATTGATGGAATCCTTTACAAAAAGGGTTTTGCCGCCCCTTTGTTAAGGTGCATCTGGTCTGAGGAAGCGCAATACGTCTTGGCGAAGATACATGAGGGCGTTTGTGGCAGCCATTCTAGCGGAAAGGCTTTGGCGAGGAAAGCCCTTAGCGCAAGCTACTACTAGCCCAATGCCCTAAGAGACGTCAAGCAGTTTGCAAAGAAGTGCATCAGATGCCAAATTTATGCCTTATCCCACATTGTCCCCCCGAGAAATCATTTTCTATTACCGCCCCATGACCATTCACTCAATGGGGGATTGATCTGGTAGGTCCCTTCCATTCAGGGAAGGGAGGGGTAAAATAAATAATCGTTGTTGTAGATTATTTCACAAAATGGGTAGAGGCGGAGCCCCTTGTAACCATAACGACAAAAGACATCATCAAATTTTTGTGGAAGAACATTGTCTGCCAGTTCGATATCCCCCACAGCATAATCTCTAACAATGGGAAACAGTTTGATTCAGAACATTACAAAGAATGGTGCTGTGAATCCAAGCCAAGTACTCGTCACCAGGACACCCACAAGCTAATGGGCAGGCAGAGGCGACAAACAAATCCTTATTCGGGATTTAAAAAAAGAAGCTCACATATATGAAAGAAGAATGGGTGGAAGAGCTCACAGGAGTGCTATGGACCTATAGGACAATTGTGAAGACCCCAACGAGTGAAACATCGTTCACATTGGCTTTTGGGGGCGAAGTAGTCACCCAAGCAGAAGTTGGTATGCCTACACACCAAACTCGCCACTTCAGCCAACCTTAGAACAACAAGGCTCTTGAGGAGCACCTTGACCTCCTAGAAGAGAAAAGAGAAGAAGCTGACATCCAAAATATCCTTAACAAAAGGAAGGCGGAGTGCTACTTCAACAAAAGAGTCAAATCCAGATCTTTTGAAGTAGGCGACCTGGTGCTCAAAGAATCAAGAGTGACAACCCAAGACATAGGGATACTCAAACCACGATGGGAGGCACCATACGTAGTAGTCGCTAGCAACCGATCGGGGTCATACAGCCTTAAGGACAATCAAGGAAAGAAATTACAACACCCTTGGAACACTGAGCATTAGAAAATATTTTACCCTTGATGCTTTCTGAGATGTATTCAACAAAGCAAGATCAATAAAGACATATAGTTTTTCAACTTGCACGACCCCGTTACTTAGCCACCAAAGTCGAGTCCAAAGACTCGTGGTGCAGCCAATGGGCGTGGAGGTCAAGAAACACCACAACGCCCTTACTTAGCCACCAAAGTCGAGTCCTATGACTCACAGTGTAGCTAATGGGCGTGGAGATCTCTTCCCTTACTTAGCCACCAAACTCGAGTCCAAAGACGCACAGTGCAACCAATGGGCGTGGAGGTCAAGAGACCCCACACCCTTTTTACTTAACCACCAAAGTCGATTGCAAAGACTCGTAGTGGAACCAACTTAGCCATGCCCAGAGGTTCACATTGTAGCTAGCAGGTAGTGAACATGTATATTAATATCACAAAACAAGGACAAACCAAGCACCAATGTTGCAAAAAGAAACCGCAAAGGAAGTTGCATATCAATAGTGCATAAAAAGGCTAAACCAAGAGCGAATGTTATAAAAGGCACAAACAGAGGTTTATCACTACAATGGTCTAAAATATCATTCGAAACAAGAAGAAAGAAAAAAGAAAAAAACAAGAAGAAAAGAAACGTAGAATCTTCATGAAGGTGGAGCTGCCTGAGGCTTTAAAGGTGAAGGAGTGGACAGGAAGGCATTGGACATAGTATTGCGCCCTAAAGCATCTACAAACTAGCGTGAAACCTCATAAGATCTGAAGGAGTTGAGGTCCAACTACCTCAAGTTAGTCTGAGGATTAGTAAGCAAGTGAGATTGTAAATAGGCCACGCCTGTCCCATGTCCATACCCAAAGGCCTAATCCCTAACAGCCCTGGTTGTTGCCAGTTGTGGAAGCAAACGGGCCAGATCGCCCCTTGAAGTGGCCAATTCTGATTCCATTTCCAACAACCGTTGCTTCTGCTCCTTCACTTTCGTATCTAAGTGTAACATGGTTTGGTTCATTTTGCACTGCTTGAAATCTATCTCCTCTCTTTTCTTCTTGTAAGCAGTAAAATTGCAGCATAGATCCTTGTAGGACCCCTTCATTTCTGACAGTCGAGGCCAAATTACCTACAAGCCTCCTCATGCGATGCCTTTAATTCTTAAAGCTTATGGGCAAGTTGCCTACATGCTTCCTCAGAAGAAGCCAATGCCTGGGTAGATTCCAAGCATTGTTGCTCGGTGGTAGCTAACGACTGTTGAGAGGAGTCTAACTCTCAACTCATGCGGGATAGCTGGGCACGAGCAGAATCTCGTTCAAACTCTGTCAATTGCAAGGCGAAGCTATTACGCACATTGAGGGATTGGTGCGAAGTAAGTCACCACGAAGCTCAGATGTTTCATCACAAAGGAGCTCAAGGTAGCCCTTTAGGGAGCGGATGTGCCCATCAGACTACTCTAGGTAAGACTCCACCTCAATTTTCTCAGCCAGTAGTCAACTCAGTTCCTTCTTAGAAAAGAACCCAAACATTCGCCTGGTATGTACCTATGACTTCAAGTCGGCGCGATCATCCACAATCCAAACCGCCAAGTCATCCACGCCCTACAAACCACAAGTACATAGTAAGGTATGGTCCATACATGTAAAGGAAAGTACAACCAAGCCAACAATATCATACTGAAGACAAACAAAATTTCAAGCATTGAGACATCTCTGCCACTGCTCCATCTTGAGGAGGGGAACCCAAGTGAGACCTCAACCCCTCCCGTCGTGGCTCGCTGCCCCTCCACATGGGCTTTCCCCAAAGAATGTGTCAAAGGCATATAAGAGTGTAACACCCCGCTTAATTAACTCTTGATTAACCCTTAAGTATTCTAGATTAGAATTTTATTTTTGGGTTAATCACTTTCATTAAGTTTGATAGTGGGATTAGCATTAATGTTAGTACTTAGTATTAATGAGTTAAGGATTAGAGAGGCTAGCCCATTAGTAATTTTGGTGAGGCTTTTTAGGACCCAAGTGCATTCATGGGCCTAGCCCAAGAAAACCTTGAACCAAGCCCTTAGGAAATTAAGGCTAGTTTTGGCCTAAGTATAGGAAGGTATAAGGCCTTTGGTGTAGATTGGACCCTCGGCCCTTTTCAAACCCCTATGGCCCAAAGCCATGTTTAGACTCATTTCACCATTTAGAGACCAAAGGCCCAATACACCATACCATTGGTTTTCTTAAGCCTAGATCACACTCAAAGTACCCAAATTAAGTTTTGAAAATTGGTTGAGGCCATTAACCATCATACTTGAGGTTACTGCACTTTAAGTCATGCTTTGAACCTTAATCATGCTTAATCTTTTCTTAAACTTTTTAATTCAAATTTTCTTGAATTAATACTCCTTTAAACCATGATTAGACCATTTTAATACCCTAATTAAACCATTCCACATGTCATTAAGAAAAGTGACAAAACAAGCCAAAACCATGCTTCAATCGGTTTTGTGCATTGCCCTTTGTAATGCTTGGATTGTTTTGCCCTTGGGCCCAACATTTTTGTGGTTTTTCCTCAAGGGTAATATGGTCCTTAAATACCTCATGAGACCCTCTCAAACTCAGTTTGAGCCTAGGACGATATTGGTTGCATCAACCAACTCAAAGAACCAAATCGGGTGCACCTTGGTCTGGTTTGTGTAGGAACCATTTGGATTGAATTTGAACCAGCCTCCTGCCATGGTTTTCACCATCACCCCATGCCACCTCCTTCTCCACCCAATCACCAAGAAGTCCAATGACCATGATGAAGGATTTTGACTCATATTTGCTGCCCAAAAAATTCAAAACCTAATTGATGTTCTGCCACCATAAAACCACCTTCACCCATCTATTTTCAAGGGTGGTTGAGGGATCTTCTGCCATCCAAATGATGCCCCACGACCTGGAGTCATCTACAGGACCCTTGCAGATACTGTGGGTAGAAAATGATGGTGGTTTAGGGCACTATTTCATTCTGCACAAATGACTTAAGCTCATGCAAGCAAATTTGGAAATGTTCCAGATTTGAGAACCTCCCACTTCACCCAATCACCAATCACCCAAGCCAACATCCCTCATCCCTTGGTAACCTATAAATACTTCCCTCCCCTTCTCATTTCACTCACACCAGAGCTCCAAGCATCATCTTGAGTCTTGAGAGAATTTCCCCCATTTAGAGATGAAAAGAGTGCAAACCGAGTGAGTTTTGGTGAGTTTTTTAGTGTTCTTGTGTAAGGCAGTCTAGAGTGCTTGGAAGGCCACAAATTTTGTAAGTTTTCTTCCTTTTGATCTTAGCTATCATGTCAAACTTTTTTTCTAAATGTGGTTGAATTTTGACAAGGTTATGATGCTTAATGCAAAACCGGGTCAATTAAAGGAAGGTTTGAATGATTGAATGTTTTTAACTGGAAATTTAGCTATGATATGTCCTAAGCATGATTTGATATGATCTATAATTATCCTAACATGATTATGGAAGGTTAGATTTGTGATTAGAAGCATGTCATGATAGGTTTTAAATCTATCTTGTTTTGATTATCAAGCATGAATCGGTTTTAAGCATATTGGTGATTAAGGATTTCTTAACTTTAATTAAGTGTTGGGATGAACTTGATTACTCAAGGATTAGACTTCATAATTTCCCTAAAGATGTTAGAGATCATCAAGGATTAAAGAAAATCTCATATGCATGCCTTCATAGGGATCAATAGTTGAAAATACACATAGGCATCAACTAGGATGCATGCCACGGGTTGGGACTAATTGGACAAGTTTCACTTTGAATTTTGAAAATATAAGGGCATATATGGTTTTAAAATGCCAAAAATATGAAGTTCATGAAATTTGGTTAAATTTGGAGTTCGTTTGCAATTAGTGAAAATTTAGAAAGTCTAAGGGTATTTTTGTAAATACTCAATTTTTTTGAAGCCTTTAATTTTGAACCTATCCATAAGAGTATTAACCCTAACTTAGTATACACACGATTTACGCAGCTACGATGCTAATTTCAATTTTTTCCGAAAGTTTGGAAGTTGGCCTCTAACTTACACCCTGATAAATTATTTATGAATTATTGATAAATGTTCATTCATATTTCAATTATCATTTTGAGCATAAAATATCATGTTATATGATACATTGAGTGCATACTTACAGGACATGTGATATTTTTACCATTTTTAGTATATTGCATATAAATGTCATTTTTCTTTAAACCTGCTACATATGCACATGTCATGAAAAATATTTTTCAAAACATTGCATGAAAATCATTTTATTCATGACCCCAAAGGCTAGGATGGAGAAATTATCATAGTGACACTCTTTTGTCCACTCTAGAGTGTTTAATAATACAGTGGTGACCTCTGAGTTGACAAAGAATAGTCAACAAGCTTTGAATGGGTTCTTTTTAAAGAACGTAGAACGAAGTCAACATGTTATGACACCTAACGCTGGTGGGTGTACACGTTATGAATTTTCATGATGATATGTTATATTTACCAATACATTGAGAACGAGTCTATAGACAACATAGTTTCAACGTAAGTTATACTATGATCACCGGTAGGTACTCACAATGCATATGGAGAACTGTGACATTACCACACATTATGTTATTAATTAAGATAATGATGTAAGTCTATGATGATGAAAGTTTATGATGAAATTTTTATGAAGAAATTATGTCTTTTAAAAAATGATAACAAAATTACTTATTGAGTAAAAACCCATGTCTCCATATTTTTAAAAGATGTTGAGGAATCTGGATGGGAGACATGTATACTAATTTTTTGCATCTCATGCACTGCATATTTATCACTTTTCATGATCGATTTATTGTTGTGTCATTTAGTCGTTTAACTTATTGAGATTTCGAGTAAATCTCACCCTTTTATGAGACTACTATCATTTCGGAATGATAGAAGTTGTGTTAGGAATCGACTAGGACGAGATTGATGGAGCACTGGATTCGCATGATTGAGAAGGAGTCGGATCTAGAGAGGAAGCTAGACTTAATTTTGATGTTCATAGCCCAAGTCCTTTATGCTTTAGATCGCATGAAGAGAATGATATGACTTTGTATATAAGTCTATGCTACTTTAGTATTTTGAACATGATGATTACCTAATGAAGTTTGGATGTTTTAGTTATTTTGACATATTTTTCACCTTAACCTTTTATTTCTGCTACGATTATTGCATACTGCTGGTTGCATACTATGATGCATTGCATATTAACTGTCATGAACGGGAGTATGTAACCTTGTACTGCGTGTCCCGACACTCTAAGTCTCCATTTCATCCCAAGCGGGGATTGGGGGCGTCACAAAGAGGTAGCTGGAACCTCTACCTTAGGCACAGATGCACCCTGGTCTATAGGGGTGGCAAATTCAAAACTGCCGACGGGGCCGCCATCTCCTCCGTCTCCATCTCCTCTGACTCCATCTCCTCCATCTCCATCCCCCACTTTTCCCCCTTCTACTTCACCTTCTCTAGTTGGCCCACTCCCCTCCCAAGGGGTTGAGGAATCCATGTCACCACCGAAGGAGGAAGGGGTAGGGAAGGAATAGAGATTCTTTCATGGTTTGTAGGCAGCGTCTCACTCTTCGAGAGGGAACTTAGATTGGAGCCTTGGTCCCCACGATCATCATGGTTTCCCCTCGGGAACAAAGAGTCCATAGTATAACTTAGGGCATCGCTATTAGTAGGAGTCACAGTTTCAGACGCCATAACCGCAACAACACCCATAGAGAATGCGTCATATATGTCAGATGCAAACTCACTATCACTAGGAATCGAAACTGATGAGAGGAGAGAAGGGAACTCGAAAGGGGTTGTACCCATTAAGTCCGACCCCTTTGGGGGTAGATCAAAGTCAAAGGTTATGGCCAAGTTGACAAGGGCTTGGCCCATGAGCCCATCAAGGTCATCAGGCCCAGGAGATGCAAGCAGCGACACATGTACAGGAGAAGTAGAGGGCATCTCCCTCCTCCCCCTCGCAGTCAGGTTGGCACCAGAATCAACAGCCACTTCTGGCCCCACATCTCTAGCTACACCCTTGACGTTTTCAGCAGGGCGATTAGCAGGTGCCTCACCCTCAATATAAGATGAAGACATTTTGTAGGAGTCTCAGAAGGCGTAGAAGCAGGCCTTTTCTTTGAGGGAGGTGTCACGACCTTTAATTTACGTCCCTTAACATGGGAGCGGTCAGGTACAACAAGTAATCTATCAATGTTGGTAGGAGTCAAAAGCTTCTCAGTCCATAGGGCAACCTCATTATCTTTGCCCCAATTAAGGACTATGCTGACGTGGAAACATTCTCAGTCAGTCAGATCTATAAAAATCTTTTTGTCATCAGGGACCTTGCCCCAATTAGCTTGGATGGGGAAGTCCCGAATGGTCATTTCAGAGGCAAGAAACTCTCAGCCACCACCAAAAATAAGAAAAAATTTCTTTTTACACTGTTTGGCATTCGAGCTTTTAGAATGCCGCCAATCGTTGTGAGCGAACATGAAAACTACAAATATTACCTAGTAGCCCTTTAACGGAATAGAATGATAGAAATTCGCGAATAGTCAGATCTGGGTACATCTCCCCCAGAGGTTCCAGAATCATACGGAACACCACAAATGAGTACAAAGGCACACACCAAGTGTGTGAATGAAGTTGGGTAGGAGCCAATTGAACGAGAGCAAGGACATCGCGAATGGGGCGGATGAATGGAAGGCGCAAACCGTGCATTAGGGCACAAGCTAGGAGAGCAACTCTCCCTGAGAAGCCTTCCTTGTCGATCGTGCCCTCCGAGGGAAGAGTGAGAACCACGATGTCAGGGATGCGATATAAAGTCCTCAACTTTGTCAAGTCTTGGGCGACAAGTGTGGAGCGCCTCATGAACCCCTCAAAGAAAGGTAAAGTTTGACCTCCAAAGGATTTAGGCGCATAATGGGAGGAAACCCTTGATGGGGCTTGGGCAGAAGCTCGGCTGGGAACATGGAAAGAACCACATTGAGCCATTGTTATACGAAATGGAAGAAACGAGATCAAAATGGTGAACGATGGCAAGTGTTTCTTGAAACTTGAGAAGAGAGTTAAGGAAGGCACGAATTGATGAATTTCCCACGTGCAAGCACGAAGAAAATTAGTAGGGTAACTGGAAGGGATATTTTGGGTCTTGGAGGAATAAGTCCATGTGTTGGAAGGCCCAAGTCTATGGCCTCAAGAATCAGGTCTGATCTGCAAGCCTAGAGATTGAACCTATGGACACGTAATGAATAATATAGAGAATAAGATAATGCCTCCGATGAATCAAGAAAGCTATCCTACCAATTTATTCGAGGGTTATTCAAGATAAATTCTAGAACTAGCTGTTATCAACACTTTCATGCTCTTATAAATAACACATAAAGGTAACGTATTTGTCATTCATTCATATACTTATATTGACACCACTTCTCTCTTAGGCATTAGAGTTCTATTGGGTAACCCATATTGCCATCTCATCTATTGCAGGCCATTCATGCAATTAGTGGTACGAAACACGTCCTTAACACTAACCATCTTTTAACTTTATATTTTTTTATTCAATTTTTTCTTTCTTATTTTTCAAAATCCTACAAAGATCTTAACTCAAACCATTTAATTATTATTCATAAATTATCTCATTACTATTAATAAATTTCTAATATTATCTCATTTGCCTAATCAAACCCAAAGATTAATAAGCATTTGTGGCCCAAAATGTCAAGTGCCAGCTACCGCAAACATCACTATCCAAGAACTTTGACAAGGCAATGATGGCTGATGACGAGATTTGTTTTATTTTATTTATTATTTTTTGTGAGCCGCGATATGATCCTAATCATTCTTCTCGGATTGCTCCTATACGATGGATCGAGAGGGTGCAACTACGCCGGCTGAGGAAATGCAACACGATAAAGGAGTTCGCTCTGCCGCGTAAGATTCTCGAATCTACCACGACCACCATCCACGGCCTATTTTTGTTCTCTTCCCTGCCCGGGAAGGTGGATCAAAGAAAGGTAGCTTGCTTCTCTCCTGGACGGATGGCGGCTTATGTAGTGGTCGGCCTTCCTACCAGAATGCCTCCTTGGTCGAAGAGCCCCTTTACTAGTAAGGGCGCAGGAAGCAAAAAAACTTGGGCGAAGGACGTTTTATTCTCTGTATCTGATTCGCTTTCCTCAGCAAAATTGCTGCATTTTACTATTTCGTGAGTTTTGATCCTTCAAAACGAACATAACTTGTATCATTTTATGCAAGGTGAACAGCTGCGTTTCAAATCCAAAAAAGACACCATAAATCAAAATCCTTATTTCATGTGCTGCAATACTGTTTGGCACCATGTGAAATTACCGAGAAAAATGCATGAAGAGGAGAAAAGCCAGTTCTGAAATTTCACAACAGAAATGATGGTTCATAATGCATTCATTATACAAGCAGAATCCAAGATTGGTAACATGATCAAACTACACACTATTAGCATCATCGTTAAAAGCAAGAAGAAATCACACCCATTGCTCCTTTGTTGCCTCCATTCTCTTTAACAAACCGTCAATATCAGCTTGCATTCTCATTTTCATGTTGTAATAATCACAATGAGAATTTTCCAAAACCTTTAGCTCCTCCAGTTTTTTCCTTCGTCTGTCCTCTGTCTCTTGCAAACATAGTTTGCCTAGCTTTCCAGCATACTCTTCTTCCAACTTTTCAGTCCTGGTCTTGATCATTCGCTGGAAACCTTCAGCCTCTCTCATTGCATCATCTGCCTTGCTCTGGAACATCCTCGCCTCTGCTTCCTTGATCCTCACTAAACTTTCCAAGCTGTCGAACCCATCTTTCTTTGGCATTGGACCAAACCGGAAATCAACCTCTGTTGTCAATTCACTTATGATGGAAGGTTTGAGGTCGCTCTGGCGAAGATCAATAGACAATAAATCATTACGCATACTAGAAGAGCTCGCGTTGTATGAAGTATACATTGGGGGTAGAGAAGTGGCATGCGGAAGAGGCGTTGCTTCTTTCCCAAGGATAGCTTGAGTTGCCACCAAAGCTTTTGAAACCACACCTGAAGCAGGAAAGTCAGGCATGGCGCCTGTGTCTATTTGATAAAAAAAAAACATCATACTTCGGCTCTAACAAATATACAAGGGTAAATTATAACCAAAATAACACTTGACTAACCAACATAAATTTGCAGTATTTGTGTGCACACTGATATGTATGTGGCTGTATCAGAATATGGCAACTATCATCGTAGATGGTGATGATGAAATATTGTATTGATATCATGATATTAGATCATATTGTAATGGCTTCACTTTTTCTACCAGACATATTTACAACCAAGTATTTAGAACTTTCACATACAGATTCTGATGGAAAGAATTCTCACTGCTCACAAAGTTTCCCCAACATTGTTATTTTTAAGAAGCATTTGGAAAAGGTACAATATCCAATCAAAGTTTAGAGCTTTAAATCAGTGAGATTAAGTTAGAAGTCTAGTTCATTAGCAGCACACCTAAATAAAATTTTCTATACTCCTATCTGTTTCTCAAAACGTCATTTTTTAACAGATTTTAATATATATAACAAAAACCCAACATGGAGTCCCAGAAAAGTAAAATCCAAAACAACTGTTGTGATATGGATAAGCTGGTTGTATGTTGCATAGATTTTAACAAAAGCTCCTTATTGGATGTGAGTTAGGCTCCCCCACCCAGTACGTAGGTAGACCATCCGGAAAACCAAGGTTCAGACAGGCAGACCAACACAGAAAGGCTTTTGTACAAGAAAAAAATAGAGAGGGAAGAAGGACGATGAAAACAGTTACTTTCATTGCACCCAACGGCTAGGTTTGGATACCAAAACCATCTCAACCCATCATCTCATCATTACAATTTTCACAAATTTCCACATAAAATACAATGAATAATTCAACTTTTTCAAATCCCAAAACAAATAATATTAAAAAAAAATATTCTAACAATATTTTATTCAACTTTCAACTTCCATTTTTTTTTTTTTTTGACAAGTAAAAATATTATATATATATATATATATCAATAGGAGTAACCAAATATATTAGATGTATACAAGAAAAACACCTAGCCCATACAAGAAAGCCCATAATGACCCAAAAGCCCATAAAAACCAACCCAAAACACACCAAACCCGAATTGAAAAACTATCATTACACCTCCGTGACTCCTTCCCCTAGATTCCTTAAAACTAATCCTCAACCCGAACATCACCCATCCTTAGCTCTCTGAAGAAACCTTCATGGCAGTTAAGTTCTAAACAATCCTCAATCCTGTCGTCCCCTCTAGATACATGAACTTAGCTATCATTTTACTACGTTTAGAAATACAAAAGATATTTCCTCCCTCTTTCGTAAAAATGAAAGTTTTTTATTCAACTTTCAACCACCTCTCTCCTTCTAACTGGGACGAAACCGCATCGTGCTTCGTCGTCATTGTCAAAACCCACTGCTCCCTATTGTTCCCGCTTCATCCTCTCAAGGTAAAAAAAACACAGATCTAAAGGAGGCCCTGAGTTAACGGATTTTTTGCAAAAAAATCCCTGAGTTAACAGAGAAAACTACCAGTCGCCGGAGGATGACCGACGTTGGAGGCCCACAAAATGGTCGCTAGAGTCTGTCGAAGCAGTCTATATCGGTGGCTAGTGGAAAGGCTCGAATCACAATTTTCCGGAGGAGGTAACGGAAGAGTAGCAAAAAATCCCAGTCGTCGGAGAAGGACCGACATCGAAGACCCCACAACGGAGTCGTCTGGGTCAGTCGATCAGATCTGTGACGGAATCAAAGTGCACGGTGGCCAACGCCGTCAAACAAGAACACAGAAAGAGTTCGCCGGCGAGGAACCGACTCCGACGGCCCTTAGCGAGGACGCAGGGGCCCGTCGACCTCGTTTGTGACTGCGGTGTCCCTCTCCAAACGATGGTGGGTGGGGGTGGCGGCGGGAAGTAGGGTTAGGGTTTCTCTCAACTCACTGTTCAACTTCCATCTAAAACCATTTCATCTTATCTCACTATCCAAACCCCACCTAATTCAATGTTTTTTAAAGGCTGTCCATGCAATCGAATGGTCATGGCAATAGCATGTCCCTTACAAAAAGACCAAGAAATAAATCTCGGACTTCTATAATAACATGTCCTGCAAACTCATCATGCCTGATAAGGTAACTCATATTTTCATAAAATTTCAGAATATCTTCAGTAGCTGCAATTGCACAATACATAATAAAAGTCTATTCTCTGCTCCATTCTCATATCTATGTATGAAATTGCACTACTCAAAGTCTTTATCCCATTAAAAACAACCACCACCATTTTTAAACCCAACTGAGAAACAGGTAAAAATTTATAAATAAAATTGAGACTGGTACCAGTTTACCTTGTAGATAACTAGAAGCACCAATAGTCAAATCACATCTGTAATTGAAATATAAGATCACTTCTAGCACTTACGGAATGACTTGGCTAATTGTAAATTAATATCTTTTCAAGACCTAACTCCAATCACTACATGGGTGCCCTAATCAATCCCAGCAATCCATTTCCGATTTTAGATACATAGCTTATAAGCTGGTTGATGCAGGCAGCAAGAAGTTTGGTTTTATTTTAATTAAGGAGTCGGGGAATTTCTATAATTTTCAAAATTTATTGATATTGGCTCTACTTGTGATCTTGGATCTTTTTATATAATTAAGGTCACTATATTTTATTTGTAGATTTGTCTAGACAAAAAAAATTATTCCCATTGTCTTTTTTGGGTTAAGCATTTGCTAAAATTTCTAAAGCTAACCATGCTTTGTTCCAGATTTGTGCAATGGAATATTCACCAAGGTGTGACGCCCAAAACACATGTGTTTGATGCTTAAGAAAACCAGATGTATTGCCTACATCTATCAACTTCTTGCGTCTCTAATTTCCACTGTAATCCAACCATTATTCACACTCTTAAAACCTCAAAATCACTAATATGAAGATAAATAAATAAATTATAACAAAGTCAAACTACTATAAATCTAGGAACCAAAATAATTAAAAAGCAGCCTGCTTAAGTGATCTGGAACTGGTCATGGTGCCCTAAAAATATTATTCTGCTACTGCACCAAGTCGATTTGGTGTCAGAGCCCTTTGCCCTATGTTATTATTCACTTTATTTATGGCAGATAATAAGTCCTTAGTTTCGAAGAAGCCATTACAAGAAGAAAACAATAGGTACTTCTTCATTAAAAAGTAAAACTCATAATCAGAGACTAAAACCAAAAACCTTATATATGAATCAGAGTGGCGCATAATGGGAGTAGCAGATAATAAAGAAAACATTTTTTTTTTCTTTTGTAACATGCAGTATTCATGATCCAGAATGATCTTCCAAATATTAAATTGAGGTCCCAAGATCAGTGTACCATATGAAAACATAAGAGGGAAATGCAATAAGACAAAGTCGAGAAACTCACAGTTGAAGAACTGAATAATAACGTTGCAGGCATCCAAAGGAGAGATCAATTTACTTTCAAGCTTGGATAGCATCTCATCAGCTTTCATATGCAATTCCTTGCCTTTGTAATCTTCACTTCCCCTGAAAATCTTGCATACACAGTCAAGCTCCTTCTTCAGGGTTAGCAAGCCCCAATCTTTGGCACAGCACAAAAACACGTCCTTCACGAAACCAAACATTTCCGACGCATGATCACACCCAATGCAGTGAAACTGCATCTCAGTAGTCCCTGAAGGCCCCTTCAAGCTAGGACCTGGTTTAATCAGATTCTTCTGAATGCCACAAACCGCATGGCACCAATGGGAGCATACGTCACAACCAACCCAACTGCAAGTATTGTTTGCACAATCATAATTTAAACAGATGGGACACATGCACTGACTGCAAAACCCCTTGTTCGCCGAGCAAATCTTGCAGTCGCAATCATCAACAGGCAGCATGCTCCGGCAGTTCACATTTCTACATCTCATGTACAAAAAAATCTCCACCAGCTCAGCTATTGGCAGGCGAATCTCACTAGATAAGTAGCTTCCAAGTCCCATTTTCACAGCAATCAAAATTTCCAACTGCACCTTGTGACACTTTGACAAAGTCTCCTTGGTAAAATCGGATCTTCGTTCAAGACAGCTTTGTAGTCCTACTAACTCCTCTTTCTTCTCAGGCATTGTAACGATACATTTCAAGTAATCCTTGACCAATGCAACGGTGTCATCGGGAAGCTCCTGAAGTGTCTGAGCCATCGTAGGAATAGGATCCGATATGATGTCGCGAATAATCCTCTCCGGTCTAGAAGCCTTTCTAACTCTCCCACCACCATCTACACCCTCAAAATTCCTCAACCCCTCCGAACCCCGTCCCCTCGAATCGCCAGACTGCGTATCAAACCTTGGCCTAGCTGGGAGCTCAGACGGGAAAAATGAATGGTTATCCGAGCTCGTAGTAGTCTTATAATGACTATTATTACACAATTCCTTATTACGATTGCTCTGATTTCCCTGCAACGTCGAAAAAAGACCTCCACCGTGATTCGACAGCGTCACTAACCCATCGCCAATGGGCTTAAACCTACTATGAACCGAACCATTAGTTCCCTCCCCACAATTCCAAATCTGGTCCTCTCTCCCAACCGAATATTCGTAATTCTCCGTCGAATTACGGGTGAGCGAGCAACTCGGGTTGTGGGAAAGAGGGTGGGAAAACGAGTACGACATCGAAGGCGCCGTGAAATCATTGGAGCAAGTGGTTTGCTGATTGTTACCAGATGGTGCCAAAGATTGCATACTCCTAGTAGGCTTCGACCGAGCCGGAGGATCGGCATTTTGTGAAGGGTTGAGAGCACTGATAGAGTGTGACACATCAGGCAAAGCTAGAGACAGATTCAGAATATCTAGCTTTGGCTTCTTATCTACAATATTCTCCCCCTCAACATCATCCTGGATCTCTTGTTTCGAAGAATTTCCTCTGGTTTCGTTCAAATTCAGGAAATCTCTCTC
The DNA here is from genome assembly GCF_001411555.2 of Juglans regia. Taxonomy (NCBI): domain Eukaryota; kingdom Viridiplantae; phylum Streptophyta; class Magnoliopsida; order Fagales; family Juglandaceae; genus Juglans; species Juglans regia. The sequence goes on along the minus strand of NC_049913.1, from coordinate 27,470,359 downwards.
TACCCATTTTTCATCTTGGTTTGAATTATCGGGTTCTCTGCGTTTGAGGGCGACTTTCTCGAAGGTATTGAGAAAACTTTTCGCCGGAATCTCCCTCTCGGAAAGTCCCAGTTTGGAACTGTCGCAGAGGTAGCTGAGAGTTAGCTCCTGGGAGCCCGAGGTCCCCGCTTTGGGGTGTTTTGCTCGGAAACCATCGGAACCCGTAACTGATTCTCTGAGAAAACCCATACCCTTCTCAGAAAATCTCATTTTCTCGTCTGGGTTCTCCTTTCTTCGGTCAGAAATGTGCCGACTGAACTTTCCCTGAGAACTATTGTCGCGCTCGCAGGAAACAGCACCATTAGAGAGATCTTTCTCTCCGAACATGACCTTGAAGACTCGAAGGGAAGAGAGAGGGAGAGAAAGACCGCAAGAAACGTGCCAGAGAGAGGAAATAGTGTTCAGAAGGACAATTTGGCAAATAAGAGAGAATATGGGGACACTTTTTCAACTCATTTTGTTTCGAGTCTTCAGCACACCACTGGTCTCTGCAACGGCCGTTTTCCTTTCCATGCGTTTCCACGAATAACTTTCTCAAATTTCAATGAAACTCAACTTTTAGTAAAAGAAAAAATAAATAAAATAAAAATAAAATCTGATGTATAGTATATAAAAATGAAGAAATTTTTTTTTCTTATTATAAAGATTATATTGCTATATACGAGTAAGGGATATATAAAGTTTTATTACTCTTCATCTTCATACATAATATAATTTTTTTTTTTTAAAATTTGGTTTTATTTTTCTTAAATTAATTAAATTAATTTATTTATGATTTATATACCACACATTTAATAAAAATAAAAAATTAAAAAAATAATATGAGATATGGTATATGACGAGGATGAATAGAATTTTTCTTTTAAAGTTTAACGTTAGAGCTGCTATACAATGTTGTTAAAGTCCGACTACACCGATGAGTTATTCGTTTATAAATCGACGCTGTCTTTTCTACAAAACAAAAATCAAAAGGATAAACAGTAAAATAATTTATCTGATTTTCAATTAAATAAGAGTTTTTATCAACTTATTTTACTCATCATACCTATACCATATATATTAAGAAAAAAAATTAAAATAAGTGTGTGATATAAAAATAATAAGTAAAATTTATCATTAAATAATCTATTAGACCAGCTACTAACAAGTCACTAGCATGAGTTTGGCCAAAGTTGAGTTTAGTTCAATTGGGTAAGTAATAAAATAATCCATTTTGATTTGCAAATTAGGGCCAAAAACTAACAAGTTTCCATAAGCTACTCGAACTCAATTTGCTTAAACTTGACTTTATTTTAGAGCTAGTTTGGATAGTGAGATGAGATCATTTTAGATGAGTTAAATAAAGTATTATTAGAATATTATTTTATAATATTATTATTGTTTTGAGAATTAAAAAAAATTGATTTGTTTATTATATTTTGTATAAAAATTTAATAAAGTTATAATGATGAGATGATATGAAACTATCTTTAAATCCAAATAGAGCCTTAATTTATTCGTCAAATGAACCGTTCACGAAATAAGGTTATAATCGATAATTAAATTATAAGGCTCATATAAAACTTGAGACTTGTATAAATTCAAATGATTTTATATTTGTTTCCCTAAAAAAAAATTATATTTATTATTTATTATAATATTATATTATGAAAACTACTTTAGTCACAAAAGAATTACACACAAATAAACTTACAAACTGATGTGACTTGATATGATACGTCAGATTATAAAATTATTTTTATTATAAAGTAGATCTAACGAATTCCATAATTCCATAATTCCATAATACGTCAGATGTTGAGTTGAAAAAGATTGTGGTTTCCATTTATAAAGAGACATTGAGTTTAGTAATATTTAATTATTTGTGAGTTGTGTATTTAAATATTGGATTAGACTCAAATTTAAACTCAATTAAGGTGAATTGAGATGAATTGATATTCCAAACGAGACCTTAATGCCCCTACATTGTTTACAAGGTCTTTCACGTACGTTTATGAACAATAACAGTGAATCTATTTTTGTTTGTGTATGCACAGAACGTGTATTTTTTTGCCCATTCACAATTAATTTTTCATTTGCAAAGTGACAATAATTATTTTACTATTTAATTCAATAAAAATGGAATTTACTCTGTAATTATTATTGTTTCATAAAGTAGGGCCCTTTCCCTTTCTTGGTTTCTCGATTTCCCCCACCTTTCCATGCAAACTTCTTTAAATTACGGTAGGAAACATATTCTAATCTACAATTTCTTTCTAATGTATAAAGTACACATTTTTTCTCTGCCTAAAAAATTAAAAAATAAAAAAGTACACATTTTTCTTCTTCTACGAAAAGAAATAAAATAATACACAGTATCAAAACCGGGACGCGTCTTCTGGCTCTACAATCATTTAATAAATGCCATATGGTAATAAAGTCTGATATTCTCAACATAAATGCCAAAAGTCAAGATTATGGGTCTCGGTCTTTTTAAGATTTCTAATTGGAAAGCCGACCGTTTTCCTTCGATATTATTCAGTTATGGAAAAATTTAGTTGGAAGTAAATGCGCATCTATTGAATATGATTAGTAAAAAAATAGATTTTTTTATAAATAATATTAATTTAAATTTAGAATATGAATACAACAATATTAATACGTAGATTAGTACGCAAACTTGCTTGTACATAATAAAATTCTTAAGTTATAATGTAGCTTTTGAATTGGAATAAAAAAATAATATATGCAGTCGTCAACGTGTAAGTATTGTAAAATAATTTTAAAAAAATTAAATAAATATAATATCTACATAAAAGTAAATTAATTTTTTAATAATAAACCTATTTTTTTTTTTAAATAACTACACAATACTATACAATCTGTATGTAACATTACTCTTTAATCAAATACAATCATAATATTTTATTAAAAATATATTTTTATTTTATAAAATTACCTTTCATTTTATAGAGTTGTAAAAAAATTATAAGTTGATATTTTCCTTTAATATTCATATTTACAATTCTAATATGAAATATGGAGAGTTGGCATTGCACGTGCCCTGTTAAGGTTTTTTCCGTAACAGTTTTGCAAGAGAATTAAACTTCAGAGCAGAAACTAATGGAGCTACGGCATGCGCTGGAGAGGCTCTTGCTTTAGGCAAGACAGGTCTCCTAGTTTCTACTGAGGAGGAAGTACAAGTTGTAAGAATAATAGAGAGAGAGAGAGGTGGAAGTGAGAATGTCAGAAGAGATCATTGAAAAGTTAGATTGACTGAGGCAGAGCAACGTGAAGTTAAGATAGATGCCATAGATGACGAAATGGTGTTTAGACGGGGAAAAACAATGTCTGATTGGCCTTGTTGTATCAGAAAAATCCATGAACAGAGAAGCTTTCAAATCCACAAAGCAGAATATATATGGAAGCCTAAAAGGGGACTACAATTTAGAGAAGTTGGTGACAATCTCTTCCTCATCGAGTTTCAGAAGATCAGGATATCCAGAAAGTCAAGAAAGGTAGGCCATGGACTTTTGATCGGAACCTTCTCTGCCTTAACACTTTGATGGTTTTTCTGCACCAAAAGACATCATTTTCAACAAGGAATATATGTGGGTTCAACTTCACAATATTCCTCATGGATAATGTATTTATGTCATGTGTAAACTTTGCATTTTGCCATTAATTAAATTGGATTATGAAACTGCACATCATTTATGTCATGCTATGCTCAAATGTTTCTTATCGACTCAAATGACATGTTTGAAGTTTTTGAGAAATGGTGTAGGTAACACCCCATTTAAAAACACCTTAAGCCTTAATCCTAGTAGCTATGACCCTACCTAAGTAGAGGTTGTGATACTTGAGAAGAAATGAAATTTTGGAGTTTGAGTTGGCAAAAGAGCTTAAACCTTTGGTTTAGTTAGAATTATTAGAAAATTTTAGTGTTTTATTAAATTTGAGGAAATGTGCCAAGAGGCCAATGAAAGAATGACACGTGGCATAGTGGAGACATTCCACCTTGGTGGGCCAAGTGACTTGGTTAAAGTATTAAATGGATTTGGAAAAGACCCAATAGTAGTCTAATAAGGGCCCTAGTTTACTAAGATGAGATGGGCTACCGGTAGATACAAAAACTTTAGACCCAACTTGATAGACACAAGACATTTGGCCTAATTTAGAAGACATAAGACTATGGGCCCAACTTAGTAAGATCCAAAGATATTGGCCCAATTTAGGAAAGGTCCAAAGTTAGGACTCAACCAAGTGGACTATTGAGGCCAAGGAAAGGCCCAATAAATCTAAACATGAGGCTTATGGATAAGTTCACTACTAGGCCCACAACAAAGGCTTGTTCATAAGGCCCAATAAGAACCCAACACTTAAAGCCCAAGCCTTGTATTTCACATATTACTCTTCCATGTGGGACCCACATACCCATCCCACATGCCGCTATGGTTCCCTTTCAACCATGGTAAGACTTCTAACTTGAGTTAATGTTACTATTCATCACACCCATAAATAGTTACTATAGTAACTCAAACATTTTGACTTGCATAGTTTTCTTCATGATTTTCGATCTGAAGTTTTTTGTCTTTTACACTTGTATTGCATCACTCTTAGACAACCTTTGAAGGTTACCTTAACCCAACCCATACCATTTGAGACAAAGGCATCTCAATGACAGCACAACCCATCAATTGGCACCCTTGGTGCAAAACCATGCAACCGTTTAACAAGCTACCAAAGCCATGCTTCTTTCACAAGTTTTTCAAGAGGTTTTCTACACCATTCAAACCTCATGATATCACCTAAAACCATACCTAAGAGTTGGCCAAAAACAATTCCATAAGAGAAGCCCAAGTCACCACTATTCGCCTAGGAAATGAGGTTTTGTCCAAAACCAAATACCCTTGTTTCTTCAAGGATTTTTTGCACTTAAATTACCCATGTCCACACACCACCACCTCTGCTTATTTCACCCTAAGAAAGTGCTTCAAAGCAATCCATTACAAGCTTAGCCAATCCCCTTCTATGAACCTCAAAACCAATTGGCAAATGGGATGGTGATGAAGATCAATTTGACCGAAACTCATGCACTTCCAAACCCTCCTTTCATTTTCTGCTCAAACACAACCAAGTGGCCACCACTCATACCTCTTTACCCACTTCGGAAGGCCACTCAATGGTGGTATTTATGCCCACAAATAAGACCAAGAAGATGGGACAAAAGAGGGATAAAAACTGGACAGTTTTGGAGGAACCAAAACCGTCTGCCATGACTTGCTTCATTGTGAAATTTTGTTTCAAAATTCTGAACCATGCAGCCTCCTACACCTATGGAAACCTTCTAGCAGTAGACCATGATGTAATTATGAGGCTTTAGGTCACTATTAAACTGACCAAGCTAAGGCACAACTAAAATGGCACTCAACACCCTTCACCGCTCACATCCACTACTCACAACCCTCACCCTTCAGCCAAGTTATGCCCCTCCTTGCCTCTCACCCCTCCATTGAGTCTTATAAATACCCTTCACTCCTCACGTAACTCCCTCAAGCATTCTCATAGCATTTTTTAGGGAAAAATACTCCTAATGTGAGAGAAGAGTGAAGCTTTGAAAGTGAGTTCTTAGAGTGATTTGATTTTTGGATCATCAATGCCACGGTTTAGTGAGTAATCCTACCCTATCGTTTTGTTGGGTATTGGGATGACATGTTAGACTTTGAATTATGGCATGAGAATGAGGATTTGATTGAGTAATATTAGGTTTAACTTGAAGAGATGCATTTCGGTTCAGATTTGAAGATGTGCTTGAATAAATTATTTTGGGATGAAATTTTAGCCATTACATGTCTTGATATGATCTTACATGTTTTACTAATGTCTTAAATAATGATTGGAGGTTTAAATTTGAGGAAAACAACATGTCATTAGGGAAAACAAATCGGGAAATGGGAAAACCAGTCTGGAACCAGTTTCCGAAATGACAAAAAGGGCCGTACCAGGTCTGGTTCCGATTTTAGGCTTTTTAGGCCCGGACCGGACCCTGTTCCGTATAATATATATTTTAAATTATGTTTTTAATATTATATATAATATTTTTATATTTTATATAATTTTTATATATAATATATATAGTAATATAAATTATAACTATATATAAAATAATGTTATTATAATTTATAAAATAAAAGTTTAATCTTAAACATGAAAATTTAATTGATCATATGATTTAAACATAATATATATATATATATATATATATATACTAATAACGTTTTATCATAAATTAATTTAAAAATAAACTAGAATTGTAAAAATTTAAACTGAAATTGATAAATCACTATAACTGTAACACCCCCTTCACGTAGGCTAGAAGTGTCACGTATTTTTTGTAAAATAAACTCGGCAAGAGATCTCATATTTCATAAATGAAATTAGAAATTTATTTTGTATAAAAATGTCTAATAAAATGTCTTCCAAAAAACATTAAATGAATAAACTGAATAAATTCATGTTATAAAAGTAAATTTTATTTTAGAAAGTTTGAAACTAAAATTTATTGCTCCTTCTAATACTGGCCTGCCTGCTCATATTCATCATTCTCACTTGGGTGGTTAAAAACATGAAAACAAACTAAAATGAGTCAAAGATTTAGCAAGAAATCCATCACAACGTAAACATAATAAACATAAGGTTTTCATAAAAGTTTTCATGCTAAGAGTTTAAATTCATGACTGTTCATACTGATACTTATGCTATGCATGATTGATTTATCTAACTTAACTGACTAATTTATCTGATTTAACTGGTTTATCTGACTGATCTGACTGGCCAACACACTTAACCCTATGTGCGAGGTTGTGCACTGGCCCCATGTCTCGCGACCGCAAGGGGAGCCGCTGATAGTATTTTGACATACTATGGTGGACCATGCTTGAGTCTGTGGCTTGTACATCCACCCTGAAATTGAATTGCATTGGTACCATGCATCTGAATGTCCATCTTATTAACTAATCTGATCTTATCTTGCACTTGAACTTAAGATAGCTTACGTGTGTTATACCCATGAGATGCATGACATAATACATACATAATTATAATTTCTGAATTTGAACATGATGTGGAATGACAAGATCATATGCTATGCTGGATGACATGTTTGCATATGACATGAATGGTGCATAAATAATGGTTGTCAATGAACTGGCTTGAATAATACTTAAATATAACCTGAACTGTGATGATCCTAATTTATTATCAAATTACTTACCACGCTGCGCTTCTTCTTGAATCTTACTTCGTAGCTCGTCACAAGGCAAGGGCTCATCGAGAGAGGGCTGAGTGCAACGGTGGTTGGGTGGCTAGTGGGGGTCACGGCGGCGCAACAGGAGGCTCCTCTAAGCATAGTGGTGCGACACGGGATGGAGTAGGTGCCACGGGGTTGAGTTGGTCAGCGGTTTCTGGCACCATGGGTGGTACTCCGACGTCTCTTGAAGTGGTGTCGGCGTGGTTTGGCAAGGAGGTTGCCATGGAGGGGCTACGATTTCTCTGTTTTTCGGTGGTTGCTTGATACTGGTTGGCAAGGGCTGCACAAGTACACGGACAAAGAGCCATTGCCGATGTCTTCTGTGGTGGCTGGCGGCGCCACTTGGACTGGCTACGTCGAGGTGCTCGTCTATGGGTACAAGAGGCCGCAGCGTGGTGTATGTGACAGTGCTTGGAGGTAGGTCTTCACGATCATGCATGGTTTGGGCAGTGGAGTTGCCACGGTGGTTCTGGGTCTGTCGTCAACTTTTGGTTGCTGCCGTCAGTGCTCTGTTGAGGAGTGTAAAACAGGGCTGAGACATGCATGGGGGAAGGTTTGTCCATGTTTTGTGTTGTATTTAATAAGAGGTTTCGTGAGCTTTTATAGAGGAAAAAATGAAGGATATATGGTAGGGTTTTCTGATATGAGTTGGTCTCCTAATAGGATTTTGATTTATCAATTAGAGGATAAGGATGAGGCTTATCAGATAAGAAGAAATAATGCTTAAAATTCAAAACTATTGCAAAAATTTGGTTATAATAAAATACCAATAATAACATGATAAGAATCTTATTAAAAATGAATAATGTAAAATCTTATGATGATGATGATGATAATAATAATAATAATAATAATAATAATAATAATAATAATAATAATAATATATTTATGGTTATGTGAAAAAATACAGAAAACTTATATTATGGCCTAAACTTAGGATCGGGTTGTTACAATAACTAATACTACTATATAGGCATATAGCAGTCGGATTCGTAGTAGCCTCGATGGAATTATTCCTCTCCTTCCTAGAGGGTTGAGGTTTTTTTCTGTCGTCATAGATGAGTCTCTTAGGCTGGGTCTCCTAGTTTGAAGCGTTGATGATGGCTAAAAAATTAACAAAGCAATAGGAGGGCTTTAACCTTACAAAGCTGGAGAGTAAAGAAGTCAAGGTGGAGTCATCCACCCTTAACAAGGCAAAGGAAAGACGAAGGTCATGCTTATTTGCCATGGTCATTGCAAACAAAGTTGTTAACCAAGAAGCATTCAAGATGACCATGTCAAAGATCTGGAACACATTAGGATGGATAGAATTCTCTGACATGGGTGAGAACAAGTTTTCACTAGATTTTCAAAAGGAAAAGGATAGATAGAAGATCATTCAAGGGAGGCCTTGGTCTTTTGATAGATGGTTGGTGTGCCTCTAGGAGTTTGAGGGTGACTTATCTCTAAATGACATTCCTTTTAAGAAGGAAGTTTTCTGGCTGCAAGTGCACAACATGCCTCTAGCATGCATGACACAAGAAGTTGGAATGCAGGTTGGGAAATGTGCAAGGAAAGTTTTAGATGTCATTGTTGATCACCAAAGCCTTGGTTAAAGGTACTTTTTTAAATTTTGATGGTCACCAAATATAGTTGCAGTTTAAGTATGAGAGGCTACCAGCTTTCTACTTTTAAGTGTGGTGTTATTAAGCTTGTTAAAACATTTGGTCCAAAATTGACACCTGCCAGAAGTGATGAAGTACATATACACCAATATGGGCCTTGGTTGCGTGCTGCTGTAGTTTCTAATAACAAGAACAGCCAAAGAGGTATGGTGGTGGAGGTGATAGAGCAGAGCAATTCTATGAAAATCTATGGCAGAAAGGGCAAAGGGAGGTGATGATGCCCCAAAGGAAAGGCTTCTATGTAGGAGCAATTTGAGGAAGCTACTAAGGCAAGTGTTGTTATTTTGTCAGAGGAGCATAATGTGGAGAAGGGGGAGGAAGATAAGAGAGGATACAAGGAAGGGATGGGAGGTCTGGGAAAGGAAACTATATCCAAATTTGAGGAGATACCAATTAATAGTGAGGTCAAACTTCCCAAAACAGAAGCTGGCACAGATAAGGAAGGTGCAAAACATTTGTTGCTAATTTCTACCTGAGATCAGCAGGAGACTAAAGCTGGTGCCACATTAGCAGATCCCACATTGGCATCACACATTAATGCTTTGGATAAGTTCTTGACAGATCAGGCCCTTATCTAGAAAGATTAAAAAGATGAGTCAGTTGGAAAAGAAGAGCTAGAGATAGATTATATGCTGAGCATGTCACTGAGAGTAAGGATCATATGGATAAGTGTGAGGAAAGGAAAAGGAGGTTTGGAAACCTCACATCTACGAGGGTCAACAAGGCGAGTTCAATATGACGTACTGCTCGACCTCCATCCAGTCAACGAGGCGAGTCCAGGCTAACGTTTGTCTCAACCTCCATCCAGTCAACCAGGTGAGTTCAAGTTGACATCCTGCTCAACCCCTATCCAGTTAATGGAAAGAGTCCAGGCTGATGTCCTACTCGACCTCCATCCAGTTGATGGGGTGAGTCCAGGCTAACGTCTTGCTCGACCTCCATCCAATCAACAGGGCGTATCCAGGCTGACGTCTTACTCGACCTCCATCTAGTCAACAGAGTGAGTCCAGGCTGACGTCCTGCTCAACCTTCATCCAATCAACAAGGCCAGTCTTGGCTAATGTCCTGCTTGACCACCATCCAATCAATGAAATGAGCCTTCGAAGTTAACGTGCTTACGAGATTTACAACTGCCTCATGCGGGTTACCTTTGGGAATTGATCAACAGGCTCGGCAACCACCTAAGGTGGACCCAGGGGCGACCGGCTCCCTGACCACTTTGCATGGGTCACTGTAAACAAACTCTGACATTGACAACAAAATGGAAATGTCAACAAAAACTTGTATCGAAAAAGAAAAATTCACCAACACCATCAAAAACAAAAATGTCGGATGAATATATGCTTTTTGACAACGACAGGCGAGTCCAATCATACGCACTGCTTGACCTCCCTCACTTTTACTAGGGACAACGATGCGAGTCCAGTCACACGCATTGCTAGACCTCCGCCAAGAAAATGAGGTGAATTCAGTCTTACGCACTGCTCGACCTTTGCCAAAGTGACAAGGCAAGTCCAGTCTTACGCACTGCTCGACCTTCGCCAGAGTGACAAGGCGAGTCCAGTCTTACGAATTGCTAGACCTTAGTCACGTCAGAGAAGCAAGTCCAGTCTTTCAGCTGCCCGGCTGATCACTATTTTCATAACTGTTGACCAACAGGCATAAAAGGTCAGGGACCGCCTGGCCTCTGAGGTGCCCAAATAGGCAGGCAAATCACTTAACTACCCACCACCCTCACGTGCATAGAAGCCGAGCATCACGCTCACACCTTATGCGGTTGAGCACCTCTCCCACCGAAGTTGAGCTCGGTGCTCGCACCTTACGCAGTTTTGCGCATCTCCCGCAGAAGCCGAGCTTCGTGCTTGCACCTTACGAGGTTGAGCACATCTCTCGTGAAAGTCGTGTTCCATGCTCGCACCTTACGTGGTCGAGCACATCTCCCGATAAAGTCGAGCTCCGTGCTTGCACCGTATGTGGTTGAGCACATCTCTCGTAAAAGCTGAGCTCGGTGCTAGTACATAACGTGGTTGAGCACATCTTCCACAAGAGCCAAGCTTTGCGCTCGCACCTAACACGGTCGAGCACATCTCCTAAGGAAGCAGAGCTCCACACTCGCACCTTATGTGGTCGACCACATCTCCCGACGAAGCCGAGCTCTGAGCTCGCACCTTATGCGGTCGAGCACATCTCCCAGCTAATGTTGAGTTTTGCGCTAGCACTTTACGTGGTTGAGCACATCTCCCACAAAAGCCAAGCTCCGCGCTCGCACCTTACGGGGTTGAGCAAATCTCCCGACGAAGATGAGCTCCATGCTTGCACCTTACACAGTGGAGAACATCTCCTGCAAAAGCTGAGCTTTGCGCTCGCACCTTACGTGGTCAAGCACATCTCCTGACGACGTCAAGCTCCACGCTCACACCTTACGCAGTCGACCATATCTCCTGAAGAAGCTAAGCTCTATGCTCTCACCTTACGCGGTCGAGCACATCTCCCAACGATTTTTGAGGTTTGAGCTCACACCTTATGCGGTCGAGCACATCTCTTAAGGACATCGAGATGCTCACACCTTACATGGTTGACTACATCTCTTGATGAAGCTAAGTTCCACGCTCACACCTTACGTAGTCGAGCATATCTCCCACAAAATTTGAGTTATGCGCTCATACCATACGCGGTTGAGCACTTCTACTGCAAATGCCTAGCTCTCCACTCGTACCTTACGTGGTCAAGCACATCTCCAGATGAAGATGAGCTCCACGCTTTCACCTCATGTGGTCGAGCACATCTCCCGATGAAGCCAAGCTCCGCACCCACACCTTGCGCAGTCGAGGCTATCTTCTTCCTAGCCTGGCACGGGGAAATGTTTATAGCCTAAATGCAAGCAGAAAGCAAAGGATGTAGTCTTAAAATTTATTTTGTTACAGATTTCCCTAAACTACCTCAGTCGTATATTTTATCCTAAAGATTCACAAGGCTTTCTTTCGAAGTGAATTGAAATTAAGAATCGCAGGCAACTAGAGGGGATAAAATAGCCCAGCCCAATATGAGGACTCATCAGGAAGGAAGAAAGATAGAAGGAAGGAGAGGACAAAGAGCTGAGGAAGTAAAAGGGTGTTAGGAGAAAAAATGGAGATGTGACGTAAAAGAGAGAAGATAAGACATAAAGTAAGGGAGGAGCAGAGGATAAAAGGAGCTTCTAGATGAATTTTAGGAGGACTTTGACTTGGGCTTCAGTTTCTTCAACCTCATGATAGGGACTCCAGTGATGAGATCTCCACCAGAAAATAGAGCTTTAATCTCTATTGTAGTCAGGGTGTAAGTCTATACTCTGACCAAGAAAAGGCTATGCGTGGAAAGGAGGGTGCTAGGTATTTAGACCCTGATGGCCCTCAGGAGATCCAGAGTTTCCACGTGGGAGAGGATTTGGCAGCTCATCCTTTGTCGGGAACACATAGGCTCCATGACACTATGAGGAGCACTGGAACTCAAAGGGGTACGAAGGAAAATTCCAATTATGACAGCATGGATGCAACCATTCCTGATGTAGCCTTTCCTCTCCAACATGATGAGAGAAGGATGGATCTCGATACATCACCTGGTACAGGGATTATAAAGGCAATGGCTAAGGGTGATGGTCTGAGAACTTTAAAGAAATGGAAAAGGAAGGCCCGGGAGAGTGGTACTAATACAAGAGGCAATAGTAATCCAAAAATAGATGACAGGCCAAAATCCAATGCCAGATACATGTATGCTAGGGGGTGTAAAAGGGTCTCAACATGGTAGGAGGTTGTTCCCAAAAACAATAAAAGAAGGCTTGTTACCACAGACATTCCAATGGTTAAGGCAGTGGCTGGTTCACAGCCCTGCCATGACAAATGAGTATTCTAGTGTGGAACTGCCGAGGGCTTGGGAACCCTCGGACAGTTAAGGTCCTTAGGAATTTATCTAAGGAAAAGTCCCCCAATTTAGTTTTCCTAGTAGAGACTAAATGCAGAAGGATTAAGATGGAGGCAGTTAGGAGGTTATTGCAAATGGATGGATGCTTCACAGTAGATTGTATGGGGCTTAGTGGGGGCATTGCCCTCCTCTGGAGAGATGAATGGTGTGTTAACATAATAAATTACACTAAATGGCATGTTAGTGCTTTAATCCAGGAGAAAGAAAATGGACCAACATGGCAATTCACGGGCTTCTATGGACACCCTGACACAGGGAAGAGAGGCAGTAGTTGGCAATTACTGAAGATGCTAAAACCCACCACTTCCATAGCATGGTTATGTGCTGGAGATTTCAACGAGATTCTTCACAGAGTGATAAGGTGGGGGGTGCTAGCAGACCATATAAACAGATTGAGGACTTTAGACAAGCAGTGAAATACTGTGGTTTACATGACATTCACTCATATGGGCAAAGGTTTACTTGGTCAAACAACAGAAATGGTAATGAGTTTACAAAGGAAAAAATTGACAGAGTTTTTGGCAATAATGAATGGATTGATTTATTTAGGCATGGTGTCTATAATGTTCTTCCTGCCATTAGTTCTGATCACTCCCCCTTGTCAGTCAGTTTACACAATACCTCTAATGGGAGGAAGAAAAGAAGGTGGTGCTTTAGATATGAGATGGCCTGGGAGGTGAAGGAAGAATGCCTGAAGGTTGTGGGTGAGGCTTGGCAAAATGCTGGCATAACAGATTGTCAGGCAAAGTCCTTAAGAACACAGCTTGATCTATGCCAAAAGGGCCTCATGACTTGGAGGCAGACTCTTAAGCAACAAGAGGATCAAATTGTTAAAAATGGGATTCTAAATATTGGGCATCTTCAGAATTATGGTACTGGCGAGCACGTGGCAGCTATGAAACAATTTCAAGAGGAGGTGGTCAATGCCATTACTGCTAATGATATGAAGTGGAAGCAAAGGGCAAAGCAACACTGGCTGAAACATGGGGACAGAAACACTCAGTATTTTCACATGCAAGCTAGTCAGAGAAAGAAGATCAATGCAGTTAATAGCATAGTGGATTCACAAGGCAGGGTTGTCACTGACCAGTCTGAAATTGGTGAGGTATTCACAGTTTTCTTCTCCTCTCTTTTTACTACTTCCCAACCTCTATCTATTGATCAATGTCTGCAAGAAATGGACACCAAATTAGACATGGACATGAAGGCCTGGCTTTTAAAACCATTCACTAGGGAGGAAATCACTGCAGCTGTTTTCAAAATGAATCCTTTGGGGTCGCCAGGCCCTGATGGCTTTCCTGCCCAATTCTACCAAAAAAACTGGGAGGTAGTGGGGGATCAAGTCTGTAATTTTGCTCTTCAATTCCTCAATCATGGTGGATCTCTCAGTGAGGTTAATGACACTTTCATTACTCTTATTCCCAAGGTTCAAAACCCCACAAGAGTAGCGGAATACAGACCCATAAGCCTGTGTAATGTTATATACAAGGTTGTGTCAAAAACCATGGCTAATAGACTGAAACACATACTGCCTCAAATCATTGCCCCTAATCAGAGTGCCTTTGTGCCTGGAAGGCTTATCTCTGATAACACCTTGGTAGCCTATGAGACCCTCCATTCCATGAACTCTAAAATGAAAGGGAAGAAAGGATTCATGGCTCTAAAATTGGACATGAGTAAAGCTTATGACAGGGTTGAGTGGGATTTCATTGAAGCAATCATGACCAAAATGGACTTTCCTGGTCATTGGATCCATATCACAAAAGCATGCCTCTCTTCTGTCTCCTACTCAGTACTTGTCAATGGAGAACCTCAGGAAAAGTTTGCACCTTCGAGAGGTCTTAGACAAGGAGATCCCCTGTCCCCCTACTTGTTTATTCTTTGTGCTGAAGGCCTCTCTTCTCTCCTTAAACATGCTGAAGCATGTGGCAATTTAACCCCTGTGACTATTGGCAGAGGTCCTATTAAAGTAAGCCACCTCTTCTTTGCTGATGATAGCCTATTGTTCTGCCAAGCCAAGTATGAGGAAATTAATTGTGTTCTCAAGATCCTCGAGCTCTATGAGAAAGGATCAGGACAGGTTATAAACAAGGACAAGTCTGCTATCTTTTTTAGCAAGAACACCACTCTGATGACACAACAGCAGATCAAGAGTCTAGCAGGGGTCCAATCCACCTCCAATTTTGAGAAATATTTGGGTTTACCATCTTTGGTGGGTAGGAAGAAGATTGCCTCTTTCCATTCTTTAATTGATAGAACCTGGTCTCGGGTCTCTAACTGGAGGACCAAATTTCTCTCTGCAGCAGGAAAGGAAATTTTGCTCAAAGCTGTGCTCCAAGCCATTCCCACCTATGCAATGGGGATGTTCCTCCTACCAGCTTCTATAACAAGGAGACTAAACCAGATTTTAAGGAGGTTTTGGTGGGGTTTCAATGAAGATTCTTCAAAAATTCAATGGGTCAAATGGGAGCAACTTAGTGGCAGGAAGGATAATGGAGGTTTGGGATTTCGAGGTCTAAAATGTTTTAATATTGCCTTACTCTCCAAGCAGGGATGGAGGATACTCCAAAATCCTACATCCCTAGTGGCACAAATCCTAAAGCAGAAATACTTCAAACAAGGAAGTTTACTTGATGCAAAGCTTGGGACTGGGCCTTCTTTTGCTTGGAGAGGAATACACGCTGGATTATCTCTATTAAAAAAAGGCATCAGCTGGAGAGTTGGAAATGGAAAGCAGATTAACATATGGCATGACAGATGGATACCCTCCTTACCTGGACAACAAATTGTGACCCCTCGAGATGATGACTGCTGGTGTGACAAAGTCAGTGATATTATCGATCCTCAATTGAAGATATGGCAGGAGTCTCTCTTAGATGAACTTTTTTCTATTCAGGAAAGAGAGGGCATTAAAGCTATACCCATCAGCTTAGGAGGAAGAGAAGACAAACTTATATGGCAATTCACTCCTAATGGAATCTACACTGTTAAAAGTGGGTACTATCTTGGCAAAGAATTGGAAAGAGAGAAAATAGGAGAGTCTTCAGGCAAAACAATGGACTTTCTGGTATGGAGATCTATCTGGAAGCTCAAGGTACCCCCTGCCACCAGAATGTTTGTGTGGAGGGCATGCAGTGAAGTATTACCCACTATGGCAAACCTGAAAAGAAGAAAGGTGATAAAGGACAGCAGCTGTTTAATCTGCAAGAAAGAACATGAGACTTCTGGACATGCATTATGGGGCTGTAGTGGTGCCCAAGATGTTTGGAGCCAAGGTCCAATAAAAGTGCAGAAATCATCTTCTCAGAGTGACTTGTTCTTTAATATATGGGCAGAATTGATTGGCAAACTTGATTCAGAGGAGTTAAATGAGGCAGCCATTACATTGAGGCTAATATGGGCGAGAAGAAATGATGTATTACATGGGAAGGCCTTCAAACACCCTCGAGAAATTATTGCACAGGCTAGGACAGAACTAACTCTTCATAATGAGACCATGCAGAAAATGGTTGGTGATAATTCTGAGAACATGACAAGGGTCCTCGAATGGACTAAGCCTGCAGCAGGATGCCTGAAAGTGAACTGGGATGTAGCTGTACAAATGAGAATGGGAAGGATTGGAATTGGGGTAATTATCAGAGATCACCATGGCCTAGTGATAGGTGCTCTTCGTGCTAACAGACCTTTGAAGGGCAGCGTTTTTGATGCTGAAGCTTATGGTTTACTTTTGGCTTGTGTTTTTTGTAAGGAGATTGGAGTAAGGCAAATCTGTTTGGAGGGGGACTCAAAGCAGGTCGTGGACCAAATGAACCAAGATAGTCCTAACTGGAGCTTGGGTGGCTGTCTCATATCAGATGCCAAAGAGATTCTAAACTTAGCTGCTGTTTGGTCCATCTCACATGCATACAGGGAAGCTAACATGGCAGCTCACATGCTTGCACAAGCGGCTTACGAGTGTACTGAAGACATGTATGACATTGAGATATGCCCAGCTTGTATCTGTCAAGTAGTTTCTAAGGAAATGAGGCACTAAGATCAGCACTTGTATCTTGGTTTCTTTGTAATACTGATTTAAACTGTGTGAGTTTGGAGTTGATTAATGAGATCAGTTTTATTCAAGAAAAAGAGATGATGAGAGACTGTAAAACAAATATATTATAGTGGACTTGAATTTCCAAACGACATATAGACATAGGCCTAGTGCCGAACCACATAAATCTGTGTGTCTCTTCTATTTTCCCAACATATATTTACTACTCACTGCCATGAATGAACGCATAGACACTGTATAGCCACACCAGACCACTGCCGAGGGCTGCATACAACACCGATTGAGGTCCAAAAAGTCTCAGAGGGCCGAGAATGACTTTTTCTCCCCTTTAGGATTATTATGCTATTTTTAGGCGTTAACAATTGACCTGGAGGGGATAAAATATCTCAAACCCATATTGGGTTTCTAAGCCCAGCCCAATATGAGGGGACACTGTGGAATGTCCAAATTAGGTTAAAGAAGTTTTATTTAGACACTTGGCAATATCTTAGCCATACTTGGTGAATAGTATTGGACACTTGACACCAAGAGATGTAAATGTAAACGAAATAAAGCATTGAGATCATGCCGCCTAAGCAAAATCTTATTCCATCCAACCATCCAATTGCGACAAACCAAAAAGGGTTTCAACCCTAGAGAAACCCTAAATATTTTGAATCCAATTGAAATCTCAAAAGCTTGGTTGAAACATAAACTCTAAAAGGTTTCCCCAAACCACAAACTTGTTTCCAAACCCTAAATGGATTTAGTTTCTAGCGTAGTGTTTAGTCACTTTATTAAATCATTTCCACATGCTATTAATCAATCAAATTCATGTTACGACTTCATTATTCAACTATTTAAGTCCTAGAAATTTTATTGGGTCAATAAAAATTGGATTTGGGCTTTATAGCAATCCAAACTCTCTTTAAACCCCGAATGGAGGCCCATTCGGTTAAGGCTTAAGGCTCATTAAGGCACATGAAATTGGACCACCTTAGCAAGGCTTCTGGAGGAAGTTTCTCCCCTTCCATCGTTGACAAACTTCTTCTCAATGTAGCCCCCAATTGTACTTGATGTGAGAGCAAAATGCACATCATCACCACCCATCCACACGATAGCTCTAGACAGATAATACCATGGGCTGGTTTGCTTCTTGTTTTGGTCAAAACCACATCCCTCAAGTGTCACTCAAACCCTCTCTTCACCCCTTAGATTGTGTATGAGGAATTTTGACCATCCCCTAATCATTTCATCCCTTTTCCCACATGTTTCTTGGAGAGAAACTTATAAGCTCTCTCGGATAGCTTTCCTAACCCCTTTTGCTTGCCAGTTTCTTAGCCTTTGTAAGTATTTTCTCATAAATCTCCATTCACAAAAGTTGCTCCTCTTTGAGTTTAGTTTCTTTGGATATCTCTATTGTTGATCTTCATGACCATTTGATTAGTCAAAAGTTGTTTTAAACTCTTAAAGGTCATCTTGAGTGGTAAACTGGATAGTGCTTAATATTTTGGAGTTTTTGACCAAGCTATTGGAAAGTTCTTCATTTGAAAGTTTTATGGAGTGTAGTTAACATGTTTATATGAAATTTTGATAAGGACTCATTGCATTTTAGTTAAAGCTTTTAGCTTTGTTATAAAAAGACTTGTGATTTTATAAAGTGAGTTTAATTTGTTGTTCTTGTATACTTTTTAAACATAGGATGTGCTAATCTATGTTGTAATATTTCAGTTTTAAGCATGAGTTATGAGGTTGATAGAATGGCAACCAAAATCAAAATATTTTGCCCTTGAAAGTTTCAACCTTAGCATGTTTGTGATAGTTGTGATTTGATTTAAATTTTTTCTAATTAGATATTTGGATAGTACACAATTTACATAAAAAAAATGTAGATTTTGGTAAGTTTAGGAGTTAGGATGTAAAATCCTTAAGTTAGGGATAAAATGATCATTTTTTCACATGAAGACGGTAAAATGGTAATTTTACTCTAAGATAGTATTTTTCATGTTTCTAAATTATTAGTAATGAAGTTCTAACGTTTAGAAATCCTTACTTATAGTTTCTTGTGTTTCATGCTTTCTCCATACACGCGACAATCATTATAAGTTAGCTTCTAACTTATTGTCAAATTACTATGTATGTATGATGTGTAAGGGAAGAATTGTTTATGTACTTATGTTATCCTATATGCCTTGCTATGCCATGTCACTACATGTATGACTGTTTCCCATATTATATTCTGTCACGACATATTTATCTGTCACACTATATATTTTGTCAAGATATATTTGTCTGTTACACTATATATATGCTGTCATGTAAAGTTATCTATTATACGTTATGCCATGTCACAAAATATTTGTCTATTACATTACGTCAGTCTATCTGTCCTTTCATTTCATGTCACATCATGTCTCAAGTTTGGAGTATGTCTCCAAAACAGTATCTTCCACATCTAGTCATATTATGTCCATATACAGGGAAGTTATTGTTCAAGTGATTATTATTAAATCATGGTGATCCTATGAGACAAGACTACACTCTCGTGGTAAACCCATGAGACAAGACTACTCTATCGTGGTAACCCTATGAGATAAGAACATCGTGGCAATTTTATGAGACAAGAACATCGTGACAACTCGATGAGATAAAGACATCGTGGTAACTCCATGATACAAGAATACAATTCAAGTTCATGTATTTCACGTTCATGCTCATGTTATTTGACGTTTAGTTCATGTTCAGTTCATGTTCGGCTTTATGTCATGTATAAGTTCACGTCAGTTCAATTTTTCTCATGTCAGTTCATGTCATGTGGAGTTTCAAGTTCAGTCAATGCTCTGTTTAAGTCATGTCAGTTCATGTTATATTATATGTCAAGTCACGCCATGCTTATTTGTGATTATGATTATAAATTCATGCTTTTGCTATCATGCATTCATATTTAAACTGTCAGTCCAGTTCTTTGTTGACTTGTTGACAGTTCTTTGTTGACTTGTTGAGATTTGTAATCAAATATCACCGTGGTAGTACCAACTGCCATTCCCCCCAGAATGGTATATCATGTGCTAGGATCAGGAGACACCATAGAAAATCAACTGGAGGCAGTCAACTAGATAGGAATGGCACGACGTGGAGCTCATCACTTCGATGCTCTAAGAAAAATTAGATTTTGGCTTGTTAGAAATCGAAATTCCAAACCAAACCCTACTACCTCCAAATGAGGCACAATCGGTTTAGGCCCACTAAGGCCCACCGAAAAGCCCCACTTATGCATGGCTACTTGAGGACGTTTTCCCACTTCCATGAGTGTACTTTCACTGCCCATGTCAGCCCCAAATAGTGGTTGATGGGAGGTCAATCAGCCAGCTCACCACCATCCATCACACGACAGCTTCCAAGGTAGAAATCCGTGTGCTGATGCCCATGGTTTTGACAGGCAAAACCACCATCAAGTAGTCACTCTCACAACCCCTCTCAGCCCCCCAACTCTGTATAAGTCGTTCATGGCTTGTTCTTCATATTTTGGTCACTTTCACTTTGCTTTGTTGGAGAGAACTCTAGAGGAGATTTCAAACAACTTTTCTGGCTATTTTGGTTGATTTGGTTGAAGCCTTTGTAGGTAGATTCTCACAAAACTACCTTCATAAAAGTTGTTTCTATTTAAGCCTAGTTTTCATTGGTATATTTTGTGTGATTTTGCATGGATACTTGATTAGTGAAAAGTCTATTTAAGCATGCAAAGGTCTTACTGGGGGATAGTCTAGATGTTGTGTGGAACTTTGATTTTTTTGATGAAGTTCTTGGCAAGATCTTTGTCTGATCTTTTATGGTTTAGAGTTAACATATTAACATGCAAGGTGGATTTAGGTTTTTTGCATATCAAGAATTTTTACTAAAAGTTTTCATGATTTTAGAAAATTGGATCCTGGAGGTGTAAAAACAGTTTCTACTTTGAGCAAGTGTTGATCTTTTGTTATGAAACATTATCGTGCTCTTTATGAAATAAATTGTTATGTATGCATAGGAACTTGATATTGATATGGCTAGATATTGAAGCTTTTGGGTTGCCTGAGGTTTTTATGAAATGTTTGCCATATGATTCTTTTTGGATTTTAAGATAGGATCATGTTTAGGACTTGATTACATCGCATTTATTTTTGTTCTTTGAGGTTTAGACGTTGAATATTCTGGATTTTAAGTGTGTGATCTAAGTCAAGAAAACATTGTACTCGGTTAGGACACAAATTGTGAGGCTCATGGTTTGCCTTTTGTTTTAGTGCAATCTTAGCCATGTGATATAAGGTTTAATACTTAGATCATGTTTAGAACTTTAATAGGTTCGATTTTAAATCAAAGCATGTGATACTCGGTTTTGAACATAGTATGCAAGCTGATTGTGTTAGATGATGTTTTGTGATTTTTGTTGTCTCTGATTTGTTTGTTCAAGTATATTATGGAGTTAGGAACATGTTAACATATGCTTATGGACTTTCGGAGTCCTTAGAGTTTATTGCAAAATGAAATAGTCCAATTTCATCTGACAGTTGTTCTAAGTCTTGGTTTTTAACATTTTCTTGTCATAAGGAGTTTGTGATTTTTGAAGTATATATTTTATGGTCTTAGCATGATTTTAAAACATAGGATGTGATCTTTAAATGTTTCATAAACTGGTTTGAATATGTGGTTTGAAGTTGGATAGAATTGCAACAAAAATTAAGGCTTTTAGCCCTTGCATGTTTCGGCCTTAATTTTTGTTGTGAACATAGTTGTGATGTGTTTTAAATTTTTCTGATTAAATATTTAGATTTCGAACAAAATTTACATGAGGAATGTGAATTTTGATGAGTTTTAGAATTAGGATACAAAATCCTCAATTAGGTATAAAATGGTCATTTTCCCACAAGTAGAGGGATAAAATGGTCATTTTACTTTGAGTTAGTGTATTGTGTTTCCATGTTTGTTGTTCCGCCTAAACTTTGACTCAAAGTGGTGAACCAGAAATTCAAAGCAATTTTACCTCGAAGTGTACAGGTGTTGTAGTATCTAACTAGGTCGAATCCACATAGATTGGCTTATATGATAAAGAAAATAAACTTAAAAAATGAAAACAAATTATTAAAAGGAACATGTAGTCAATTAGAGGTGGGAATTACATAGATGAAGATTTTTAAAGTAACATAATATTAACTAAAATGATAAAATAAATCAATATGGAGAACGACTAAGGTTTCAAAGATCCGTCTAATAATTTAGAATATTGTCACCAATCAATTTACCTCAGTTAAACTAGAATAATGACTCTATCTAACTGGAAAATTTAGCAGTTAAGGCCAAGAAGACTAATTACTAAAGATTAAGCATGAACAATTGATGGTTAAAACATTCACAAACCCATTTGAATATAACGGGAATTTTTCAAGCATCCAATGTATTCAAAAATCACAATGAATCAAGATAAATATATAGATAATCAAAGTATCCAATAATAAAACGATTCAATCGATCAAACTCACAATATAAACTCTATTGTTGATTCGAAACAATATCTAAGTCATTAGACTTCACCTCTAACCTTAGTACGAAAATTTAGCCCACCAACTTCATCACAAGAGCCATGGAATTCGAGGAAACATTCTCCATAAGAAAACTAAAATAAAGCACAAAACCCAACACTAGAAATCAACCTTCACATGAGAGCAAAGGTGGAGAGAAGGTTGAGCCGAAAACTAGGTCGCGTCCCTCCTATTGCCCTAACTTCAAGCCTCCGTTTGACCCATAAACTTCCCCATCATGAAAATTCCATCAGACATGAATATGTTGGTCTTGAAGTAAAGTTTCCAACGCACTAAAAATTGTATCAATTGAAGATCATATGAGAATGTTATGACTGAAATACCGATCTGCTATCAGTTTCCTTCTGGACTACCGGGGTTTCCAAATTTGTCTTAATTGAAGATTTTTTGTGTCTGGCCTATTCACCTGAAATCTGGACCTCCAGGTCAGCTTTTTCTTTCAATCTTGGTCTTTGAATATCTTTAATTGCTTGGGATTTATTGATTATATTTTTCATTGAATTTCTGCAAAAGAAAATAACTGCATCAATGTCTCTAAAAATATTTGCATTTGAACCTCATCACACCACTTTATTATTAAAACTTGTATACTATGCAGTGGTGAAGAGAGTGAAATATAATTCTGTATATAAGTGAATTTACATTCAAAAGTGATACAATAATGCCAATATGAAATGATATAAATGAGATTTTAGACAATTATCATTTGTTAATGAAGAAGTTTTCTAACTTTTAGAAATATCTCCTTTTAGTTCACGTTATGTGCCGACCTGAATTCTTGACAAAATCCTCCCTTGTTATTTTATTTATTTGATCTCTTAGTTAGATTTTGGCCCAATATCTTAACAAGACAAGGATATGTTAGGGCCATGAAAACCACTAGGATCTGGTAGCATAGGCGTCCAAGCTCAATAGAGGTCCAAAGGGGCTAAGTGATATTCGGATACTAAGAAAACTAAAGGTTTTTGAAAACCCTAATTAGGGTTTGGACTAAGAAGGGAGGCACCCTTGAAGGGAAAATGTGCCTTTGGCTTCCCTAGAATCCCATCATTTGGAACCCAGGGAAGGAGCACTTTGGTAAGCACAATGTTGCCACTTGGCACACATGTTAGGCACCTTCTAGAAGAACCCTAAACGATGGGGGAAGATAAAGAACTCGGCACACACTCATCCACATGCCACACACTTTATGAATCTAGACTTGATGATAGAAGAAAGGAGGAGAGAGAAAAGAAGGTTTTGGACCCTAAGAGTTACACACCAACCAAGCACCAATCCATGAGAGTTTCTAGAGGATTTTGCAATTATGAGGAGCGCATGGGGGATACCAAAGATCCCAAGCACAAGACTCAAAGAGACCCTAGGATTTCGGCTAAGGAAAGACATGCCACCCATGGAATGCCAACCACCAAGTCCGCCATGTGTCTTGCATGCATGAGTTATGGAAGTCAATAGAAGATTTTAATCATGAGGACATGGGAAGGGGCGCATAGAACAAAACAAAATCATACACTAGGGTTTCGGCCAAGCACATCTACACTCCAAGCTTAAAATCCAACAAGGTCCCTTGCCATTTGTCACGCATGCACTAGGTGTTGGGGTTTCTAGAAAAAGGTAATGATGAGGAAGAGGAAGAAGAGCATGGGGAAGGGACACACACATTCTTCAAGATTCTAGGAGAATCTTTGTGTGAAGAAGGTAAGAAAGAGGGTCGGCTAGGGGGCAAACACACACACACACACCCCGCTTGCCACATGGCAAGCATGCACACGCCTGAACCCTAAGACTTGATGTAGGATTTTACTTAAAAGACCTACACGCTTCAAAGGTCCAATGAACCTAGACCACATGAGGATCACGCCCAAGGGCATTTAGGGTTTCGGTATTGGGCAAGGAGCTAGGCCACGTGTCACTCATGCATGAAGACCTTTGGAGTTCCCAAAATTAAGGCAATGATGCAGTAAGAGAAGGGGAATTTTGGCCAAGGCAAGAAGCCTTCTGCCACATGTCGCCCATGCATTCAAACTTTGTGATTTTCTATGTCAGGATTAATCATGAGAGAGGCGCTAGTGTGAGGAAAATGAAGGACTATAAAAAGGGTCTTTATGAGGCCCGTGCCTAAGAGGTTACCCAAAGAGTCATTTGGTTGCCATCTTCAGATTTCACTCATCTCTCTCTTTCTCTCTTTCTCTCGCACGACTACCATAGGAGGAGACCAACCCCTTCATTTTCTCACATTTTCTCTCCAACAAAGCACCACATATGCCTATACCAATCATTTCCCTCTAGCCACATGGGTAAGGGGAAGAGCATGAAGCCCACATTTTGAAGAAAAACACATGGTGATAACCACAAAACTCGCACTATCATTTCTTCACCAACATACACACACACAAACACAATAGTATTGGGGTGACAAAGAGCTCGAGTTTTTGAATAAAAGAACATCCCCATCATAACTAAGTATTGGAAGAGTGTTCGGATTTCACTTTAATAAGTTTATTCAGACCAAGGAAAAAATAGGGTTCTTCCTCAGGGGGGAAAACCGAACCACTACTAGCCACACACATGTGAAATGACATTTGGAAGAAAAGAGAGGCTTTCGGCTACCACTAGGGTTTTTCTTTTATGGAGTTTCGACCATGATACCAACCATACACAACATGCACACCACACACTCACACATTGGATTAGGGCTTTATGATTTAGTTACTTCTAATAAGTTGAACAAATGCTTTTTCAGCTTGCTTGATCAAGTTGTTTTACGTTGGATTTTGTAAGTTGGCTCTTAACCTACTTTTGGATAATGTTTATATGTATCAAGTGAACTTTGCATGTCATTGAGTAAACTATTTACTGGAATCGTTCCTGGTAATGCTCGACCATGCTTGTTGATTACCGGATTTATAAACTATTTATATCCTTAAATATAACATGCCATAAACTGAGTTTTTATATTGTTGTTTATGCTCTTATTCCTTTCTTTGTGATAAGATTAACGCATTTTCTAATATTTTCATGCCATAAAGGTGGTGCACTGTGACATGTGATCAATGACTATGTGTTTTGTGACTTGAATACCTCATTGTCCATAGCATGCATATTCGGGTCTTACATGAAAAGAAAATAAGTTTACTCCAAGTACATGTCACATGCATTTTGGGTTGTGCATCCTTTTTGAAAAGATAAGTGCATGTTTTGTCATGACCCCAAATGCTAGGATGAGGAAGTATCCTAGTGAAACTTCTCTGTCTGCACTGAAGTGATTAAATTGGAATGGTAACCTATGAGTTGACGAAGAACAATCAACAAACTTTAAATTGATCATTTTTAAAAGATTCCAGAGCGAAGTAGCGCCTAACGCTTGTGGGTGCACTACATTGATAAAGGTGAAGGCGAATTGCAAACTGCCATGTTATATGAACTTTGACGTACTCATACCCATCAAGAGGGCCGGTTATGTGATGTGGTAACTAGTTGGGAGCCCACAATGCATAGGAGAGCCGTGAGGTTTCCACCCACATTATTATATTGAAAATAGTACAATAGATTAATAAGAAATTGGCACTCTGTTATTTGATTATATTGTTTACATGTTTACAAGTCCAGTGTTTCCTTGAAAAAGAAAGAAAAGAAAAGAGTACAAGCACGAAACAAGTTTTTAGGTCAAGTACATGTCCAAGCATACATTCTCATGGTTTGCCTCTACATGCTTGTATTATCTTCCTGTATATTATTTGTTAACTTGATGAGATTTCTCGAAATTTTACTGTGATAGTTTTCACTACCATTTCCCCCTTGGAATGATAGACGTAGTGACAAGTTTAGAGGACCATGGGGAAACGCAAGAGGAAGGGTCCCCCGACCGTTAAGGAAGTCCTGAAGAGCCACAAGCGCTCATTGGAGCCAGCCATAGAGGAAAGGCTAAAAGCTGCAGACCGTTTCTTCTGTGAAGTACTTAAGCTTTTTAAGGATTTACGGAAGATTATTGACAAGGACAAGGCTGCATAGGGGTCTAGTTTGGCTATGTGAAAGCCGCTAATTTTTGTGAACCTAGTATTTCAAGGGTTATGGTTTTAAACCCTTTTTATTTTGTATTTGGGAGATTTTTGAACAAATACTTTGGAGATCTTTAGTTATATAATGATGGTACCATGCTTTTAATTGCTCCAAACTTTACATAGAATCGAACTGTTATATAACGATGGCTCCAAAGTTTTAATTGCTGCGATTATTGGATATTGCTAGAAACATGCTTGGTGTATTGCATATTAATTGTCATGTATGGGGGTATGTAGCATTGAGTTACATGTTAGGATACTTCAGTCACCGTCCAACCCCAAGCGGGGGCTGGGGCGTCACATGTTAGCTCGCTCTAGTTTACGTCACTCTTCAATCACTATAAGTTGGCCTTTAACTTACTCTCCTGATACTTGTGTATGTATGGTGGTAAGAAATCATCATTCATGTTTGTTATGCTTATATACATGTTATGTTATGCCATGCCATGCTTTGATTTCAAGTACATACTTATCTGTTATAGGCCATGTTATGCCATGCCATGATTTATTTCCAGTACATGTTTATCTATTACACACCATGTTATGCCATGCCATGATTTTTTTTTTTTCTAGTACATGTGTATCTATTACACGACATGTTATGCCATGCCCTTAGTCACAAGAACATGTTATGTTACGTGATGCAATGTCATGAGTCATACGAATCCATCAAGAAATATTTTCTCAATCAGTCATGCATGGGGTACTCATGGTGTAATCACTGTGATTGCCCAAGTATCTCCATTGATAATTCAAGCAAGGTACTTCTGGTATAATCATTCTAATTGTTATAGTACCTCTACTAAAATGCTCAATGTGTAATCGTTCTGATTGTTAGAGTATTTTGATTAAAGTTATTATTAGGTATTCTTGGTGTAATCATTCTCATTGTTAGGATAGCTCCATTAAAATACTTATGGCATAATCATTTTGATTGTTAGTATCTCTAATGGAATACATTTGGTGGAATCATTCTGATTGTTCACTTATTCCTGACAAAACATTTGGTGGAATCATTCTAATTGTCAGAGTTCAAGTTCATGTTCAGTAAAACGTTTAGTGAATGTCAACTACTTTCAATTCACATTTAGTTCATGTTAAGTCCAATTCAATCAAGTCATGTCACGTCCATGTTTAGTCACTTATTTTCAATCAAGCAAATATCATGTTTAATTAACTAGTTTATTTATGGAACAAGATTCCAAGTCCACCTTTAGTTCTTGTTTAGTTCACATTCAGTTTCGGTTCACATCATGTTTAATTCATGTTCAAGTTAAGTTCATGTCAGTTGCATTTCATGTCAATTTAGTTTACATCAGTCTTCAAGTTATGTTAGTTCACGTCATGTTATTTGCCAAGTCATGTCGCATTCACTCATGTTCACGTCAACATTCATGTCTTTTTATTGTCATGCATGCATCTGTAAACTGTTAGTTTAAGTTGGTTGTTAACTTGCTAAGATTAGTAATCAAATTTCACTTGGTAATCCCAACTACCATTCCCCCCGAATGGTAGACCATGTGTCAGAGCAGGAGGACCCGTGGACGATCATCTGGACGAGGTCAACTAGACCACAACACAACTACGAGGAGCTTATCATGTTGATGCTTCAGTGTTTATGCATGAGCTACTCCTCAGGCTAGCATAGTCATTATTATGTTAGTTTTATTTTGTACGTGAAGGCCCCCATCTCCAATACTAATGACGTTATAGACATTTTGGACAAATATTGTAACTTCTGGATGTCGGTTATTGTATGTTTATGAAGTTTGCTTATGTTAATTTTGGGATATGTTATATCTGGTGCATAGTGTTGCTCAGGAAAAGCTACGAATATTGCATATTTTTATATGCATTCTAGGTGCATTACATCTTTAATTGTCATGAACGGGGTAGGTAACATTGTGTTGCATGTCCCAACACTTCAGAGTCTACCAATTCCCTAGTAGAATCTAGAGGCATCACATTTGATTTGACTAACGCTCCGGCACCATTTATGGATTTGATTAATCGAATATTTAGACCTTACTTCGATAGTTTAGTAGTGGTGTTTATAGATGATATCTTGGTCTATTGCCATGGTGATGAGGAACATAAGGAACATTTGGGTCAGGTACTAGAAAGGCTGCAAGAGCACCAGCTATATGCAAAACTTGGTAAGTGTGAGTTTTGGCTTTGGGAGGTGAAATTTTTGGGCCATGTGATTTCCAATAATGGTGTAGCAGTTGACCCCAGTATGATAGAAGTCGCAATGAAGTGGCATAAGTGAACCAACGTACATGAGATTCGTAGTTCTGTCTAGCTGGGTACTATAAAGGTAGAGGATTTTTCTAAAATCTCGGACCCTTTACTATATTAACCAAGAAGAATGTGAAGTTTACGTGGAGTGAGGAATGTGAAAGGAGTTTTCAAGAGTTAAAATAAAGATTGATTACAGCTCCAGTTTTGGCTTTACTTGAACCCTATAAACCATATGTAGTTTATTGTAATGCGTCAAAGATGGGTCTTGGATGCAAGTTGATGTAGGAAGGAAAAATGGTCGGTTATGCCTCTCATTAGTTGAAGGATCATGAGAAAAATTACCCCACTCACAACTTCGAGTTAGCCATGGTGGTATTTGCACTAAATATTTGGTATTTGCATGGAGAAAAATGCTAGGTTTTCACTAATCACAAAAATCTCAAGTATCTTTTCAGTTAAAGAACTTGAACATGAGACAAAGGAGATAGATATAAACGATTAGTGACTACCAGTGTGAGATAAAGTACCATGAAATCTGAAGGACCACTGCATTTTAGAATTCGAGATGATTGGATATTGTGCTATAATAATAGGAAGGTAATTTTGGCAAATCTGAAAAATGAAAGAGAGGAAAATTGAAAGAAGCACACATTGCACCCTACACGGCGCATTCGAGGAGTACAAAGATGTATCAGGACTGGGAAGGACATTTTTGGTGGGATGGAATAAAAGGAGACATGGCGGATTATGTCCATAAGTGTTCTATGTGTCAATTGGTGAAAGTAGAACATTAGAGGCCGGTAGGAGAATTGCAGTCGTTACCAATTTCGAAATGAAAATGAGAGGAAGTTTCCATGCATTTCATGACTGGATTGCCCAGGACTTCGGTAGGAAATAATTCCATATGGGTTATAGTGGATAGATTTATGAAAAGCACTCACATTGTTCCGATCGCCAACACTGACTCTATGGAAAAGTTGTCCAAACTGTATGTTAAGGAAATAGTTCGGTTGGATGGAGTATCGAGATAGATTTTGTTGGATAGGGACACCTGATTTTGTGATGCCCCCAAACCCCACTTGGGATTGGACGGAAACTGAAGCGTTGAAACATTCAATTCACGGTCACACACCTTCATTCATGACAGTTAACATGCAATTCACCTAGCATGTTTCTTGTAGTATGCAATAATCATAGTAGAAAACTTCAAAACTCATTCGAGGTTGAATTTAGCATGGTACCAAAATAAACATCTATAAATCCCAAATAATTGTTTTAAAAAGATCTTCCAAGTACAAAGTAAGGGTCACAAGCCCTTTTCCCAAATGTACTATCAAAATGAGTGATAACATAATAAGGGTTCTAAACCCAAAATGTCCGAAGCATATTGTTCTTTAACATGTATCCGAAAGCCATCCTAATGGCCCTTATCCTTTTCCAAAATCTTCAAGAGGTCCTCAAATAGCTTTAGTACTTCGCATATGAAATTTTCAGCTGACTCTAACTGTTCCACTAATGTTCAGTCAGCAGAGCGCTCAGGGCTCTTTGGTGCTTCCTTAGTTTTTGGGGTGTCCTCATGCTTGTGTTTCCTCATCGTTGTCTTCTAGTCCAGTTTCCAACTTCTGCGATTCTGAGGGGAATGTTAATGGAAACCAGTGAGATTTCAATAAATCTCAGCAAATTAAACAAACAACATACACATAATTTCAACCATGAGTATGAATGCTTGCGCATAAACATGTACTTTGATCGAAAACACATTTTGTTCCATATGTATTCTTTCTTTTCCAAAAACACTTATCTTGTAGCCATGTAACAAAATATCACAGTTCTATTTCTTATTAGTCACATATAATCTTGTTCCATATAACCATATGGATGGACACCTCACGACTACCCCTAGGAACTGTGGGCTCTCTGCTAGTTATTTCATCATATTCCTAGCCCTCTTGACCAGGTGTGAGTACGTCATAGTCCATATGATATAGCAATTCGCAATTCACCTTCACCGTATTTACAATATGTTGCACTCACTAGCATTAGGTGTGGCTACTTCACTCCAGAATCTTTTAAATAGAACCCATTTGAAGTTCGTTGACTGTACTTCATCAACCCAGGGGTTATCACTCCAATTTAAGCACTCCAGAGTGAACAAGGGAGTTCCACTAGGATATTCCTCTATCCTAACATTGGGGTCGTGACAAAAACCATTTTCTTTTAACACACAACCAAAAAACATGTGACATGCAACTTGTGATAAAACCATGTAACATTTCATGTAACAATGTCATGTACTTGTGCTATATACAAAGAATGCATCACATGTATAGCTTGAAATAATTAGAACTTCTAGATACATATACATGAACATGACATATGAAGGCTCAACAAGGCATATTCCATTTTTCCAAAACTCCAAACATGTCATTTGAACCAATTATTTTAGCAAAAATCATTTGAACATAGCATGAATATACAAGGTACAAATTAATCATGACATGCGACAAGTAGCAATTTAATAATCCAATTTAAGCAACCAGATGCAGAGTTTACACGTAAACATAAGTACATTATTCAAGAGTAAGTTAAAGACTAACTTACAAAATTTCCAATGTAATAGAATACCAATGATCAAAGAAAGCTGAAAGTGTAAGACTGTAATAGTTAGAATCTTGAAGAAAAAAACCTACCTCTAGGCATACCAATTCGGTTTATAAACCCCGAACTTGCTGTTAGAAATCATCCATACTTCTTATCCTTTTATTCAAGGTTTTGCTTGTCGACACAAGAAAACCCTAGGTAGGCTGAATTGCAATCAGTTTGCCACTAAGCTATACTCTTATTGAAATAAAACCCTAAGAACTGAATCCATTGAGCTGCAACAACCCTTATTGAGTTACAACACCATGCTAAAAAAATGTTGAGTAAACATCTTAATGATGGTCAACTAACACATGCTTTCACAAAATAACTCTTCTTTCCTTGAACTTGAAAACAACCCAAAACGTTCATCTTAGAATCCAAAACTCTCCATGAAGGAAGGGTTTTCCATTTCAAAAGAAAAGAGAATTAAGAATTTTGCTTACCTTGCTCAACTCCTAGAACCTTCAAACACTGGCAATGGTGGTCAATTCGGTTGAAGAGAGAACTAGGATTTTTTTCCTCTTCTTCCTTTGAGAATCACGTGAGAGTAGAGAGAAAAGAGGGTGAAGTCTTTGGCTGAAAACACAAAGTGGCCTTTCAGTTTTCCTCTAAGGGTGATGGCCGAGTGCCGTAAATGATCCCTCTTAAATACCTCTTCATCCACTCACCTAGAAAATGCCAAGGGTCACTTCCTAATGCATGTATGACAAGTGTCCATTTGTTGCAAGGGTTAGGGATTTTCATAATACCCTTTGCCCTAAATTTTGAAACCCTCTTTTGTCTCTTGTTTTTTCTTGCTTGTCTCTTCAATTTCTAAAACCCTAGTGGCTTGCATGAATTCCATTTGGCATGTGCCTCTAGTATGTCCAAAAACTCCCATGATTGCATCTTCTAGAATGTTCAACGTCCCATGCATGCTTGCCAAGTGTCATGGTTGAATACCTCTCCTTTTCTCCACATCATTTCCCTCTCTTGGAAACGTAAAAGACTTCATTGCATGAAGGACATGTGGTGCTTCCCATTATGGCCGAAACCCTAAAGCTTCGTCATCACAAGATCCTTCTAGAAATGTTAATGCATGCTCGCCTAGTGTTATGACCAAGGATATGCTTAGAGCTTGTGTGTTGGAAACAAAATATGACTAAGAAGGGCACTTACCTTTGGAAGAGTTTGCCTACAATAATAGTTCCCAAGCCACAATTAAGATGGCTCTGTACGAGGCATTATATGGAAGAAAGTGTAGGTCCCTGTTATACTAAGATGATGTTAGAGAAAAGAAAATACTTGGCCCTGAATACTTGCAGGAAGTAAGGGAGCATGTCCTGTTGATCAGAAAACAGATGCAGGCCGTTTAGGATAGGCAAAAGAGTTATGCCGATGGGAGAAGAATAAATATTGAATCCACGATGGGCGATTGGGTATATGTTAAGCTATCACCCATGAAAGGAGTTGCCTGTTTTGGCGAAAGAGGGAATTGAGTCCACAATACGTAGGACCCTATGAGATTGTGGAGAAAGTTGGACCCGTAGCCTATTAGTTAAGCTTATCCATGGAACTTCGGCTACATGATGTATTCCATGTGTCTTCCTTAAAGATAAGTTTTGGAAATCAACAACCGGTTGTGGTTGATCCAAGTCACTTTTAGCTACAACCTAACTTGTCCTATGAAGAATGGCTAGTACAAATCATTGATTGGAAAGATCAAGAGTTGAGGAATCAAAAGATACCCCTGGTCAAGGTACTTTGGAATAATCCCGATTTCTAGGAAGGTACCTAGGAAAGGAAGACTCAATGATAGCTAGATACCCTCACCTGCTTATATCTTACAAAGAAACATAGGGATTTGGTTGTATTTGGTTGAAACTTTGTGATTTGATTTCGATTGTATTATGGGAAGGAAAAGCAATAAAAGTGCTTGTTTTGATTGAGATTCTTGATTGATGTTTTCTGTTATATTATGATTATACCCTTAATAACAGGACATAGCATGGACTAGAACAACCGCACGATTAGAAGTATACGAGAGCATATGCAAAGGATTAGGCAAGAGAGGTGAGATCAAATGATCGTGGCCCATTGTTAACAGATAAAGAAGTTTCAGCATCATTGTACGCATGTGATGGATACCAATTTTAAAGGAGATCTTTTCCTACGACGAGGGTTTCCACACAAGGAGCGAAAACCTCTGCATGACTTGCTAGTTTGGAGAGATGCCATGAGATTACTAGTGTTAGGTATTAACAGGGAAGTGGAATCAAGCCATGTCGCTGAGGTCTAAGCTAGCGGGTGTATGGTATTCAAAATGTCCAAATCTTCTTTTGATTGTATTCTTGTCCACAAAGAAGGTCAACCTGTGGAAAATGATGAATCTACCATAAAACAAAAGTTGAATGAGATAAAAATGAACATGCATTACGACCCCAATGTTGACACAATTTTCTACCTCTCATAAGAATCAATAACTGAAAAGGAGGAAGAGGCACCATCACCTTCCTTATATGAGGATTCAACTATAGCTAGTGGGCGAAGTCCTTCAAGTGAGTTAATTCACCTTAGTTGTTGTCTAAGATGTTGCCAATTTTGAGGATATAATCTTTTCTTAAGGGGGAGGATGTAACACCTCGATTTTGAGCTGGGACATAGAGGTTTACCAAGTCATCTTTGGGCCCAAGTAAATTGGAGAAAACATATAACTTAAGGTTCATTAGTTAAGTTTGTGTGACTGAAAGCTTGTTACCCTTTTTTATGGATGACAAAGCAAGCCCATTAAGCTTTAGGCCCTAGAAATTTTTGGTCACTTAGTGTTCCTTATACATGGTGCCACATGCATAGGAGGACCTTTAGGTTTCCAAAAAAATGCAATGATGAGAAAAGGAGGACATAGGCTCATATTACTAAAGCCCACGCCACTTGTCATTTATGCAAGAAGGCTTTAGGGTTTCTAGAAGATCAATTATGAGGGAGATGAAGGGAAGTTTCATATTCTAAGGGGCCAATGCCATTTGGAAAATATGCATGGGAGTGCTTAAGATTTCTAGAAGGGTAATCTTGAGAGGAAAGGAAGAAGGGTTTCAGTTTTTCCTAAGGTTATGCCACATGGCACCCATGCACTCTTGTGACCCTCAGGTTTTCCAAGAATGTAAATGAAGAGAGAGAGTTTTGGAAATCAAAAAGACACATGCCACTTGGAAATCCTGCATGAGATCTTTAGGCTTTCTAGAAGGATCTAATGATGAAGGGGAGTTGGAGCTTCTGCCATAGCAAGGAGGCGACACTTTTCCTTCACGAAAATGAGTCCATTAAGTTCCCAAGATAGGTAATCATTGAAGGGGGAAGATGGAAATTTTGGTTCGTGTAAGAAAAGCCCACTTGGCGCCCATGCAAGGGTTAGCTTGTGACTTTTCCTTTTTCCAAGAGAAGTTATGATAGAGAGAAGAGGTGGAGGCAAGAGGCCACATAAATAGAACCATTAATTGCTAGCAACCACACAAGAGGGAAGGGGAAAATCAAGAGTCATTTGTGTATTTTCAGTTTTTTCTCATTCTCGTCCAACCTTAGAAGCCAAACACTATTTTCTCTTAACCCAAACATCATTCTCGTGCATCCAAGGGAAGGAAAGATTCAAGAAACCTCGTGTGGAGATTAGATGTAATGACCCGGTCCAATAATTCTAAAGTTGAGATATTGATAATTTTTATTTGGCCTAAATTATATTTAATGGGCAATATTGGATAAGCCCACGAGCAAAAAATCATTGAGATTGATTAGGAGTTTTAAGTAGGCTCAATAACTAAGTTAAATCTCATTTATTATTTATTGAACGAGTTAAACTCATTTTAAAATATAAAGATCAACCATTAGAAATTTATTTCAAATTAAAATCATCACTATTTGAAGTTACCTACGCAGCCTCAGTCACTACTAATCCTACAGTGAATGAACTACTAAATTATGCTTTTACATTCAAACTCTCTTCTTGAATGATCATGGCCGAGTCCAACTCGAACTCGAACTCATCAGCATCCTATTCCAACATGGATATAACTTTACAAGTCATCTTCACTTTAAATCTGTTTAACCAACTATCTTCTCAAACTCTAAGCCTTGCACGTCTCTGCCTTCCACTAGGATTCATGTCCCAATAGAACTCTCTTACAATTCTACAAATCATCTTAACATTAAAACTCTTAAACCGACTTCTTATATATACGCTCAACCACATACACTTTACGTGTATCTAATTCCTCTCCATGCCCTAGTGTAGCTTCGTTTCTACTTACCCAAAATCATACAGAACACCGCTAGCCCACCAACATCCCTCATATTTTCTCTCTCCTTCTAGTTCACGTGATTGATTTCATGCCGGAAATATTGGATTAACATTGCGAGGTAAGTAGCATGATCATAGTCTTACACGTATGTATGGTAAACAATATGTCTTTTATAAAAATATTATACATGTATGCCCTGCATTAAAAGCCCCTTTTTACGTATTCGAGTCATAAATATCATGATTTTATGCATAAGTTTCATGTTAGTTGCAAGACATGCATGAAACATTTTATGAAAATCCATGATTTATGTGAAGATTTATGTATTAAATTATTTATAAAAATTCATAGTTTTATGAAAGGAGTTATGCATCGAAAGATTTATGAAAAATATGAGGAAATATGAGGAAATATGTATCACGACATTTTATAAAAGAATGCGATTTCATTTGAATGATAAAATACGTAACGGCCTATGTTTTGATATGCAGACAGTACCATATGTTATGGGCATATTGCATTACCAGATTGTACATGCTAGTAGTGCATCTAATGTGTATTCCTTATGTATGGATTCCACAACCCGCGACCATGGGTAGAATTAGAATCTACTTAGATTCTCTAACCCAAACTCACGGGGGTCAACAGTGGGTACTGACCTATGACAAGCGAAAGATAAGATCATGTTCATGTTATTTACGTATGTACTTATGAGTATGCATATTTTTCAAGAAACTTTATATTTATTATGTTTACTATATGATGTATAGCTTATTGAGTATTCGACTCATTTTTTTTTTTATGTTTGTATTTTTATAACCACGACAGGTGATGATATTTATAAGGATGAGACTGCAAGACAGAACTTGGCCAGGGAGGCGGGGTAGACGCATATATAGTTTATGTCATGCTCGATTTTATGATTTAAAGTTTAATAAGTGATTTTGATAAGCACATGAGACTTTATTGAATTTAAAGTGCTTCCGTAGGCTCTCTTTTGGATTTTAAGTATTTAATAAAGATGGTATTATAAAGAATCTTTGTACCTGGCGCTTCCTTTAGAATAAAAGAAAATAATTTTAAGTCAAGGTTCAATAGTAGCACTTCGGCTCCCAAGAATTTTTAAAAATGACTTTATTATTAACCGTAGGGAGTGGGGTGTTACATGAGCACGGTAAAAAAGATCTACTTTATTCTTTCTCTAGTTCACATCATGAAAACACAAAGGGAGAGGAAGTTTTGAGGTTTCAGGTGTGAGTGAGGTAAGATTTGTTTTCAATCATGATAGGGAGGTAAGGTTTGCTTAAAATCTATTGAGTGTAGTCTTGCCTCTAGGGTTTTTCTAAGAATGTGAATCTATGAAGGCAAAATGACAAGAAGGAACCTTTTGAATGATCCAGTTATATTTGGCCATCATTAGGGTTTCATGGAATATTTCTTATCTAGTCACTACATGAAGCAAATACAATCTAGAGTGGCTTGCACATGTTTAGAAACTTTCAGCCATTAGGGTTTTCACACATACAAGTATGTTTTTTATACACTTTGAGCACACACGGCTATTAGGGTTTGTCATGCAAAGAAATGACTTGTCACACTCGGCCACTAGGGTTTCTACCAAGGGGAGGAAGGACTTAAAGGCATTTAGCCCCTAGGGTTTCTTGCTGTGTGTATGTGCATGTGAATCAAAAGACAAGGGCAAATAACAAAGAAAGAAAACATGGGTAGATGAATGGCCTTAAAACCGATTAGGATTAGATTTTTGCAACCTCTTGGTGCAAGGATCACATGTTTGCATTTTAGTATTTTGATTTTCAAGAATCTAATATTTAGCACATACACTTTCAGCTTGCTTGATCGTTGGTATTTTTTTACGTTCTAAACTTTGTAAGTTAGCCTCTAATTTACTCTTGGATAATATACTTATGTGTTTGTGTAAACCTTCCATATATGCTGTTTGTGAATGATGCTTGCTGGAATTTTGGTTTAAATGACAAGCTCAGAGCTTTTTAAGTATCGTTAAATGCTATGTTGAACCATCATAAGTTATGCCATGTATATGTATCCGAATTTTCTAATTATTTCAAGTTGTTCACATGTTGCATTCATTGCATATCGAGCATAAGTACATGTGATGTTTACATGAAAAGTCACAAGCCACATGTTTTCAGATTGTGCATTATAAGGAAGGTTTTTTTTTCACGACCCCAATGCTAGGATGTAGGAATATCTTAGTAGAACTCTTTTGTCCACTATGGAGTGGTTAAAGTATAGACGTAACCCCTAGGTTGACAAGTACAATCAATGGACTTCGAATGAATTCTTTTTAAAAGATTTCATAGTGAAGTAGAAGCACAGAACGCTAGTGGGTGCAACACAAGGTAGCTACAGTGAAGGAGAATTGCAAACTGTTGTACCATATTGTAAGTTCATAGTGAAGGCATTACGATCTACCTGAGCATCTTCTTATATGACATACTCACACCTAGTCAAATGGTTGAATGTGATGCAGTAACTAATAGGGAACCCACGACACATAGAGGTAGTCGTGAGGTGTCCATACTTTGTTATATGGAATAGTGTATAAGTGATTAAAACGAAATGACACATTGTTACATGGTTACATTGTTACAAGCTGAGTGTCTTTGAAACAGAATATAGATGGGAGAAAAATGTGTCTTTGTCAAAATTATGCATACATGCTCATGCATTCATATTCATGTTTACCATATACATACTTATGTATAGTGAGCAGGGTCAAAAGATAGTGAGCAAGATGGGGGAAATGTATGCACATGAGCCCCCAATAATTAAGGAAGCCCCGAAGAGTCCTGAGATATCTTCGGACTCTTCACTTCTAGAGCGGCTCAAGGTAGTTGAAAAGTTTATTTGTGACGTTTTGAAGCTTTTTTAGTACATCCAGAAGATAATGGAGAAAAGGGACTTTTAGACTATAGAATGGTTGTTGCGAACAATGTTTGAGGAATATTATGAAGTGTCGTAGTTTGGGACCCTATTTTGTATGGATGTTTTGAAAAACCTCGTATTTTGGAATTAATAGTACTTGATTTGGTACCATATTTAAATACTCAAACCATTACTAGTTTAACTATTCCAAGCAATTATCCAATTTGTGCCAAACCAAATAGGATTTTCACTATAGTGAAACCTAAACACTTGGAATCCAATAGAAACCCCAAAATTTTGGTGAAAACTAAAACC
Source organism: Juglans regia (assembly GCF_001411555.2). Classification (NCBI taxonomy): domain Eukaryota; kingdom Viridiplantae; phylum Streptophyta; class Magnoliopsida; order Fagales; family Juglandaceae; genus Juglans; species Juglans regia. The sequence continues at coordinate 27,431,364 of NC_049913.1, read as the reverse complement.
CCAAAATGGTTTCCCCAACCCCAAAGTTTGCCTCCAAACCCTAATTGACCCAGATTTTAGCTTAGTGTTTAATCACTTTATTAAATCACTTTCACATGCTATTAACCACTCAAATTTATGTTATTATATTCTTATTTATTCTTTTAAACCTTGATAATTTTATTGAGTCAAGAAAAATTGGATTTGGGCATGATAGCAACCCAAACCCCAACCAAACACCATTGAAATCCTAAATGGAAGCCCATTCGATTGAGGTCCCTTAAGGCCCACGAAATTGAGCCATCGAGGCAAGACTTGTGGAGGAAGTTTTCCCCTTCCATGGAAATCCTATCACTTCCCAAAGCAGCCCCAAACAATGCTTGATAGGAAGGCCAAGAGCCACCTCACCACTCCCTCTCACACGGTAGCTGCTGGCAGAAATCCATGGGCTGGTTTTGGCTTACACCCCATCACTCAAACTATCTTTCACACACCTACTATCACTCTTCCAAATGTTTAGAACTCATCCAACTCCATTCACTTTATATTTGGTCACTTTCCAACCCTTTTCATGGAGAGAAAACCAGAGGAGCTCTTAGACAGTTTTTTTGGCTTGCTTTGCTAAACTTTTTGGAAGCTATTGTAAGTATTTTCTCACAAAGTACCCTTCACATAAGTTGTTACTCTTTGTTTTAATTTTCATTGTCATTTGATAGGTGAAATGTTGGTTTAACCATGAAAGGTCATTTTGGGCGATAAACTAGCTAGAGTGTGATTCTTTAATTTTTTTTTATGGTGTTCTTGACAATATCTTGGTCTGATATTTTTATGGAGTATAGTTAAGTGACTATATAAGTTTCATGAAAATTCATTGCATGTTACAAGCTTTGTATGAGAGTTTTACTTAGATCTAAAATGTTGAAAACCGATTCTGTTTTGAAAGTATGCTCCAATGGCCTTAATATTTTTTTTTCAAAGAGCCGGACGCCACTAAACGCAGCCCTGTCCCAATTTTATTGAAGAACAACCTCACTTATGGCGGAGGAATACAGTGGAACAAACAAAAAAATTATCCAACACCAAAAATAAAAGAAAACAAACCCAACGCCCAAAAACCATGTGAAAAAAAAAACTAAAGAAAATATGAGACCATTACTTCCTTAATGAAGGACATCCCAAAGCATCTAACCTAATAATGCCCCTCAATAGCCTTGGTATGCACTCACCAGGTAAGAACATCCTAGTGAGACCCTCCTCACCTTTCCTTGCCAAAAAATCCGCTGCTTTGTTACCTTCTCTAAATTGATGCACCACTAAGAATTGAACTCCATCTAATTCTTGAAGGAGAGCATCCCAATAATCCCAAAGATACCATAAATTACAACCTCACTTCTTCACCCAATCCACCACTACCTTAGAATCACACTCGAAAATAACATTTAGACAATTCATCTCTTTACAAAGCCGGACCCCTTGAAGTAAAGCTCTCAACTCAGCCTCATTGTTCGTTCCGAAACCGTAATGAGCAGAAAAACCTGCTATCATCCACCCCCTATGGTCCCACAAAACACCACCCCCACCATAATTCCCTGGATTACCACGACAACTTCCATCCACATTTAATTTCCACCATCCCATAGGTGGTTTTAACCAAGCAACTTGCAATGGATTACGTGCTACCTGTTCCGGGATATTCATATCCAAAGCCTTCAAGACCTGTGCATCAACTTTAGAGACCTTCTTGGCATGCAAACCATTAGCCAAAATACCCAGCCATATCCAAACAGCTCTCCAAACTTCCATAGCACTGGATTGAACTCCCTCCATCCTAGCTAGACAGCGTCGATGCCATAACTTCCAAGTAATAACACTTGGTAACAGGCCCACTAAAATACCCTTCTGCGTTCCTCGTTTAGCACACGCCATCCAAGCTTCCACCCGGTGCGCCCAAGTCCTGGATTGTACACCAATGCCCAGCACTAGTGAAGCACAACGCCAAACCTGCTCTGCAATCTCCCCAGTAGCAAGCACATGATCTAGAGTTTCGGTCTGTGGAAGATGATAGCAGTTACGCTTTGAAGCCATAACAACTCCACGGGTCTGTACCTTAGTGTCTGTTGCTAGTAAATTAAATCGTGCCCTCTACATACAAACTGATATTTTCTTTGGCAAATATTTACTCCATATCCAATCCATCCAACCATGATAAACTCCTCTCACATGGATTAACTCCCATGCGCTAGCTATTGTAAACTCTCCCCCCACAACAGGTTTCCATATCAAGATATCTTGCCCAGTGCGCCCTGCACCAATTTCCCTCATCACCTCCTCCGCCAACTCCTCACCAATAAGCTGCTGAAGCCTGTCACCGTCCCAATTATTCCCAACCCATACATCTTTAATTTTTAATGAAGGTGTATCATCTACCCCCACCAAATTGCACAAAGTGCCATTTGAAAACCACCTATCAAACCAGAAAGATGAATTCCCCTCTCTCACTCGAACCTTGGATGCCTCACATACATCTTGCATAATAGAGACAATAGATCTCCAAATTCTCGAACTATTATTTCTAGCTACCATCAACAAAGCATGCTGTCATCTTCTGTACTTCTAAGCCATCAACCGAGTCCACAATGAATCCCCCGACAAAATACGCCAAGCCAATTTCATATGCATCACTTTTTGAATTTCCAGAAAATTCCTCAAACCCAACCCACCCTCTTCCGTTGGCTTGCTTATCCGAGACCACGCACACCACTTCATGTTTGCTCTCCCATTCTTCTCTCCCCCAAAAAAAGAGGCTAAAATTGAATTAATTTTTTAAGCACAACTTGAGGGACGTTCATCACAGCCAAACAATGGGACGCCATACTAGTAAGAACATGTTTAAGTAGCACCAAACGCCCCCCTTGCGACAGAAGCCTTGCCTTCCACCCCGCCACCTTAGCCCAAAATTTTGCAACCAAGTGATCAAGGTGAACAGCTTTTAAACGTCCACAAATCAGCGGCACCCCCAAATACATAACGGGAAAACTCCCAGATGCAAACCCCGTAAGACGTACCAACCCACGCTGCCTCGCAGCACTAATTTTTGGCGAGGAAAAAATTGCCGACTTCTCTTTACTAACCCGCTGGCCAGACCAACGCTCGTAACAGGCTAAAGTATGCCCCAACCATCTTAGAGATTGTTTTTCGCCATTCAAAAAAATCAGAATATCATCCGCATATAATAGATGAGACACCAACGGTGCCCCTCTAGGATGATAATACTTCCCAATATGATCCTCGTCAAAATCTTTCCGAAGAAGCCTTGAGAACACTTCTTGCATCAAAATAAATAAATAAGGCGACAAAGGGTCACCTTGTCGTAGGCCTCTCTTGGACTTGAAAAAACCTTTATAAGCCCCATTCATCATCACAGAATACCAAGGAGATGCCACACATTCCTTCACCAAGCTACAAAATTTTTCTGAAAAGCCAAAGCTAGACAGAACATTTAATAAAAAATCCCAATGCACCCTATCATATGCCTTTGCCATATCCAACTTTACCATCACATTACCTCCAATTGTCTTCCTCTTCAACGCATGAACCATTTCTTGAGCAAGAGTTATGTTTTCAAAAATACTACGACCCGGAATAAATTAATCTAGGTAGAAAATCCATCAACCGCTTCACCAAGATTTTTGAAAAAATCTTATAAGCCACAGAACATAGACTTATTGGCCTGAATTTCTCAAAACTCTTGGGATCCAATACTTTCGGAATTAAAACAATATAAGACGAAGTATAGAACCTTGGTAACGGAGAACCAGCAAAAAAATCCCTTGCGGCCTCGACCACCTTTTCTTTCACAATATGCCAACAAGAAATATAAAAAGAAGAACCATACCCATCCGGACCAGGGCTACTATGTTTTGGAATCGAGAAAACGGCCTCCTTCACTTCCTCTTCCGAAGGCCTACGGCACAAACTGGAATTATCTTCCTCGGAGATTTCCAATCCCACAAGAGGAGAAAGATCTGCATGTACAATCTGCGGCATATCTGTAAGGAAATTAGTGAAATATTCCACCGCCCACAAGTGCACCTTCTCTGCTGAATCCAACATAGTCCCATCTGCCAACCTCATATGCGAAATAACCGAACCACGCCTATGTGTGATACAACCGCATGGAAAAACTTGGAATTCTGATCACCTTCTTTTAACCACTTGTTCGTTGCTAATTGGGCTAGACGACTCTCCTCCCTCTTCTCCCAAATATCAATCTCCAATTTAGTGACAATATACTCGGCTTCAATTTCTTCCGAGAAACCGGACTGCAATTGGGCTTCCAGTACTGCCATCCTCGCTTCAAGCTCCTGTATATTAGTATCCACTCTCCCAGACACCGATTTATTCCATATCCTCAGCCCCATCTTAAGTCGCTTCAATTTTGCAGCCAGTTTAACCATTCCCGATCCCACCGTAGGCTGTTTCCATGTCTCCTCTACCAACTTTTGAAATGAACCATGAGAACACCACATTTTTTGGAACCGGAACGGAGAAGGCCCGTACCTAGTATTAACAAGGATTAAACGAATCACCATAGGACTATGGTCCAATGTCTTGCGTTTAATATACTCCATCTGCGCCAAATTAAAACGATCCGAGAAGGCCATATTCATAAGCACGCGGTCAAGCCTCGCCCACTTTCGTGAAACCCCCTCCTGCCCATTACACCATGAGAGAGGATTACCATGATAATTTAGCTCCACTAGACCACATTGATCAATACACAAATTAAAATCATCCATAGCTTGAGCAGCTCGGGGACAACCCCCCACACGTTCCCGGTCCTCTCGTATAATGTTAAAATCCCCCATAACAATCCATGGATCTTCAGTAGCCCTACAACCAACCAGCTGCTCCCATAACTCTCTTCGATCCAGCTGAGTACATTTAGCGTAAACGAAAGAAACCAACGTTCGTGTCCCATCAAACACAAACCACCCCGTAACCATTTGCGTTGACACACTAACAACCTCAAAATCATATGGAGCTCTCCACAAAATCGAGATTTTGCCCCCTGCACCCTCGTTAGAATAAAAACCATCAAAACCCAATGAACTAACTAAACGCTGAAGTTTATCTAATCTCACAAAAGGCTCAAAAAGAGCAACAATATATCCATTATTTTTCCGAATCAAACTACGCAGCACACGCCGAGAACTGCCCAACCCCTTATATTCCATGCAATGATGGACTCAGTCATAGGTTAAGTTTATTGAGACGGGAGGACACCCGCTGAGATTGCAGAAGCACAATTTTTTTTTTTTTTTTTGCTACCTTCACCCTGTTGCGAAACAGAGTCAGAATCATATCCTTTATTTTTGGCCAAATCAAGAACATTCGCTTCCACATCAGTACCATACGAATCTGGTGGCTCTTCTACTATAACCGGCTGTAGATGACACTCCATATCAAGCACCGCAGAGACCATCTTAGCTTGACCATGACCCCCACTACGCGGTGATTTATAAGCATAAACTAGAATCAAGTCCATATCAGAACCAACCCCCCGAACAACCTCAACCTCCCGCAGCATTTGGATTGAAGGTTGCTCTACCACCTCCTCCTCCTCACAGGGCTCCTCCACCATTTTCATGTCAATATTCACTCGCTCTCCTCTAAAAATTGTCTTTGTTTCCTCCCTAGGAACTACTACCTCTTTCCTATTCACTACTTCCATTGCAACCCCATCTTCCTTCTGGACTTCCTTCAACCCATCTCCTGGAACCGCCTGCAAGCTCTTCTGTTTAGGAATCTCTTGCCATATTTTTCTCCCCACCCCTTTTGCCACATCACGTCCCTTACGCACAACCTCTTCACTAGCTCGACATACAACTGTCGTATGACCCTGACGACAGCACTTGGTGCAATAGAATCCAGGTCTTTCAGACCAAACCTCCTGCCAAATTTTTTTGTTACCCATTACAATAGGAAAACGTTGAACCGGTTCATCTGTCATATCTATTTCCACACACATTTGAGCCCCCGACACTCTGGTTCTATGCAGCGTAGCATTATCAATCCCCAAAAACCGTCCAAACCTTGTTGCTAGAATTTGCAGAAAATCCGCCCGATACATATGAAGAGGCAATCCTGGCAGAAAAATCCACTGGGGCGCTAGCGTTGATTCTTTCCACAAATCAAAATCCTTCGTCCATCGAAATAATCGAAAAACCGATCCAGCAATCAACCGACCCTTTCGTGCCCAAGCATGCATGAAATCCCTTTCAGTCTGCATCTTCACCAAAACGTGATAGTCATCCATCACACTCACCGTCGGAATCTCCAGTAAACCCCATGACTTAATAATCGCCAATCGTACATCATCAATCGTAGGCCTCATCCGCACAAACTTCAGAACAATAGCAAACCGAAAATCCTCTGCAGCCGTCGACATCTCTGGTTCCGTAAAAACTAAACCAGGCTCCCCGTCCACATCCACAGGGTATCTCATAGGGACCTTAAACACTCAAGGTGTCACCACCTTCGAAACAATCTAAACATAAGACAGAGCTCCTCCATCTCCTATAGCAGGCCCTTCCGATGAAGGAAGGGCAGAGGGCGCCGCTATGTGCTCACCTTAGGCCAACCCCGAACAGGAAATGTGTATCGCAACAACCTCTTTCCACGTTTTTCGCTAATTTGCTAATTCCCAATGGCCTTAATATTTACATATGATGTTCCTAAGACTTTTATTTACATGTTAGGATGTTAGTTTAAGATTTTATGGAGTTGGTTTTAATGATATGACTTTTTTATACCTGAAAAGATTTAGATGGGTCTTATATTTGAAGTTTTTGGGTAGATCTATGTTTTGATGCATATTTGGCCATGTGTTCTTAGCTTTGATGCCTAGATATATTCTAAGACTTGGTATGTCTTCGATCTAGTGGTTTGATCAAAACCAAACTACATAGATTGCGGTTTTGGTGAAAGTGTTAAGGCTGAATGCTTTAAGTTAGATTTTTGTGATTTTTGTGGTTTTGGTTTAATGATTCAAAGCATGATAGTTCTTAAGAGTGTGGAGTGTGTTATGAATTTATTGAAAGTATGTTATTGAAATTTTGGAGTTCTTGAAGGTTTTTTGAAACAAGATAAAACTATGAACACCAAAGGTTGTGCTTAAGGTTAAAGAAAAAACTTAAAGTTTTGTATTGAAGAGATTTGTGATTTTTGTTATGCGAGTTTTGTTGGATTTTCTAGTATGTTATTTCAACATGGGATATGATTTTGTATATTATAATATTTCGGTTTAAGTATGAGAAATGAGGTTTGATAAGATTGCAACAAAAATCAAGAGTTTTGGCCTATTTATATTTCGACCTAGGCATGATTGACCTATTTGTTATGTGTTTTAAAATTTTCTAATTAGATATTTGGATCTTCATGTAAATTTTGATGAGTTTTGGAGATAGGATGTGAAATCCTCCAATTAAAAGTAAAATGGTAATTTTTCCATATAGAGAGGTAATGGTAATTTTACTCTAAAATTTTTCTAAACTGTATTCTAGAGTTAGTATTTTTATGTTTCTAAATTATTAGTGAGAAGTTTCTGAAGTTTAGAAATCTCTACTTATAGTTTCTCATATTATGCACATTTTTAATCTGTCACGCCACGATCATTATAAGTTAATTTCTTACTTCAAATTACTGTGTATGTGTGTTAGTAAGGGAATAGTTGTCCATGTTCTTATGATGTTATATATGTCATACTATGCCATGTCCCTACATGTATGTCTGTTACACATTATATTCTGTCACAAAATGTTTATCTGTTATACATTTTATCATGTCACAAAATGTTTAATTGTTACATGTCATGCCATGTTACGAAATGTCAACTGTAACATGACATGTTATTTTACAAAATCTTCATCTATTTCATGTTATCCATCTCAAATACATGTCATGTTATGTTACATCAGGTCATCTGTCCTTTCATTTCATGTCTCGAGTACAGAGTGTCTTGAAAATAGTTTTTAAAATCAAGTCAAGTCTATCTATGTTTATCATGACCCTAAGTGCTATAATGAGGTAATATCCAAGTAGAACTCCTTTGTTCAGGCTGTAGTGTCTAAATTAATGTGAAATTTTCTGGGTTGACAAACTACCATCAACAGACTTTGAATGAGGCCTAATTAACTGGTCACTATAGCAAAGTCAGGCACGAACACCGATGGTGCCTCCCACACGTTCAATTTCATGTTATACGTACCTGTGCTGGTGCATATACGTGTCACGGGATACATACATTACATTTTTCATAGTAGTTACAGATACCTGTGAACTTATACGTATGTTAATGCACTCACAACTGGTGCAAATACCTGTGTTGTAACGCAGTATTGGCAGGAACACATGGTACAAGGGGAACCATGTAGCACCCATATATTCTTGTTTATTAATCATGTTTAATTATTGAATAAGATTCCAAGCTCATGTATTTCACGTTCATACTCATGTTATTTCATGTTTAGTTCATGCTCAAGCTCATGTCATGTCAAGTTTAGTTTCAGTATAGTTACAAGTTTAGTCCATGATCAAGTTCCTTTCACTGTCATGCATGCATCTTTAAATTGTCAGTTAAGTTATTTGTTAACTTGCTAAGATCTGTACTCAAATCTCATTATGAAAATCTCAACTGTCATTCCCCTCGGAATGGTAGACAATGTGTTAGGACCAGGAGATACAACAGACGTTGACCTACTAGAGACTGCCGATTAGGCAATGCAGGCACGACACGGAGCTCATAGCCTCTATGCTCTGATTCATAGATAGTATTATGGCATCTTTGACCGAGTTGAGCGAGCTACTCGTTGAATTAGTCTGGTAAATGATATAGTTTATGCATGTACTTAAGGAGATCATTACAGACCTTTTGGACTTATGTTATAATCATGAACATCTATCACTTTAATGTTTATGTATTATGTTTCAAGATTGTTGGGATATATCTCATTTGGTGCATAGTATTGCTCAAGAAAAAAAAAAATTATCTACTGCAAATATTACATATTGTTAGATGCATGCTAGGTGTATTGCATCTTTAATTGTCATGAACGAGGGCAGGTAACGTTGTGTTGCATGGCCCGATGCTTTCAGAGTACGTCCGATCCCAAGCAGAATCTCGAGACATCACACGTGTATTTGAACATCCTACATGACAATTTGATAGTTGTTTGAACCAATTGCTAGGTGGCGCTCTCCCAGGAGTTTACAATTCACCCAAAAAACTAGAAACTTTTTATTGCACCATAAAATCCTTAATATTGATACGAGACTAATTGTGACAACCCGGACTTAGCCAAGTCTTTGTCTGTATTTCATCACCAGCTTATGTTTAATTTTGGACCATGCAAGAGGAGTAGAGTACTAGAGCATAGTTTTAAATTTTGTACCGTACCGGCTGGCACGACTGAAATTTTTCTTACCGGCCATCCGTCCGGTACAGGTACTATATCTATTTCGTACCAGCCTCAATTTCGGCTTGTACCGGCCTCAATTTCGGCTGATACCGGCCGATACTTTGGCCAGTGTTTTTTTTTTTTTTTCATTTTTTCAAACTACAAGCTTATTTTTTAACCCACAATTCAGACTAGATTATTTATAATTTATATATATATGTATTTATATATAATTTATTTATATATAGACTATTATTTTGGAATATAATTTTTATATATAATTTATTTATATATCGAGTATAACAAAATGTTATCCCGAAACGCTATCCCGAAACGGTATCTGTACCGAAATATTTGGTTCCAGTGCCTTGACCGGTACAGCATCCGGTACGGTATTCAAGACATTGACCTAGAGACCTTGGAACCTATTTGGTTCTAATGCACTAGGCATCTGAGCCCATAAGATAGGCCCAACTAGGCCTTTGAAATTCTGCCAGCCCATTGGGCTAAAGCCAAAAACTCTAAGGGAACAAGGTGTACGCCCAACACACCACACCTTTTGGCCACATGTCCCACATGCAAGGCCCAATGAATCTAAACATGATTGTGGGAAGAAAGGGTGAGAGACTTAGGATTTTGGTAACCCAAAAGCCCTAGCACGCCTACCATGGCAAAGGCCGCTTGTCTTGACGCTTGTCACACATGTAGAAGGTTTCTAGGAGGCAATCATGGGGCACCTAGGAAAGACCATGGATCACTTGGCCAATTCACCTACTCACCAACCACCCACGTTTTCATGCCACTTGTCAAAACCATGTGAATTCTAAGGAGATTTGTAACACCTCACCTAATTACCCATTAGGATTAACTCTTACTATGAGCTTATGCTACCATATTATATTTTTACTGGGATTTATATTTTTTCTATTTTTCTCTTCGGCATTAGTGGTTTAGTGAGCAAGCCCATTAGTGCTACTCTTAAGGCACTTAAACTTTATAATGTTATGGGCCAATACTTAGAAGCCTTGAACCAAGTCTTATAAGAGTTTAAGTTTTGGAAGGATAGCCCTAGAAAGGTTTGGCCCAAGTGAGAGGAAGGCTTAAGTCCTTTTGAGCCTAACTTAGTGTTAGCATTAACGCATGTCCCATTTATGTTAAGGCAAGCCTTTTTAGCCCCATTCTTGTGGATCTTGGGGCCTCTCATGACCTCTTAAAATCTGGACCCAAGGCCTCCCATCAACCCACACCCAAAGCCCATAAACCATGCAACTCCCATTCATGGCCTTTTTAAGCCTAATAAGGCCCAAAGCCTTGTCTTGCATTTTCACCCTTCTAATTTGAGCTCACTTATACCATACCATGGGTTTCCCTCAAGCCCATATTTTGCCCCACGCCCATAAAAGTTTTCTTTGGACCAAAAATTAAGTTTGAACTTGGGTTAAATCAAAATTTCACATGATTAGTGATCTTTAAACCATGCTTTGAGCTTAAGTTCCCTTCTTAATCTTTTTAGTTTTTTTTTTATCTAAATTTTATTATTGTTTTCAGTCATTCTTAGATTAATTAGAAGTATAGTCTTGGTCCCAGACATGTCATTAAGAGCAAAAGCATTACATTGCACAAATCCACCCAATCGTCTCAGTTATGTACTTTCATGTGCATTACAATAAAACAACCCTATAGCCACTCCAATTCCAGCTCATTTTTGGTTCCAATCTCACCAATCACACCTCATTTCATCCCTTTAGAACCAAACCAAAAACACCAAACCAATTGCACCTAAAGACTAGTTGGATGGCAACCGATTGACATTGCTTTTTAGTTGCATTTCTGCTCTTGGTTGAGCCACCACCACATTCCACCTCATTCCTCCTCTAATCCCCATAAGCCTCTCAAATCATAATGATAAATTTGACCTAAGTCGTCTCCCATGAAGAGCCAAAACCGAATGGCTTTTGTGAACAACCTCACTCGGCAACCACCCTCCATTGCACCCTCTTCTTTGAGCTGCATCTTCATCATCACATGGCAGCCAACTCTCCACCTTCTACCACCTAAAAAAGCCTTCAAGAAGTGACTTGTCACCTGTACAAAAAGACCATGGAAATAAACCAAAGGGATGCAAATAGAAAAATGAAAATCTACCTAGTTTCCAGGTCTATACCCGGCTCATCATGGCCTTGTCACCTGCATAAAAAAAGCCGTGGAGATAAACCAAAGGGATGCAAATAGAAAAATGAAAATATGCCTAGTTTTCAGGTCTATACCCAGCTCATCATGGCAAGGCATCATGCCTTGCTTTCTATTTTTCTCTCTTCTTCCTTGCTGCACCACTACAGGTATACCCCTCTAGCAACCTTGCACCACCTGCCATGATGAGATCATGAAATTTCATAACACTATTCACCCTGCAATGCATGACACAAGTTGAAGGAAGGCTATCATCACCACCACCGCCCCACTCCACCAATCACAAGCCACCCTTCCATGCCATGATGTGCACAAGGCTGTTCAACACAAAGAAGATAGCTAGAGTTCCATCGGAATTGATTTTAGAGATATCAAGCTCATGCTCTCCAAGACTCGTAACTGGTCTATTCAACATGTCCCTAGGGAAGTCAATGTAATTGCCCATCATTTGTATACTTATTCAGGACTACCCTTCATGTATTCAACATTTGCTTTATCGAATGAAGTCTATTATTTTCAAAAAAAAAAAAGTATGAATTTTATTGCCGCCACTACGATTTTTCCAAACTCAGGCAGTTTGTAAGTTGGCCTCTAACTTACACTTCGATAAGTTATTTACGATTTATTGATAAATGTCACATTCATGTTATAACTCTCATTTTGAGCATGAAACATCATGTTATATGATATATTGAGTACATGACTACTTGCCTACATGACATGTGATATTTTTTCCATTTTAGCATAGTGCATATAAATGTCATTTTCACACGAAAGCTTGTTACATATGCACATGTCATCAACTACATTTTTTAAGTGTAGCATGAAAATGATTTTTGTCACGACCCCAAAGGTTGGGATGTGGAGTTATCCTAATGGAACTCATCTATCTACTCTGAAGTGAGTAAAAATGAAGTGGTAACCCCTAGGTTGACGAAGAACAGTCAACGATCTTTGAATGGGTTCTTTTTAAAGAATGACGGAGCTAAGCCAAATGTTATAACACCTAAGACTAGTGGGTGTATATGTTATGATGTTATGATGATGTTATGTTATGTTACCAAAGCATTCAGAATGAGTCTGCAGACAATGTAGTCTCAACGTGAGTTGTATTACGGTCACCAACAAGTACTCACAATGCACATGAATAACTGTGACGATACCATACGTTATGATGAGTTATGAACTGCTAAAAATGATGAAATTATGTTTTTAATGGTTAAAGAGAAAAATGTTCTCTATAAGAAAATGTGTGTCTCAATTATTAAAAATACTAAGGAATCTGGATGGGAGACAAATACGGATTTTTTTTTTCTGCATCGCATGCATTTCATATTTATCATCCATCTTGCATAATTTATCCATATGCACGTTGGTTGTCTAACTTACTAAGATTTCAAGTAAATCTCACCCATCGTGGACCCATTATCATTCGGCTCGGAATGATAGAAGTTGTGTCAGGATTTGACAAAGATGGATCATTAACCAATGGATCTGATTGATTGAGGAGGAGTCAGATTTCGACAAAAGACTAGATCTCATTTTGATGTTTATAGCTCTAAACCTTTGTGCATTAGAACGCATGAAGCAGTTGATTTAGCTATGGATACTTCTTATCTTCATTATTTGTACTAAGATTATACTACCTTATGATCTGAACGTATGATGGTTATGAACAATATTGGGATGTTTTAGTTTATTCTGGCATAAGTTCTATTCACCCTTTATTCCGTTGCGGTTATTTGATACTACTAGATGCATTTCTAGGATGCATTACATATTAATTGTGATGAACGGGAGTATGTAACCTTGTGTTGCCCGTCCTTACGGTCTAAGTCTCCATTCCATCCAAAGTGGAGGTTGGGGGCATCACAAGATTGCATGGGGAAGTGGCGCATGTGGGAGTTCAAGGGGCTAAGACACGTCGGACAAAGAGGATTAGGGTTTCGGTTTCAAGAAGGGCTTCATGCCTACCCAAGGGTTCCAACTACATTTTGCCAAGTGTCATGCATGGGATTTTCTAGAAGATTGAAATGATTGGAATTGGAAGGGGCGCATGGGACAAAGAAAACCCTAGTCCCTAAGTTTTGGCCACCACACCACTCTCCCTCACACACGCCACTTGTCATACACTTGGGAATCCTAGAAGAATATTCATGGGGAAAAGGAAAAGTTGCTTAGGAAACATGCACCTCACACCAACCAAGTGTCTAAAGTAGAGGAAAGGTTGCCTAGGGAAAACATCACACACGCCACCCAAGTCTAGAGGAGAGGAAAGGCCTTGTGGGAAAAAGCAAGGGGTGGCAACACACACACACTCATCAAGGTTCTAGAAGAATCCTTGTGGGGAAGAGCAAGGGATAGGCAGCAAAAAAGTACTAGCACACATCCCTACATGCCACTTGCCACTTGGCAAGCATGCACATGCCTAAGAAGTCCTAGGTCTAAGCTTAGGGTTTTGTCAAATGACCAACTTGCCCTAGAGGTCCAATGAACCTAGACTACTTTGTGTCACACAATAAGGGGCACTTAGGAATTTGGTTTTTCTTAAGCAAGAAGATGAGCCACTTGTCACTCAAACAATAGAAGTCACTTGGACTTCCAAGAAAGGAAGAGGAAGGGTTTCAACCGAGCCATATGACACATGGCATACAACCTTTGAGGTTCCTTATGTCTTGGGAGTGTGAGAACTTGAGAGTCTATATCAGGGCCAAAGGCCGGTGCCCAAGAGAAGTACACACCAAGGGGACACTCTGTCCATTTGATTTTGGATTCTCTCTCTCTCTCTCTCTCACCCTGGGAAGAAGTTCATATCTTCACTTTCTCACCATTTCTCACCAACCAAACAGTATGCACATATCCTCCATCTTCAACCAACCAATCTCACGAGTGAATAAGGAAGTCACAAAACCATCCAAGAGGAAGAAATACGCATGGTATGAACCACTCAACCATTTTTACCACACACACATGCACGACCACTTAGAGTGAAAAGGGTGATGAAAGGGTTTGGATTCATGTATTCTTTTGCACATGCATATTCGGGAAAGGCTAGGGTTTCTCCTCAATGGAAGAAAGACCATGACCACCCTCTTGAGTTTGAATGTGATGAACAAGACTTTCTAGGATTTTTGTATAAATATTTTTTTTAACAACCGATGAGAGTTTCGGCCTTCATAGGAAATTAAGGTTTGAAGCCCAATGGAACTAGGGCTCACACCCAATTCAAGTTCTTGCATGCCACTTGTCATCCAATAGAGCTTATGTCTAGAACTTGATGAATCTAGATGGAAATGAGGGAAGAGAGGTAAGAAGGATCTAGGGTTGGGCCTTGCACGCCTACCATAGGAGATCAACCATCTTCTTGCCATGTGTCAAGCATGCCAGGAGGGTTGCTTGTGGGAAGAATTTTTGTGACATTTGTCCCTATGGGAGAGAGAGTTTCTAAAAGGAGAATGATGAGGTTATGGAAAAGTGGAGCCTAAGGAAGGCCAAGAGGCCTTGCACGACAACCATAGGAAAAAGGGAAGAAAACATTCTTGCTTTTTGCCATGTGTCATGCATGCAAAGAAGGTAGGAGAAGATGCTGCCTTGGGAAGGGGCGAAATCCAATTGGAAAGGAATGAGCCACATGCCTAGGGTTTCTAGAAGAAATCTTGGTGGAAAACCCTTAAGATGGATGACTAAGGCAAGGGAGTTTGAGCATGCTTTTGACCAATCACATGCTTGTCCAAAAGCTTGGTGAAAGAAGATTTTCTAGGGAAAGGTTGGAGGTTTTGGCAGCCACCATGCATAAACACACTCCTCACATGCCACTTGGCACACATGCACACATGTAAGAGATTGAGGAAGATTTTTAGCTTGATAAAGACCATTTAGCCACAAGAGTCATTAAACCAAGACATGAAGTGAAGAGGCAAAATAGGAAGGAGGTTTCGGTTTTTAGAATGGGATGCCACTTGGCATCCATGCAAAGAACATTGGCATGTGTAAGAAGTTTTGTGTCTATAAAAGGGAGAGGAGCCAAAAACCCTAAGTCTTTTAGTCATTTTGTGATTTGCTCTAGAGGTGTTTGGCCACCACCATTCTCTCCAACTTTCTATCACTTTCTCATCATCCAAACACTCTCCACAATATTCTCTTCTCACCTAAACATCATTTTGAGGATAAGCAAAGTTAGAAGATATTTCCAAAAGGAGAGTCATAGGAGGTATGAAGCCAACATCACCCTTCCAACACACACACGCACAATTTTAAGGGGTGAAGTTTTGGGTTCTAGTAAGTTCATCTAGAACTCATGCTCACACACACACATTTGAGCTAGAAAGAGTTAGCTCATGTTTTGAGAGGTTTTTCCATTTGAACCTACGTTTTTATGCACATGGTTAGATTAGGGTTTTTCTTTAAGGAAGGTGGATTCAACCTTACTTGCTTTAAGTTCATAAGCATGATGTTTTGAAGAAAGAGGGTCATGACCTTATTATTTATTTTGAGTTAGGGTTTAGTTATATAAGATTTGGACTTAAGGGAATGGAGGTCCGAATGTTGTAAGTCTTTTTCTTGGAAGAAGATGTCAAGAGCACAACACTTAAATCCCACAAGTTAGGGTTTTTCTTGAATGATGAACCTAACAACTACTATATGTATTTTCAGCTTGCATGCTATCTATTACGGATTTTTGTAAGTAAACTTCTAACTTGTACTTAGATATCTTGTGTATATGTCATGTGAACTTGTTGGTTACTTAGTTTTATGTGACTATTTGTAATATTGATGTTTCTTCCATGTGATATAATCTTTTCTTAACATGACTATCTAATATATGAATATAATGGCCTATGGAATGTAATCATAAAATGGAATAAGAAGCCCTCTTAGGGTTCGGATTGCACAATGTTTATTTTGTATATGAATGTTTGTTACTTGACTGAATCTCGTATGGGACTAAGTTCAAGAAAATATTTGTCTATGATCACTAGAATGTTTCGGCCACCCATGAGTATTCATTGTTAAAGGTTTTGCTTAACACATTAGAAGATTCTAAGTTCATGAAAAATTAATTGGAATGCATGCTTTCAAACTTAAAGGTCACAACTATTACTATGGATGAGATATGATCATTTGGTGATTAAGGTATAATGAGCTAAAACCGATTCTTGATGTGCTAGGGTTTACCTATTTCGGCCTCTACATGATAAATATTGAATGTTTGATTCTTGATTGATGTTCAGTGTCTTAGAATTTTTATAAAGGAACATGTTCACATATTCTAATATTTTCAAGTTGTAACGCGAAATATATTGGAATTGCATGTTTGAATGTCATATGGTTATGATGAAGTATTCGGCATTGCATGTGTCTCATGAAATTTCTAAGTGTCATTGTCATGTTACATGCATTCGGATTGTGAAAATCTTTTGAAAAGAAAAAGAGTCCTTTTAAAGCTTTTATCATGACCCCAAGGGCTTGGACTGGGAAATATCCTAGTAGGACTCCTCTGTTCACTCAGGAGTGTTTAAAATGGAGTGGTAGCACTTGGATCAACAAAGTATAGTCGACGGATCTCAAATGGTTCCTAAAAGAAAAGGAAAACAGAGCGGGATTGCACCTAAATCTAGTGGGTGCACCACGATGAAGGCGAAGCAAAATGCCGTATAAGAAAGATTAAAAGTAAGACACAATCACCTTGGTCAAAGTAGCCAATGGTTGATACGGTGAGGAACACACATTGCATAAGGGAGTCGTGAGGTATCCATTTATATGTTAAAAGTCAAGAAAGGCCTTGAGCTCAAAGTTATGTTATATGATCAAGAATCGAGCTCATAAGTATATTAAATGAACAAGCATGAAATGAAGAAATAATGTTTTATGAAAGAAAAGGTTATGAAAGTCATGATTTACACAATGTCTTTTGAAAAGTCAAATGCATAAGTAAAGTCTCATGTTCATGCATTCATTATTAAGTTTGCTTACATATGTTTACGATATCTGTTACATGTTATTTGTTTACTTATTGAGATTTCTCAAAATCAATTTATCAAAATCTCACTATTGTAATTTCCAGTATCATTCCCTACTCGGAATGGTAGAAGTTGTGATAGGTTTAGTAAACTCTAGTGACAAAGCGCAAGAGGACAGCACCTCCTCCAGAGAGGATCGTGCCTAAAATGGTCCTAAGCTCGACCGAGCCTTCCATTTTGGACCATCTTGAGTCAATTGATCAAGCAATTACTGAGATACTTTAAGACATTGAGAAGTTTAAAAGAGGCCACTATCAGGACAAGGACTGAGCTTTAAAGATGCGAGTGAAGCCCAATCCACAATCAGGATAAAGATCTATGTCAGGGGGGCCACTTTTGGGAAATGACTCTTTTGATAATTGGATGTATTAGTCCCGTATTTTAGGAGTTCCTTTTTGGAAACACTTAACTACTTTTGATGACTCTTATAGAATATGAAATATTTGGGTTTTATGTTCTTTAGTACCATGACTATTGTTCTATTATTTGACCTAAGTTGACTTTCCGCTACAATATATTGCATACTGCTAGTTATCATTAGGTGTATTGCATCTTATCTGTCATGTACGAGGGGTATGTAACTCTGTATTGCATGTCCTGGCGTTTTAGTTTCAACCAAATCTCAAGCGGGGGTTGGGGGCTCCACATTGAACTAGAGTCCTTTTCTCTACATAGTTTCGGCCTTATGAGTGAAGTCTGAATGCATGAAGAACCCTTCTAGCCTTGAAATGGATTCTATAAGCCATGAGGGAGTAAACCCTAGGAACGACACACTCACACATGCGCCCACTCTGATTAGGGTTTTGTGTTTGTCTTCGTCTAATATTGTTTAATATATTTTCAACTTACTATTTGTTGACTCTTCGGATTTTTAGTAAGTAGACTCTCAACCTACTTTGGATAATGTTTGTATATGCCGCGTGAATGTTGCATTCTTATTTGCTAACATATGCACTCATTGACTGATGATAATCTCTTGCTATGTAATTGGATTTATATGATGATCTTGCTATGATTAATTGTTTATGATGTTTTCAGATATGCTTAGAAATAGTGGTTCAAGTTGTTGGTTATAACATGTTTTTATAAGTCTGAATGATTCGACCATGTCTATATGTATATGCTCGTGTTTAAACATTGTTCTTCCATTTTGGTATGTGTTGAGTGGTTCTATTCTTAAAATACCTCCCAAGTGCAGAAGGTGTCTTACTTGTGTATACTGAGAGTCCCAAGGTTGATTTCACAGGGATTAAGGTAGATTCAGTGCTATGCAATTGTTTATTGGAATAACAAGAAGCAAGGAGGTGATATATGAGATGTGCAACTATCTTAGTGTCCCTGGGCAGCTTTGTAAGTTAGATTGTTCATACCAGAAGACTCAAGGGGTTGAAAATAGTTTTAGCTTCTTTTCTGAGAATCCTAGATGCGAATGAGTTGGAATGGATGCACACCAAAACAAAGAAAAAACTAAAGAAACCGAATTCTTTGTATTGATAAAGATGAACAAGTTCAAAACTCAAGACCAATGTTCTAAAAAACTTTTAGAGGAAAAAGAAAAATACCTAGGCTTCGGGTTACCTTTACACAAATGGATTCTATAGGAGTTTTGCATTTACTCTTCAAACGCGATTTCAGTCATGATAAAAGCATTTGGATAATGTATATGATAAAAACTCTAACAACACATTTACTAAATAATCTCAACAAATTTCACATCAAACTGGCAATCAACATACAACTCAGGTTAGGGTCTGCATTCCTTAAGCATCCACCATGCCTTCAGTCAACGATGGATCAAAGAAGACACATAGAAACTCTAATCCCGGTGTCTATAAGCATGACAGAGGTTCATGGAGAATACAAATTAAAACTGGGAAGAAACCAAAACTCCCACTCAAAACCCTACTACCCAAAAGTTCCCCTTGACCTAGGTAACGAAATTACTCTTCGATCCAGTATGAAAACAAGCTCTTAAGCAAACAAAAAGACTGATCCATAATCCAGAGAAAGAAAAAAAATAAAACCCTAAAATTAGAAGCTGAACTTTCCAAATGATTTTTGGACTCTGCCAAAAATCCCAACCTCCCCTTCTCGCATGTTCCTTGGTCCCTTTTAAGCTCTCCTTGCTCATCCTCTCCAGTGCTCCTACTAGTTTCTCTCTCCAGGTTGTTGCTCTCTCCAATTCCATGCGGTTCTAGGGTGCGAAGCCTAAGATGCAAAACATCAAGTGTTACGGGCTTGAGAGGATTCTCTTCTCTTTTTCTCTAAGTGCCGAGTGGGTGTGTGAGGTAAGTGGTCAGATATTGATTCTTTTGCATGTGTATTTCCCATTTTGACCTTGTGGTGCCTTTGTTGTAAACTTGTTGTGTAAATAAGCATATGTGCTCATTTCCAGACCAAAACCCTTAATTTTCATGCTTAATTTTAATATTATTTCCACTTAATCATGAGTGTTTTGCCTATGTTGTAAACTGAGTATTCGAATGTTCTAATATTTTCAAACTGTAACCTGAGATGTTCCATGTTTGATTTCATGATTATATGACTCACGACATTCACATGTTCATATGGTCAATGAAAAGAAAAGTGTTATAAGTCTTATGTCACATGCATTTGGGTTGTATATTGTTTTCAAAGAAAAGAATCTATACATGTTTTATAAAGACCCCAAATGTTAGGACGGGGGGAATGTCATGGTGGAACTCCTCTGTCCACTTTGAGAGTGTTTAAATTAGAGTGGTAGCCCCTGGATCGACAAAGTATCATCGGCTAACCTCGAATGGATCCTTGTGGAAAGAATACCAGAGCAGGGTAGCACCTAATACTAGTGGGTGCCTCACATATGTTATATGTAGTGAAGGCTAAATTGTGAACTGCCACATAGTTAAGGATTATGACGTAGTCACCATAGTCAAGTGGGCCATTGGATGATGCGGTAACTAGTAGGGAACCAACGGTGAATAAGGGAGTTCTGAGATATCCAACTACATGTTACAAGAAGTGAACAGGGCAATGAGTTCAAGATCTGTTACATGTATATTGTTCAATATGCAAATATGTTTTATTTAAAAGTTAAGTTGCATAAGCCAAGTTTTATTTCAAGTATATGTTCATGCATTCATTCCATGGTTTGCCTTTATACACTCATGAGGCCCCCTACAATTTTGTTATTGTTTTCTTAAGGACTACTTCCCAATACCTTAAGGACATCAAAGATACGTTGAATAAGGACCATGACTCGCCAAGGTCGTCCGAGCATGAGGACGCACTCTCCTTAGGAAATCGTATTTGGATTTTGTAATGGGCTATCTAAGATAAGCATGAGAGTACACCATAGAAGCCCAAAGGGTTGCTCAGAGTTTGGAAATTCAGCAGCCCGAACCACCTCAAAGGAGAGGAGTCTTTTTATGTATCTCAAGCGAAGGGATGCTTGGATTTTTACGGGTCACAGTAAAAAACGTTATTTATTTTGAAGCAATTTGAACAAATGAAATCTTTTGGAATAATTAGTTTATGGTACCATGATATTTTACAAATTACTCTAAATTTTATTTAGATTTACATGAATTTTTGCTGCGATTTATGCATACTACTAGAATATAATAGGTGCTTTGCATCTTAACTGTCATGTACGGGGGTATGTAGCCTTAAGTTACATGTCTCAACACTTTAGTCACTATCCAATCCCAAGCGGGGTTTAGGGTCATCACACTAATGGTGCAATTCATTTCGTAAAATTATAGTCCAAAGTGCCTTAATTAAATAGAAAGGCAACTCCATCACCATAGTGGATAGGGATTCGACTATGCTAACGGACTAAAACCTAATCGATTGCTCAATTTGTGAGATCCCAATGAGATTTCACAGCGTTTCTAAGGTCTAAAGAGATTCATCTATCGAATTTCTTTCGGGTCGTTACACTTCACTCCTTAGATTTTTACCTACCTCCCACTCAAGATCTAAATCATCATTCATAAGTTAAACACAATAGTTAAAAATCTGACCCAAAACATAAAATCCCATTGGTGGAAATGGGCGACACAAGGATGGAAAGGTGAGGGACTTCTCTTGTGATTCTCGGCCAGCCCTTTCCTCCTTTTTATGCAAATCATTGCCTTGCTTTTCTTGTGAGCATGAACAAAATCCAAAACCTTAATAATTGCACAAGCTAATCATCATCACCTATTCACCAAAAGCTACAATTCCTAGGGATAACATGGGCGGCACAAGCAACTAAGCATGGGGGGGAAATCTGAAGATTCTTCCATGAGAAGAGTTCACTTTCCATGTGTCAAGTTACATTATGCAAAAAGATCTAAAGTGACTTAATCGATTGTTAAACAACCCATAACTTTTCTCCAAGTGGCCATGGATGATAAGGGATCCTGGAATGATGTGGAAAAGTGATCTACCACATGTCACAAATTTGGCCATTTACTAGGTTACCCTAAATTTCTTGGGCCTAAGTTCCACTTCCTTAGACATCTAATCCAATCCTAAATTAATAAGAAAAATTCTAAGTTTGTTCTTTGACTTAGGTTATCACAACTGTCATTACCTGAGGGCAATCCTTTGTGTAATGTCCCGTCTACCTATATCGGTAACATGAGAGTGGGGTTTGACAACACTTCCTCATGAGCCCTATGACAAAGACTACACACTAGTGTCCTTCCTCCCATGTGCACTCCGGGAGTAGTTGACGGGCTACTCCCGTCCTCGACACATATATGAGGGGAACCCGAACTACTTCCCTCGCCCGTAAATGTCCTCCTCATTTGGCCATTCAAAACAATCAAAGAATTACATTGCTCGCATTCAGCGATAAAGGCCACATGCACCAACTTCTAAGAATCCTTAATCTTCAGGCACACTACTTGTGTCCTAATACTTGTTTGTAATCCATCCTAGAATTGTTCCATTCTTATGCTCTGTAGAAATAAGTGAAGAGCAAATCTTCCTAACTCCATAAACATAGTAGCATACTACTCAACCGTCATACTACCATGTGATGGCCTCCTTAGCGCATGGGGATAGACCATCAATGAGTTGAGTGAAAAAAAAAGAAAAAAGAAAAGAAAAACACTACATTGGTTTGGTGAAGAAAATAGTAACAGGTGCCGTAAAGTACAACTAGTCCAACATATGTGTGAGCAAGTACCTTGTAGAAGGCCTGGCAGACATATCCCAGTGCAAGGTGGAGATGAGCGTCTCACTTCATCGTAAGCAGGCTAGAAAAATCGTCTACTGCGAAGGCGAGAACTAAGAGCTAAAGAGGTTGGTGGCTTTGATGAGACAAGAGTTGCTCGCCCAAGGCAAGTAACGGTCTACTGGAGCATATATGGGAGCTTTTTGAAACTACATATAAAATGCTCAAAAGAGTGGTAGTGTCATACGTAAAATCCAACACTCCACCTGAAAAGTCACATCCAGAGTGGGTCTGCAGAAGGGGTTACGAATCGGCAGGTCATATCGCCTGAACTTGGAGATATGGCCCAACACCACGTGCAAGACCCTCATCTAAGGAAGGACTAAAGAGTTGGTAGGCCGTAAGGAGGTGCGAACCGTGCTCTAGTCATCTGTTTTTGTCATCCTGTAGAATGATAGTTGAGCTTGAAGGACTCCAATCCAAGCATACCCGGAGTCAGAAATATGTCAAAATGACATCTGACAGTCCCCTCCTATCAAATGGATTTGGACATGGGGCAAAATCTCACTTTTACAATCTTAAACACCTGAGATTTCATGAAGCCTGATTCTTTAGAGAAAGCAGGGAAGGTACAACACAACAGAGTAGCGACCCCTACACTAAGAGGTAGGTTGGCTTTGGTAACCTTCTCCTTTCTGATCATGAATAAATCTAGTTTTAATCATTATGTTTATTATACATTTATTCCTTGTTTTTTGAGACTTTGAATGTATGTACAGGTTTCACAAATTTACGATTTATGTGTGAGAGACCATGATCTTTGAGTGAGAGAGTGAAAGAGGGAAAGTTGTGTCAATCATCATGGGACGGGACATTTTCACAAGCTTCAAACAGGAAGGAGAATGCCTCATGGTGATTGAGGTGGAGCGGTATCGTGTTTGACCCACCTGATAGTCGGGATATAGAATCATCTGGAATATCACGTGATGGTGTCCTCAAGTTGGTTGGCCCTTAGTGCAACTTGTTGTCTCTGTTTGACGTCCTTCTCATTCTAGGCATGCTTGAATAGGAACCCTTTGATATCGTCCCTCTATAGGATGACAAAGATAGATTTTCAAGATAAGGCATGCATGTCCTTACGGCTTGCCTTGGGTTGAATATGTAGTCTCTCTTTGAATGGGGTCCTCCCACGTGGCTCTGGACCATATCTCTGGGTTCATATGGTATGATATGCAATACTGTGGCCCTTTCCCTGCAGACCCACTCTAGATGTGACCTTTTAGATGGTGTGTAGGCTTCTATGTATGAAAATACTGCCCTTTAAGCGTTTTCTTGTTATCTCAAAAAGCTCATACATCTACATGGATCTTGTCCTTGACCGGTGCTCACCTTTATATGATTGGCCCCTTTTCTAGAAGTACGAGCCTCTTCAACTCCTCATTCCTCATCAAGGTACTTGCCCGCTTGGCTCGGGGTGAGAATCCTTGTTACACCCTGTGCTGAGGTGTGTCTGGCCAGATTTCTAGATGGTGTCGCTCACCCTTCCAATACACTGTGCAAACCACCACTACCTCGTTTTCCATCGAACCAATGGAAAGCTTTCATCTTTGCCTTCCACTGGTGGTTTGTCCCCTTTCGTTGGCTTGGTCCTCATAGTAAGACTCACGCACCCAAAAATCACAATTACCATCAACCAATATCATTCAAACTCATCATCTCAAAATCACAGTGGAAAGATAATCCATAAATATAATGAAGAATGTATATATTATTTTTCATGTGGAAAAAGGGGAGAGTTATAAAACATGCAAAGCCTAATCTTACAACATTTATCTCACATTTCCAGTACGGTCTTAGAAGGTAACCTACCTAAACACTATTTAAAATACTATGATGGCATTGGTGCTACTCCTTCGGTGCTCCCTTTGAAGCCACTTGCTTTCTTTGAAGACTCTGATTCCAAAGAAGATCAAACACTTCACAATCTCTCAAAAATGAGATTTTGCCCCTTGTCCAATGTCTTTTATAGACCGAGACCTTCAGGTGTCCTCCTGATGCACTTCTGACTACCGATATGCTTGAATAGGAGACATTTGGTCTAGACTGTCCATTTGCCCTCTAGACTTGAAGAATTGTAGAGGTCAAGTGGCCGATGGGACAAGGCATACACGTTCCTGCGACATGCCTTGGGTCCAATTCTGCAGCCCTTACCCTAATAACAGTCTCCCACGTAGCACTAAACCATACCTTTGAGATTAGACAATATGGCTTGTAGGTCCATAATCTTTTTCTTCACATGCTTACTCAAGATGTGACGTCTGAAATGGAGTACAAGCCTTTACATACGACCTTGTTGCCTTATGCATCTTCGTACCAACCCAAGGAACCCCCGTGCCACGATCGAGCTACTCTTTGCTAGTTGACTCGCACTCTTTGTTGCAGTTCATCCTTTCACAAAATTACCAACTTCTTTAGCTGCTCATTCTCGCCCTCGTATGGTTAGCACAGTATTTGTCCACCTAGCACATGGTGAAAATTCCTTTATCACTCGGCACTGAGTATTGTTAGCCAGGCCTTTACAACATACTGCTCTCCTTACTCTTCATTTGGCTACACGTTGTCTGCCCAATTGCCTCTTATTTGCCTACTGTTGGACGAACCACCCTTAGTTGCCCGATGTTGAACCGTGTCCGACGGGCTTCCTACGTAGTGCAGCTTGCCTTTCCATTGAACTAGCTGCACTTTGTTTGTCTCGTTGCCTAATCTTCCATAACACCTTACTTGTTGGGAGGAGTCTCTTCCCTTACTTCGGCGCAATCCTCACAAAATTACTCTGGCCAAAGGATTTGAATATCAAATATTATTAAATTAAACATAAGGAGATATTTTCATTTTATATTTCTTAATCAAATCAAGAATCCCATCTTAACAAATCATGTTGACTTATATGTGATCACCCAATGCATCGAGAATTTTAATCTAAAAAGATCTCACTCCTTAATAATGAATAACAACTTAAGTGGTCCATTTGATGTTTCTATATCAACATGTCAATTTGTAATTTCCATTCGTTATGATCATTATTATCAAATTGGCAAGTTTTGTAATTTCCATTCGTTAGGAACTTGGGATAATTATCATAAAATTGATACGTTACAATCTTACAAATAGAATTTCCAACATAATAGATGCTCAATTCAATTATTTAAAAAAGAAAAAAATTTTTATTTTAGATGTCAAAATTCTTTTGAATTTTATTATATACAAGCAAGTTTACGTATTAATTTACGTACTAATGTTATTATCTTTATATTTTAAATTTAAATTAATATTATTTTTAATAAAATTTATTTTCTGATTAATCATATTAATTAAGTACATATATTAATATACAGAATCTCTTATAATTAAATTTTTTCAATTCTCTTCTTTTACAGTATATTACAAACTGTAATATTCTGCCAATAAAATGTAAATTAAACATTCTAAAAATATAATGCACTGTCATAATATGCTCCTCGAGATTCGTCCGGGTGGATCCAAAGTCAAATTAAGTCAAAAAGTAAAATACTGCATGGTGGATAAACGAGAAAGCTTTCGTTAACTTGCGCATGCTTTGTCGGCCGCGTTAAAACGGTACAAATCATGCTAACGCGTTTTCTATGCCTCAATATAATTACTAAATTAATATGATATTTGTTATTATATCTAAAAAAGTATCCTTTATTCAAAAAAAAGAAAAGAAAAGAAAGTATCCTTAACTTAAAAATATTATATTCCTCTTTTATCTTCTGTAGGAAAAAATAAAAATGAAAAGAAATCACAAAAGCAAAGCAAAAGTGTATACTATTCAAATAGTTCTGGCTTTGGCTTTGAAACGAGAAATGATATTTATAGTTATTAAGTGTGTAAGTGTGGTGTAATTTTTTTAAAATAATTGAGTAAATAGAAAATTTATAGAAAAAAAAAATTTAATTTTTGAATTGTGAATCTCGTTTTTTTTCAAAATGACTATGTAATACTTGTACACTCTATAACTGTATATAACATTACTCGAAATGAGATAGTTCAAGTGGGCATGATCTTTCCAATCATCTTCAACAGTAGACGGATGCGAGCTAAAAGAGAAGTGCATTAGCAAACACAGGGCGAAAGGACGTCATTCATCCTAATGAAGTGGATCCCATATTAATTTGAGAGGACAATAACATAATTCCATTTATATAACCTCGGCATTCCGCCCAATATAAGAATGGTGGATTTATGCAGCATTCCATGATACTGTATTCGCTAAAGCATATTGGGAGATTAAACATGGGACCTCATTTCCAATCTAACAATGGTGAGCTCAAGGACATCAACATTATGAACATTTCACTAGAAATTTGAATCACTATTATGAAATTTTAAGGGAATAGGGCGGTTTACTTATCCCCAAGAATCGAACGCTATTATGAATATTACTTTGATAATCTCAATCAATTGATTTCATTCTCCATAACTTATACAACAGCAGCAAAAACATCCTTGATAAACCAAAAACATTAATGTTTTAAAATCTTAAATCACATAGCCGTTGACATTGCATATCTCATGTACAAAGCGAATACTATCTGAGATGAAAAATCTCAAAGTTTCAAAGTAAGATCTGGTGACGACGTAGTAGTCCTCGACTCATTTCCCACAAAATTCATATTTGCATTTGGAGCTAATTCCAAAGCAGAAGTACCAGCAACTGATCCCATTGGTTCCCTCACCTGCCGGAAACTTCCAGGCCAAAACACTCCCACATCGTCATCTTCCATGAACATCGGCGGTCCAAAATAGCCTTGTTCGAACCTTGCTCCACCTCTAGGCGGCCTTTCTGATTGTAGTATTCCTTGATGCATTGCAGCATGAGCTTCAATCCCAAGGGACCGAAATGAAGAACCATGAAGGGGCAGAGAAGCCAAGCTAGTATAGCTATTGGAGAACATTCCCATGCGCATAGCACGCTTTGCCATTGTCCTTTCCCTTTTATGTGCATTCTGATGGCCACCCAGTGCCTGTGAACTGAAGAACTTGCGCCGGCAGTAATTGCAAGAGAAAACCCTTGGAACTGTTGCTGAGGAATTATGGGCTGCTACCTCACTTGCCTCACCCATGCCCTTCAGGTCAGCATCACAGCTGCTGAAGTGGAGTGTCAAGTCAAGGGAGACAGGCTCTGGATCTGGTTGAAGGTTAAGGTCATTTGTGAGACAGGATGAATTGGTGGTGCTGTCCTTGGAGGGATCAGGGGATACTTCTTGCACAGGTAGGTTTGAAGCTACTTGGCTGCTGACTCTTGACTCATTTTCAGATTCCAAGTTCAAGTTTGGTGTTGCCATGTTTGAGTAATGTGGCGAGGTTGAGAGATTGTTTCTTCAGAAAAAGGCCAACCAAAGGACAATAGATCCAATTACTGACTGCGTTCACTAAGCTTTTCACCTGCAAGTAGGATGAAACAGCTTATTTTCTGTTTATGCAGCAGCCAATACTAATCAAATTGGCCATTGATTGCATCCATCTGGTTCTACAAATAATAGAGATACATTAGCTGTGCTCCAATCCATGTACTAGAGAACACACACACACACACACACACACATTGTAAGACCAATAAATCAGATATGCACATTCTCGACCATGTTTAAAACTCTACATTGTGGGATTTTATTTTCTTCTATTTTCTTCTTTCCTTCCCCTTAACCAAAATGTATTTGTGACAAAGTGTAAAACTTCCATCTAAGTCTAGCACAATAACAAGAAATATACCAAGGCATCCTAAGAGATCAATCATACCCTGAACTAAGAGGATAATTACTAAGCAATTAATAAAACTCTTCCTGCAGTACTAACTTTCGTGAACTCTGACTGCCTGTTGAGCTTGTCATCTCAACATGTGTTTAAATATGATGTCACAAAATATTATTAAATGTACTAAAATAGATACACTTGATAAACATTTGCATAAAAAGAATGAACGGCTTACAATCATTCTATTGGAAGAAATCGTATATATAATCAAGTTGACAATGGAGAACACCCTGTTCATACTATTTAAAGACTCAAGACTGAAAGCCCAGAAGACAGATTTTGAAGCAAGCAACTGCTAGCTTGAATTTTGATGCCTTCAGTCCAAAGAGAAGGAATATTCTATGAAAGTCTTCATTCATTTTTTTTTCTTCAAAAGAAAAACTGAAGTTTTAGAAGAAAGTAGGTGAGAGGAAGAAAAAGCACAGCAACCATGATAGTAGCTCAACCCACGGTAGGAAACATCCCCTATAAATAGAACTACTCTTTTTGGAAGAAGATTAGCCAGTCTGTAAGCCGGCATAGCTCCAATAACTTCTAGATGGTCAGATATGACTCATATGCACCCTGCCATTCACTCGAAGTTCGGGCCTAATTCTTCATCCAAATCCTTTAACATTCTCGTGTCACCCTTGCACATATAAACCACTTTAATCCACTTATGGTGTTCTTCTACTTCAGACTCAAACAACTTGAGGGAATCAAGTAGACCACGCCCAAGATGCCAAAAGGAGACAAAATGTTCTTCTACTTCAATTTACTATGAATGCAGTTCCATAGAACTAGTTCTTGTTTTGGCTCCACGTTCATGACATTCCAACACCACCAATAGAAAGAAAATCCGTTCGCCTAAATGACAGATGGAACATGCCAATTAAGTAGAGTCATTCCCAGAATATTTTGCAACAAGGATAATACTATTATTACTTTGTACATTGTTGAAGAGAGGAAGGGGACTCCCCGGGATTATCACAAGAAAATAAAACAATTTAAATTATTTACTGTGGATTGCAGTAGTTCATAAATTGATCTAGACGCCCAAACAAGTAAATGATGAAACTCGTGACAATGGTGAAAATTGCAGATCGAATATGCTCTACAGAGGTGAGAGTAGCTGATAGGGAAACAACAATTGATTCTTAAGGAGATGGGACAGATTGTTAGTTTTTTAAAAAGGGCTTGTATGGGGCTTGTCTATTTGTGGCTTGTACCTAGCATTACTCAATAGGAAAACAGGGCTTATGGGGTACTATACAAGGAACTATGAATAACAATGAGAATAATAACTCTTATAATCTTATTGGAGAAGTTACTTTTGGTTTCTGGTGATTAATGTTTGAAATAATTGTTGTTATATTGAGAAAAGCCATAACCACAATAACAACTACTAGTACTACTTATTACAACAAGAAATCCCCAAAACATTGGAATTCATTATATAGAATGTGTAAAAACAAAATAATAAATAGAAAATTATAACTGCTAAGCCAGATCAAGTTTAATCTGTTGGAACCGTATAAGAAAACTGATAAATAGTTGTGAAAACAATGGTTAGGGAAAACAACGATCGATAAGCAAAGAAGAGCAGTAAACTACATTAATCACCATCTTCCTTGACTGGTCGTCATCAGGAATAAGAATAAAGGAAATAAGAAGAATATCAAAGGGATTATTAATCAAAATAGGTAAAACGCATAAACTACATTAATCAATGGGGATATTAATGTTTCATCAAGGAAAACTTCTTAAATATTTTTCACCAATATGTAATATTAAGAGATATCATAAAGATCTCAGCAACATCAGCAGGGATGAAAATAAGAGCACATTCAATTTCAAATAATCCAAGACTTAAAATTCCTGTATTAGGTGAACAATAACAGTTCCCCTCATTAATGTCAGAAATAAAAAATAGATGAATTTGACTGCAGATGAACTGCTTCATGGTAATGTTCATAACTTGAAAAAATGAACATAGATTATATTTTATTATTAAGACTACTGACACTATGAATTTGACGTGATGATACTTGAAAGCTTGAAATTTGAACTTAACCAGTGGGAAGTAATGACCATGGACACCAGAATAAGTCTCATGTTTAAAGGAATTAATATGGAGAAATAATCTGTCTAACGAATTAAACAAATGTAACAACCTTCAAAAGGTAATCCATACTATTCAAAATCATTACCCCGAAAGAGTATACACAATTATTGGGAAAAAAATTGAATATCTACTGAACTTCATATCATTACAGCAGCAATGTAATAAACTACAGTAAAACAACTTTGGAAGACTACAAATAACTTTGACAAGCTAGTATGATGCACCAAATGCTAAAAAGTCCTACGCTCAGGTATGCGGAGATTTTACAAAAGTAAGGTAGAAATATGAAATCCCTTACTCAATTGTATTTTTTGCACCCAATTAATTTGTGCAGAACTCTGTATGACGGATTAAAAGGTCATTCTTTGCAGCCTCAGGATTATCAGATATGCTTAATTTGAGACGGAAATGCCCAGAATAGATCTCAAGATTTTTTACATACGAGTGAATTCCCTATCTTGTGTAATGATTGAGAATTCCCTAACATCATGCGTCATTACTGTCCAATTTTTCAGGAAAGGCCAATTGTTTGTTCTAGCAAATTACTCCCAACACTAGCCAAAAGGACTTCAATTATTGGTCTTTGACTTGGGATTACCTACAAGACATTGAAACCTAGCATTTTCCCTTTAAAGATAATTATGATTTTAGACTGAAATTACCTCCACTCACAACAACCATAAGCAAAAGGGAATAACCCTGCACCAAAGTATTGGGATATTATAAATGGAAAGCAACAATCAATCAAAGTTCGACTTGATGATCATCCAGTAATCCATAACATAGCACTAAAATATTGAAGCTCAAAAAGTACCAACGCTTAAAATCTTAACCAAAAACATAACCCCTACGAAGCCACAGAAGGGTCAAAGAAACCCGAAGATACATAATAGACAAATTAAGAACCTCTGAGTAGCATGAACAAACATACAGCGACGTAGAAGCATATAGAAGAAGCAACAAAGCAAAAAAACTAGTATAAATAATGTTCCTACCAGGATCCAAATTTCTAGCTGATTAGATGGATTCCAAAAGTTTCTCACTCGATTCTTTTCTATCGAAGATTATGCTTCAGTGATATGCTTACTTGGGGGAGTTTTGAGTACCAGAGGACAAGATCGTCTTCATGGGTTTCCAGTATTTACCACCTGTGGAGTGGTCAGGAGGAACTAAACGAGAATAAATGGAGAGAGAGAGAGAGAAGTACAATTATGGGAGAGCAGAGGCCAAAGAGATGGGGATGATGGCAGGAAGTCAGTGAAGTCAGATAGGAGAAAGTAGATAACACAGTTAATCACTATCTCGTTGAATTTGTAACATAATGCTTTTATTAATGACAATTACCCAATCAAAGAAAGCCACTATCTTGTTGAATTTTGGGCAACCCCAGTCCTGACTAGCTACTAATCAGTGAGAGAGAGAAAGAAAGAGAGAGAGAGAGAGAGAGAGCATACAAGGAGACAGAGAAAGCGAAGAGCAGTCGATGTAATGTCCCACAAAAATGAAAAACGCTCAAAAGTGGTAATGTCCATTCGCTCAGTGCTAATTCTTCTTTTCTCCACTTCAAAAAAGAATGGTCAGATTCTTTTCCAATATTATTTAGTTACTTAAAGCCTCTTTTGTCAGATGGACTCCCATGACGCCTCCATCTCCCACTTGTGCAATTACATGCACATGAACCTAATATAGCCACACACTTATTTGCCTTTGTATTTTTTTGTTTTCTTTTATAAAAAATAAACTTCATTCATTTATAAAAATAAAATTACAGTTATGACCTAAGATGTATATAAAAAAATTTTCAGATTACAAGTTAACTACTCTCGATTGAGACTCCACAAGTACAAAAATTCATTTATGATTGGTATAATCTTAACTTTTATAACTCTCTACAGATAAACCGTTTAAGAGATTACACTCTACTTAAAGCAGAGATTTCAAACTCCACCTCCAGAGAAAGAGATGACTTTCACTCTATAGACAAAATGTCACTATTTCTTTGTATTTTGTTATTTCTTCTATTTGCTTATTCTTTTATTTTTCTTCTTAAATTCAAGGGATCCACCCGTATTTTACTTGCTATGTTCAACCCAGCAAGATAGTGACCTCCCTGATGTCATTACGCACTAGGAAATACCAAGGCCAATAACCTGATCATGTTCCCACAAAACTGAACTGGCCCATTATTTTTGTGAGAAAAATCTCATTTTCTACAGTGAAATGACAGAAAAACATCTCAAGAAACGCAGCAAGATTTGTTCACTCTCTTTTATGATCTACATCAAAAGAAGGAATGGTCGTACTTCATAGTTTTTTCTTCTTCCTTGTTTTCTTTTGTTTGGTCTGAGGAGACGTACTTGATGATGTTTATCCTTTTGTTTCTGTCGGTACTTGGCAGTTCGTTGTCTGGGCCGGAACTATCCGAGTTTGTGCTGGTCCAGTACACTAATTGGATTGCCCGACCCAACGAACGATGCAAACCCAGACTTTGTCCTCTAGGAGAATTGTAGGCTCTCGCCCGACTCAAGACTGTTTTATGTTCGGGTATGGAAGGGCTTTAATACCCACATAGGCCCACGGAGTGTTTTCGCGGGCTTGGACCTCTACGGCCCAGCAAGACACCCGAGGCCTAAATACCCCTCTGGCCCAGCGGGATTCAGGCTGATTCGATAAAGAGAACACCCGTCAATTACTCCAGTATCATTAAAATATTTATCCATTCATAATAAATAGATAATTCTGAAGAACAAGAATTCAAACTTCAAACAACAAATGAGGCAGTTAAATTCAAAAGACTCGAAGAAGGCAGAATCTTTATTTAAAGAGGTCACTAACGAAGGCTATAACACTTTTGACTTTGAGAGTACTCATACAAATACTGACTTAGACATTGGAGGGTTCCATTTACCACCCCCAAGCCCTCTACTCTTTGGTTGCAGGAAATTGAGTGTGAGCATCGGTGAAACACGCCTCAACAAGGTATATGGTCTTTATGTTCTCCAACTCCTCATTTGGAACAAAAAAAGAAAGAAAACAAAAAAAACTAGAAATGAAAAAGAAAAACAATGGTTCTGCATAAGTATATACATCTCCGTTGGTCCCTTTTTAACATCCTTCTATGTATTTATTTCTTTCTGTCTTTCTTGGAATGTAATTAAAATATATATATATATATATATATTTTGTTATTAATGGACACAAAATTCTCATTGGGTATGTAAAAGTATTCAATCTTTCGTCTAGAGTAAGCTTGCATTTGAATAGTGAGGTATTTTTAAATATTTTATGAATAATAATAAAAAAATAATGATAAAATATTAAATAGTAGTGAATAGTATGTAAATAATAATAATAAAATAATAAATAGTAATGAGGTATTCTGAGAATACCTAAATATCCAAATTAGGCTAATGAGTAATACTACATGCAGTCATGGAGTGCACAAACGCCTTGCAGTCACTTTGAAAAAAGTGAATAAATAAAAGATATACATAAAAAAATAATAATTTTTTAATAATAGACCTCACTAATTTTTAAAGTGACTGCAAGGTGTTTACATACTCCACGACTGCATGTAGCATTATTCTAATTCAAAATAAGGAAGAACCAAACTCACTCTAGTAGGAAAAACCAGATTTACAAACTAAATGAATAGCCGAATTAATAATATCAACACCTTAAATGTATATGAATCCAGAGACGAAATGCTAATCTCTAGAGAAAACTTTGTACTTCATTTCTTTTTAAAAAATCAAATTTAATTTTTTTTCTAACTTAAAGATCTTCTATTAAATTGCTTTATAACAGGTTAGAAAGGGTGTGAACCCCATGAATTAAAACAAAAACTTGTAATCTTCTTTTATTTTATGTATATGTGCAGCCTAGAGCGTCTACAGAAGAAAGAAACAAAGACTGACTAATATAAAATGACTGTTTCCTCTTGATTTGGTTGTATCCACAAGGAAGGAAAGATTAAAATAATAATAATAAAATTAAGACGACCCTGACTGCACGCTAGACTCCTAAAAGAACAATCATGCGCGCTTGACTTTTGGGAATTGCCCCTATTATTGCTTCTATTGCCATAGACAGGATCTAGTATCTTACTAATAAAATCTTCACAACAACCACATTTGCAAATCAAATTAAATCTGCGGGTTAGTCAACAAGCTCTGCAAGGAACACAAGTGCAAATAGTCAGAGAAACTAAACCGGATATGAACCCATCGGAACATCAAGAGGCACATCATACTTTTTAACTTCTCACTTCTCTCAACCATGAGGCACATCAAACAGCTAAATGGTGTTGGTAAAAACGATTCAACTACTTGTTTTAATCCAATATTTAAGTACTGTTTGGATAGTAAGTTGATATGAGATGAGCTGAAATGAAAATTAAATAAAATATTATTAAAATATTATTTTTTAATATTATTATTATTTTGAGATTTGAAAAAATTAAATTATTTATTATATTTTATGTAGAAATTTAAAAAAATTATAATAATGAAATGAGATGAAATGAA
The DNA here is from genome assembly GCF_001411555.2 of Juglans regia. Classification (NCBI taxonomy): domain Eukaryota; kingdom Viridiplantae; phylum Streptophyta; class Magnoliopsida; order Fagales; family Juglandaceae; genus Juglans; species Juglans regia. The sequence continues at coordinate 27,396,106 of NC_049913.1, read as the reverse complement.
ATTATTATTCAACCGGACCTTAAGCTACTAGTTGCAAAACATTTTTAACCTTGATTTAAAAGAAAATCAGTATGTACATATACAGCGAACTGGTAAGATGGATAAAAAATAGACCATGGTACATACAATCTTAATAGTCAAGTACTCCAAAAGAAGAGTGCATTTTGTAACTTTTTGATAATTTGAGGACCGAGTAATGCTAAATATAGTCGTGGGATGTGTAAGTGCCGTGCAATCGTTTTGAAAAAGAGTGAAATTTACAATTAGAAAATTATTATTATTTTTATATGAATCTTATATTTACTCACTTTTTTTAAAGAGATTGTACGGCACTTGCGCACTCCACGATTGCAAATATCATTTATCTTTGAGAACCGTCAAATAAGGATCAAAATCAATCCAAGGGACTACAAAAATGTAATAGGGTCCTTTTGTATAAGTGTAAGATAGTCTGCATCATACCCAAACTCTCTATACGATGGGTTTCTCTCTATCGGTCTCTCTTGAGTGAGCTTTCCTCCTCTTTGTAGTTTCCTTATTCATTTCCCACACATTCTCTTCCAACAAATGAACATCTTCCCTCCAAGAAACATCCTTTACTCCTTACATCCTCTGCACATTACCAATTCTCCTCCCCATCCAACCATGTCTTTAATCCCTACCGATATAGAAATGCTCATCATCCTCCAAGCCAAAGCCTTGTCATGGAGTGACCTAAACCTTGAACCAGAAGCCAGCGCTGTAACACATTTCTCCAACTTAACACTGACGTGGCAAGTGATTTTTTTTTCCTCTCAACTTAGAAGGCAATTAGGGTGTGCTTCGTTGCGCCATTTTGGCCACGACTACTGGGCCTTTAGTGCCGGCGGTGGGGCAAGGTGGCCATTCATTTGGGGGGAGCTGAAGAAGTCGGTGTGTATCATGGAAACTTCATCTGGTCACATGGCTGCCTCTTTTGGGAAATCGTTTGCGGATTTGGTGGGAGACGGGCCTCAGGTTCTTCCTGAGGTGGATATTCCATTGAAGGAGCCTAGATTTTGTGATGGGGAGATGGTTTTCTTATTTTCTAAAACGGAAATCAAACAATCAGCTGAACCTTTTCGGTTCTCGGTTGTTTTGAAATTCTTACGACGCAGGCCGTCTTTGGACCATGTACGTGGGTACATCAAGAACATATGGGGGTTGTCGTCAATGCCGGTAGTGGGATAGCTTCGTAACCCACGGAATGTCCTGGTACGTATGGTGAATGAAGAGGGTTTTGTAGGAGCCACGGCGAGAGGGAATGTTGATATATCGGGAGTTCCTTATCGGATTTTTCATTGGACATCGGATTTTGTTGAGGAGGAGGATTCCCCGCTTGTTCCCGTTTGGTTGACCTTGTCGGGATTACCCCCAAATTTCTTTCATGTCTTGATGTTGAAAAGTATAGGTGGAGGATTTGGGAGATTTTTTAAAAGGGACAAAGCCACAGCGTGTGTATCTCGTCCTGAGGCAGCAAGGACTTGTGTCGAGTTGGATGTGTCAAAGCCTTTGAGAGATTCTTTTTGGTTGGGAACTCCAGGACTTCCAAATAGCCATTTGCAAGAGGTCATCTATGAGTCGGTGCCAAAGTTTTGTGGTGTGTGTCGCAAACAAGGACATCTAGATAATCACTGTGGGCGACAAAAGAAGCAAATGGCACAGGGAAAAACAGATTTGGGTTTGGAAGAGCATGGGCACTCGAAGAAGGTTTGTAAAATAATTAATAAGCAGGATGTACAACATTCGGTTTTGCCTGGGGATGATACCTCTGCTCCTCGCAGTGCAAAATTGCTCGAACTTATTGCTAAGAGGAAGAGTGAAGTGGAGTCGAAGAGGTTAGCAGTTCTATTTGTGGATTCGAAGGGGCGGGTAGTCGATAAAGATCAATTTCAATCCAAATTCCTTGAAGAAAACATGCCCGTTTGTGTGGATCAAAGGCAGAGTGTTGAAAGTGAGAAGTTAGTGTTGGGGTCTCCAAATAAAGATACAGGGTCTTGGTTTGAGATAACTGAGGAGGAGACAGAGTAGGTGAAAGTGGTGGGGATGGGATGCTCCCCAAGGAGCTCACTCAAACTTGTGGATGAAGCCTTGGAGTATGAACTGAGTAGCATGGCTGAAGCAGGGTTCGGGATGCCTCTACAGGGTCGTTCGTTGTCGGAGGGCGAATCAGAGGGTGAGTTGGAAGAATTAGCCAATAAATGTTTTGAATCTGATTCGGAGTTGCATGTGCCACTGGCACGGTTGAGGGGCGTCAAAAAGAAAGGTTCAATGGTTGGATTGGGAAGGACGTTGACTCGTTCCAGAAAGGTTTTTTAAGATTTTTTTTATGAAGATTCTAAGTTGGAATATTAGGGGTATTCTTTCATCGAGGAGTAGACTTCGACATTTGATGAATAAAAGTCGTTTGTCTATGGTGGCAATTTTGGAACCGTTTTCTGATTTGAATAAATGTAGTCGATGGGCTCGGTGGTTGCGTCGGCCAAAGTACATAAATAATGGTGATGCAGGTGGTAAAATTTGGTTGTTTTGGGATGAGGATTTGGAGTTTAATTTGATCTCGATGTCGGACCAAGCCTTGGCTGGTTGGTTTGTTTGTGGAAATGTTAGGGTCTTGGCTGTATTTGTTTATGCGAGTTGTTTCCGTAGGAAAAGGCTGGAGTTGTGGGATTTTTTACGTGCGCTTGATGCGGGGACCTGTCCATTCTTTGTTGGGGATGATGTCAATATTGTTCGTAATAATGATGAAAAAGTGGGGGGTCTTTTGAGGCCTTATCGTCCCGAATTGGAGTTTAATCATTGTATCCATGATTGTGGGTTGATAGATATCCCTTCGGATGGTAATAAATTCTCTTGGCGTAATGGGAGGCAGGGAGGTAGGCATATTTGGGCAAAGCTGGACTGCATTTTGGTATCTTCATCGTTCCTGAATTCCTTTGGGGAAGCTCGGATGGAGTTCCTTCTGTGGACTTCTTCCGATCATTGTCCTATGTTGTTATTTTTAAAGAGGGAGAGAAGAGGGGATATTAGATATTTCAGATTTCAAGGGATGTGGGGAACACATGAGGGGTTTCTTCCTTTGGCTCGGGAAGTGTGGAATCAGAGTTTGGAAGGTTCGCCTATGGTGAAATTAGCTAAGAGGTTAAAGTTGCTAAAAGCCATGTTATGGAAGTGGAACTTTGAGACATTTGGACGGGTTGATTTGGAGTTGGTGAAGGTGGGTAATCGATTGGTGGAGCTTAAGGATTTGTTAGCTGCTGAATTCACACAGGAGCGTGAAGTGGATGTTTTAGCTTGTAAGCAACAACATCTTCAATGGTTGAAAAGAGAAGAAATGCTTGGACGTCAAAAGTCCCACATTAGATGGCTCAAGGAAGGGGATTCCAATTCTGGTTTTTTCCATACTTCCATGTGGGTGAAAAAGAAGAATTTATTGGTGAAACATATGGTTTTGGAGAATGGGAGTGAGTTGGGTTCGGCGGATGTTGTACATGCTGAAGCAGTCTGGTTCTATCAGGAATTGTTGTCGACGTCAGCGGTAGCTTTTGATGAAAAGCAGCTATGTTTGTTGACGCCAACTGTTTCAGTGCAGGAGAATGAAATGCTATGTGCACCGCCGACAATGGAGGATGTGAAGATAGCAGCACTATGGTCTATTCCTTAGGATGGGAGCCCAGGCCCGGATGGATACTCGGCAAGTTTCTTCAGAATAGCATGGGAGGTGGTAAAGCTGGACATTCTGGAATTGGCAAGAGAATTTTTTTAGGGGATTCCGTGGACTACTTTTTTTGGTGCAACAAATATTGTTTTGACTCCTAAGGTGGATGCGCCGGCAAATTTTGGACAATTTAGGCCGATCAGCCTATGCTCGGTGGCGTATAAAATTGTGGCGAAGATTATGGTGCTCAGGTTGGCACCAATTCTTGGGGGTTTAATTTCTTCGGAACAAGCTGCTTTTATTCGTGGTAGAAGTATATTTGAAAACATGGCATTGGCACAAGAACTTGTTCATGGTATGAATCGGAAAATAAGGAGTGGAAATGTAATGCTGAAGATAGATATGGCGAAAGCATATGACCGTGTAAACTGAAAATTTTTGTTGGAGGTGATGCGAAGGCTGGGTTTTTCGGATAGATGGTGATCTTTGATTTTTAACGCAATTTCTTCACTTGTTTTCTCAATAATGTTGAATGGTAAGTGCAAGGCTTTTTTCAAGCCTTCTCGTGGGCTACGACAAGGAGATCCACTCTTGCCATATCTTTTTATTTTATCGAAGGAACTTCTATCTAGGATGTTGAATAGAGCTTTTGCTCAGGGCCAAGTGCAGTATTTTAATCATTGTGGAGGGGTGCGGATTACTCATGATGATTTGCTGATTTTTGCCAATGGTGGTAAAACATCGATCCGGAGCTTGAGAAGGGTGATAAAAAAATTATGAAGAAACGTCAGGGCAGCTGATAAATCCTCAGAAGTCTTCAATTTATTTCTCTTCTAATATTTCAGTAGCTTGGAATGTGGTCTTGAAGAGTATTTTAGAATTCAGTGAAGGGGCATGGCCTTGCTCTTATTTAGGATTGCCACTTCATGTTGGGCGTTTGACTTTGAATCTGTTTGAACCGTTGTTGGCTAAGGTGCAAAAAAAAATTAGCAGGATGGAAGAGCAGATTGTTATCATTTGGTGGAAAAATTATTCTTGTCAAACATGTATTGAATAGTATGCTCATTCATCTTGTTTCGGTGATGAATTTGCCAAAAGGTATTTTTGGGAAGCTGAAATTGATTTTTTCTCATTTTCTTTGGGGCTCTAGTGAGGAAGCTAGGAAGTGGCCGTGGGTTTCTTGGAGAAATATATGTTTGCCAGTTGAGGAGGGGGGTCTTGGTATTCGATATCTGTTGGAGGTGCAAAAATCGTTATTTATGAGATTCGCTTGGAAGTTGCTAAAAGGTGGATCATTATGGGCTGAATTCTTTTGTTCAAAATATGTGGGACATGGAACAATTTCTGATGCTAGTGAGGGAGGTAGAGGTTCTCGCTTTTGGAAAGGGGTGGTTCAGGCCATTCGTGTTGTTCTAAATAACTCTAGATGGCTAGTTCGTGAGGGGTCTTTGAGATTCTAGGGTGATAACTGGTTGGGCGATGGACCTATTGTTGATCGGCAGCCAGTGGTTGGTGATAGGGATGTGCAGGTTTGGCAGCTTATTAATGGTGTGGAGTGGGATATCAATTGGTTAGCAAACTAGTAGATGAGGAGTTGGTTAATAGCATTTTAATGTCACATGTTCGTGTTCGTGAGGGCCATGACATCCTGATTTGGAAGCACACTACAGATGGGGAATTTACAACTAAGTCAGTATGGAATATTGTAAGAAAACATGGTATCTCGTGCCCATGGAAAAAGTGGCTTTGGCAAAAATATGTTCCGAAGAAAATGTCTTTTTTATGTTGGCGTGCCTGTCGGTTGGCTATCCCAGTAGATGAGGTGATAAAAAAAAAAAAAAAAAAAGGAATTCCTATAGCTTCAAAATGTTAGTGTTGTAACTCCCCCCAAGTTGAGTCGGTGGATCGGACCGAGGAAGGTGTGGGATTTTTTTTGAAGCAATATTTGGCATCCATTTACCAGAGACTCGGGTTTGGGCGGATGTAATGAATATTTGGTGGTGCAGAGCTTCAAATTACTCTCAGGTGCATTGTTTACATGGTGTCATTCCTATTTCTGTCTCTTGGGGTTTGTGGAAAGCTAGGTGTGGTGCTCGTATGGAGGGGTTGGGATTCGATTGGAAGAATGTGGTTCGTGCGGTTAAGGGGTGTATTGTAGAGGCTACGATGTTGATGACCAAGTTCCAGAAATTGGATTCACGTGATGCACTGATCCTGCGTGAGCTGAATTGCCCAATGGTGAAGCTGGGGCGTCGGTTATTAAGATTGATTTTGTGGGAATTGCCAGGGGTGGGGGTAGGTGAAGCTAAATGTTGATGGGGGTTCTAGTGGTAACCCCGGGTTGTCCGGTGGTGGGGGGGTTGTTCGAGATGATAGGGGAAGGTATTGGGGGGTTTTGCACATTGCTATGGGCAAGCTATCAATACAATTGCTGAATGTCGCGCGGTACTGGATGGACTTCGAATGTGCAATCAACTCGGGTTGAGAAATTTTTTAGTGGAGTCGGATTCAAGCGTTATTGTGGGTTAGTTTTTTTTAGGTTGTTGCAATTATTGGTATCTTTGAGATTTTTGGGAGGAGGCTCAAAGCCTTGTTAGTGCTCTTAATGTTCAGTTTAAGCATGTTTTTAGAGAGGCAAATATGATGGTGGATTTTTTGGCTAAGCATGGGGCGGAGGGGGGAAATATGGAATTTTCAGGTGAAGACATTGGTCCTAGAAGGCTTAGAGATTAGGCATTCCTTACATTAGACGTTAGTCTTGTTGGGTTGCATCTTTTTCTTTTGATTCTTTGTTGTAGATATGGTTTTCATCCGCCTTAAGTGAGGATTTTAATAAATGGAGGTCTTTTTCTAAAAAGAAAAAAAAAAAGAAAACAGAAAAAATGAAAGCTTATAGTCTCTAAGCCCCTGAATAAGCATACCTTCCATGCAACCGTTAAGGATGTTTGGAGCTTTGTGATAGGCCTCATTATAGAAGATATTGATGTCAACACATTTCTATTTACATTCCCAACCCAACAAGAAAGAGAAAGGGTGCTAGCAAATAGACCATGAAACTTTAAGAGGTTTCGCATGGTGCTTAGGTAGTGGCCCCTGGGCCTTAGTATCCATAAGTTTCGCTTAATCACTCGGTTTTTTGGGTACAAGTTCATGGTCTTCCCTTGGAGATGCAATCAAAACAGAATGCAAAAAAGATTGAAAGTGTGCTAGGCAACCTTATAGATGTCGACAAAGCATTAATCTTTGGTATTGCCCTGAGACAATACCTAAGAATTAGAGTTGAGATTAATATCAACCTTCCTCTTCCATATGGCTTCAACCTAGCTAGGCCAAACCAAGAGTTAAAGAAAATTCTTCTAAAGTATGAGAGGCTATCAGAATTCTATTACTAATGTGGGCATTTTGGCCACATTTTTCAAGCTTGTCCAAGCAATAATACATTGCTAGAAAGTTTGGCTTATGGCCCATGGATGAGAGCAAATCAACCAGTCAACAAAGGAGAAAATCCTTTCAGTTTTCAAAAACCTCCAAACCAGTTCCAAAGTCTAGCAAGGAATAACACTTCAACTCAAGTCTCTCTTCCTTCAGTACATATAAGGGAGCCAACACAAAGTGAATCAGCTGGAAAGAACATTCAAAACAATCATCCTATTGGTAAAGGTAAAGGAAAGGCGCACATGGAAAGCAATACCCAAATACAGGATTCGGAAAGCTAGGGTAAATCGCTATACATTTTCTCTGGAGTCCCATGCGAAACCCAGTGGAGCTTGAGCTTTGGAAGTCAAGGTTCAACGGTAGTGGCAATCTCAACAGACCAGATTGAAACACATGGCAGTGACAAAAAGATCAGGTATGGGATGTTAGCTCCATTAAATGACAACACACCTTGTCCCCTCCCTTCTAACAAGCCCCAACACAGAACCTTCCAATCACCCCACCAACTATGCAATCATGTCCCCTGGAACCCAATCCATCACACCAAGCCCATCATCCTTTAAAACCTTCTTTAATGAGATCACATCTCGCCCGTTTCCCTGCTGCCCATGGCTTAGATACTATGTACGCAATGGAAACGGGCCCATCAATGTACAAACAAATCATAGCCCAGTTTGAAGAAATCTCAGGCCCACTTTTCTGTCAGCACCCAATCTCTCAAGCTAATTTTGGAAAGCCCTCTTGTTAAACCTTCCATAACGAAACAGTCAATCTCCTGTGGCAAGGCCTCAAACACCCCTCAAGAACATCAGGCCCATTCCATTTCCATCTTCAAAGGCCCTTCTTCAACACTACCCCCTCCCCTCAAAAAACCCGTAGAACCCTTACTATTTGAACACAAACCTTTGGAACCCCCATTATCTGAACACAAAAACCTTAACCTCCATGAAATCACCCTCGCTACTAAGAAGAGAGAATTAACTCACCCTAATGAAGAATTCCCACCAAAAAAGAGAGTATCCTCTTACCAGATTATGGGTATGAAAAACCAAGAAGATGAAATTGCAAGAACCCATGGGGAGCTAATATCAGAGAAAGACATTAAGAAAGAAGATGATCAAACTTTAGTAAAGCAACTATAGTCCAGCAGCAAAAGGAAGAAAGGGACAGATGCAAAACAAAGGAGGGCTAGAAGGTTTTCACCATACCATATTCAAGCAATAAAGCTCTGAATGGGTAACATCTCTAAGACCCCAACTCAGAATACAGACACTTTCACTGATCTGGTTATAGTGGCAGAGCCTGATCTGGTTATAGTGGCAGAGCCTGATCTGGCTGTAGTGGTAGATCCTAATTTGCCACCAACAATGATATGAGGATGCTGTATTGGAATTGCAGAAGAATTGCCCGATCCTCCAAAATGCGAAGTTTAAGGGCTCAAATCAGGACTCACCAACCTAATATGGTCTTCTTAGCAGAGACCCTTTTGTCTAATGTAAAAACTCTAGGTGTTGTGAATAATTTAGGTTTCTCACTATTTTTGCATGTTCCCTCCCAAAGGAAATGGGGAGGCTTCTTGCGTATGTGGTGTCTAGGAATGATGCTAAACTTGTATATATTTCTACTAATATTATAGTTCTTTTGTTATACTCAGATCCAGAACATATGCCATGGTTGCTTACTTTTGTATATTGTCCTGCACAGCACTATCAAAAAGCCCAATTTTGGAACCATTTGATCACCATCACTAGTAATTACCCTTGCCCTATGCTAGCTTTAGGGGATTTTAACACTATCCTTTACCAATCTGAGAAACTAGGAGGAAGACCCTTTGCATCAGGCTCAAACTCCACTGGCCCTAATTCCTTTATGGAAAAGAATGGCCTGGCAAACCTAGATTTCCTGGGATCAAAGTTCACATGGAATAACAAACATCACGGCTTTGGCAACATCAGAGAGAGATTAGATAGACGTGTGGCAAATTCTCAATGGACCCCTTTTATTTCCAAATGCTAAGATCCATCATTTCCCTATTCATTCATCTGATCATTCTCCTATTCTTCTAAATACCTCTTAAATGGAAACATCATTCCAATGGTATCTTTTCTATTAAATTTGCTTATGCAACAATTTCAATTCAGTCCAATGGGACAATCTCACCACATGCTCCATCTATTTGGAAAAAACTCTGGTCTCTCAAAATTCAAGATCGTTTCAAACTTTTTCTTTAGAAAGTGCTTAACAATATTTTGCTAACAAGAGCTCCCCTTAAATCTTGCATACCACTGAATGATGATCAAGTTTGCTGCCCAATGTGCAAAATGGAAGAGGAAACAACCTCACATCTTTCTTTGAATTGTCTTTACTCTAGAATTCTATGGAGACAATCTCCATGGCCATTAGATATCTCTTCTGCAGTAGGACAAGACATAACTGATTGGATAAAAGCTATTCTTAACCCAACCACTGTAGCTAGTATGGCCAGTTATGTCTCCATGGACACTATAGCTAGTACCATGGACTCTCACAAATTCCAAGTGTTAGCAGTTTTAGCTATGGACAATCTTTGGTTTTATAGAAACCAGATAATCCATGTGGCATCAACTATTGCCATTGATCAATTTATTTTCAAAGTCAACAAATCCCACAAGAAGCACTACAATGCTTGGGAGTGAAAATCTCAAATAATAACTCCATCTGGTCTCCACCTCCTCCAGACCATTTTTCAATTTCTTTTGATGTAGCAGTAAGATCCAATGGCAGCACTGCAGTACCTGTTTGTAGAACCCATGATGTGTCAACAAAATTTGTGGTGACTAAATTTACAAGCAACAACAACCCAAATCAAGGAGAAGCATTGTTAGCGTTCATTGGAGTTCTGGAGGCGTATCTATAGTAATATAAGAAAATAATCATTGAAGGAGATCACTCTCAAGTAGCCATCTCAACACTGGATAAGTCAAAACAAATTTCAGACCGGACAACGAAGGCATAACTAGAGACACAAATTTTTTACTCCAAGACTTTGAAAGTTGGAAAGCAATCAAAATACATCGATCCCAAAATCGATGCGCGCATTCTATTACACAATAGGCAGCTTCAAGCAACTTATATGGAAGCATTCCCCTAATAAAAAAAACCACAGTGTTTATTGGAATTCCATAGTGGGAAGGATCCACCAGTATAAATTCTGTGTTTTAGCTTAATTTTCTGTCTCAAACTTAAGTTTGTAATTCTGTTTGATTTCCAATGAAGATCAAGCTACTTGCTAGAGAAAAAAAAAAGATACATATGTTTTATCGAATCTGTTCGAGTCATGGCCTAAAAACTTTCATTTTTTTGTATGAGTTGAAACTTATTTGACAAAGAATTTCGTTACCTTTAACAACTTTTAACGATAAGATCTATTATCATTTTCGTGTGTATTAAAAAATTTAGAATATGTACGAGTTTTTTCGATGAATAATGCTACTCTCATCGCTCCCGGTCCCGCTATATTTTTTTTAATTTTTTTTAATATTTTTTTTTTACTTAGTGATTAAGTAAGTGTTTTTAAATGATATTATAATTTTTTTATTTTTTTAAAAAATTATTTATAGTGTAAAAATATATATATATATATATATATAAGTAAAATAAAAAAACACTATATTTTACACTATGTGTAGCTCCCAGCGGGACTCGGAGCGGTGGCCGTAAAGCCACTCTTTTCCGATTTAAGACCAACTATACTATCTGTATTAAGTATGGCCAATCATTATATATGGGTATAATGGTGGATGCTTGAGACCAAGTTATTATGAATTTCGGGATGAAAAGAATATTTTCTAAAAGGTTTTAGTCCAAATGAAAGCCATGCACTCTCTAGGGCTCAAGTTACTCTATTTTGGAACTTAGACCAGTTTAGAAAGATGTTAGCACCTGGAAATCCGAAGTTAAACAACACCAAAGAAGATAATTAAGTCAAGTTTAAGTTCTATTTTTCCTCTGACTATTATCATCTCATTATCTTTTGATGTTTATTAAATTATAAGTAATGCTACATACAGTCGTGAAGTGTGTAAGCGTCATACAGTCGTTTTGAAAAAAATGAGGTCTACAATTTTTTAATTGTGGATCCCGTATTTATTTACTTTTTTCAAAGTGATTGTACGACACCTGCGCACTCACGACTGCAACTATCATTTCTCTTAAATTATTGATAATATGCAATTAGAAGCAGTTGCTGACTTGATATGATTCTTTTGTTTGCTTTCTTATGGAATTAATGCTAATGTTGCATGCCTTTTAGTACTTCATGAGATATGTAAATTTCATATTAAATAGGCGAAATGAAAATCTGTTATACTCACTACAAGAAATCAGACCTTTTGCAGTGATTTTAAAATCGCCGCAAAAAAAATCGCTACAAATATATGTTATTTCTGGCGATTTTCAAGTCGCCGCTCAATCACCTATGCGAAATTGGGAAATGTAGTAATATAATTTTTGTTGGACTTTTGGCAGCGACTTATGCATCTTTAGCGGCGACTTTTGTCGCCGCAAAAAATAATTTTTATAACAAGCGGTGTTATTTTCCGTTGATGTGAAAAAATCATTGTATTTAATGATAGTTGCGGCGAAAATTGTCGCCGTAACAAAATATGCGGCAAGTAAAACTTAGTAGCGGCGAATAAAAATCGCCGGAAAAAAGCACATAAAATTTAAAAGCCGCGGGTTAGATTTTCCCTCATTTGTTTCCCTCGAGCTCTCCTCGCCTCACTGCCCTCCTCTCCCCCACATTCTTCTCCTTCAAGCCTCCGCCACGCACAGTCGTCACCGACAACCCCACCACGCCACCACCACTTCACCTCGACGGCCAAGCCCTCCTTTTCCCCCAGCCCCCATGCAGATCTCTTGCCTTTTCCCCAAATCTAGCCTCACCTCTCTCTCTCGGATTTCTCTATATCGCCGCCGCTGGGGGCGCCGTTCGCCACCACCCACACCTCGGCGCCGTCGACAGTCCTCGGTCGGAGCCCCCTTCTCCTCCACGCCTAGCCGAGCAGCCCGAGGCCCTCCCTCTCTCCCTTGCTCTGTTCGCAACCCATGACCACGAGCTCTCCTTAGCGCCGTTGTGCTCCTCCTGCGCCACCACTCCACGCCAAGCTACCACCAAGACCACCCCTGGTATGGGTTTTCACATATGGGTTCTTTTTGGACACTTTTATCTTTGCTTGATGTCTTGGTTTAGTTTATTAGTTTACATTGACCAATATCTCCAATTATCCAAGAAGAAATTCTCATTAGTTCTTAGGTTGCTCTGATTCAGATGGTCTCTTAAGATTTTAAGATTTTCTTTGAATCTTGGAATAACGTGCTCTGATCAGCACGTACAATGGGGTTCTAGATTTGTAGAAAAGTTTCTTCAATTCCTTTTATCTTCTAAGTTTTATATATATAATAATCTGTCCAAGTTTCTGAAGGGGATCTATGAGCTTGCTTGTTTCATATCCATTCTAAGGAACATGAAATTTCTTTAGAATACATTCTCATATAAATGTTTTTTTTTTCCTTTAATTTTGAAATAATATAAGTACAGGTTGGAAAAGCTTGTCAAGATTAGAGAACTTGGAGAAAATAGATCTCAGTCACAATTACCTCAATGACGACCCTTTACAATCTTTGGTTGCTGTCAAGTCCCTTAAGAATTTGAATCTTGCTTGGAATCAAGTAACAAGATCTTTTCTGGTTAAAGGTATGTCGTTTATTAAAACTAGCTACTTTAAGCAATCTCCCATCAAATGCAATCCTCCTGCAATTATCATCTTTGGTAATCTTGAAGGGTTAGATTTAAGTAGAAAGATAGTCGATGGCTGCATAGCAGTTTGTCCATATGGCTTAATGTTACGAGCTCTTGAAACGGAACACGTAATTGGTGTGTCAACTGGGAAAGAAGCCGGATCATGTTTGCGTGCTAATCTACCTATGTTGATTAATTTTGTGAAAGGATGATCAACGTGGTTATTTAGGAGGAACCCGCCTCTACAAATTAACATCAGTTTCTGAATAATTCTGATCAGATGGCTTTATTGATAGCATCATTACATACTTATAGTCAACATTTTTCATACAAGGAAATTAAAACATATGAAATCAATGCTAATTGACTTGTTTTGAAATAAGGCAAGTCTGCCTCTTCAAAACAATTATTCTCTAGCCAAAGATACCCGTAGTTGCCAAATAAGATCTTTCCAAGTTGGACGTTAGACTTCCGTATCACTTAAACAATGGACAAATTGATTATTCTTTGATCTTTCAATTGGGGGGTTTGAGTCTGAGTAGATGGCTTCCTAGAATACAACATTAATGAAATCCTCTGTGCTACCATTGAGTAGTTTGAGTCTTGCATATGTAGTTCATAAGATCTATAACACTAACTTTATTCTAAATTCATTCTCATATATATTTTTTTTTCATTTTAATATAAAATAAATAATTACAGATTGGAAACTTTTGTCAAGATTGGATAACTTGGAGATATTAGATCTTAGTCACAATTGCCTCAACGATAATACCTTAAAATCATTGGTTGTGGTCAAATATGTTCTAAGAATCTGAATCTTGCCGGAAATCAGTTGACAGAAACTTTTCCAACTAAAGGTATGTTCATCTTTCATATTACTTTATAGAATTTCCAATCACAAAGGTCATATTAATTAGAATATAATACAACTAATTAATTCTACTTCTTTTCATCGGTTTAAACTTTTCGGATAAGCAGTGATTTCATAAAAACAACTGAGATGGCTAGCCTAGCTATTACCCATTTGGCTTAGAGGCTATGGACAGATTCATTATTCATTGGACTTGTAATTTGGACGTTTTTTACAGTACGTACATGATGTTATTTGACACAAACTTAAGTACTCTTTTGGAAGCAAAAAGCTAAATTAAAAAAAAATAAAACAAAAACTTTTTATTTTTAAACTAGAAAGATCAAAACGCTCCACATGCAACCCATGCTTTTGGGAAAGCTTAGACCCTCACTTTTTAAGGACTTGTTTATTTATAGTCCTGTTAATAAGTAATATTAATTATATATATGCGTGAATAGTTTCATTCTCAGTTGATTCATAAGCACTAAATTAGCATGGATTTTCTTCTAAATACAATCTCATTTGATTAGAATTGGTGATTGGCTTATATTTATAACGTGAGCACGTGCACGTGCGCGCACACACCTTTTATTTGTTCTCTGGCTTAGATGAGATGTGCATATCTTGTTTTGAACCATGTATTAATCTGAATCTCTTAATTGTTCATAAGACATTACTCTTACATTTTTCGTTTGCATTATTCTTTTTTGGTATAAGACCTGAGTCATCTTCTTAGTAATGAAAAAGAAGTTGGTCCTTTTGGTATTCACAAAATTTTGTCTGGTCAGCTTGCAATTTGCCTATTAATTATTAAATTGTTCCTATACTATATAGTATATATCTTAAACTATTTTTTGTTTTTCTTTCTTTGTCTACAATTTGCATGTGGTCCTATCACTCGAACCAATCAACCATGCATATACTATTAATTTACATGTATTAATATTTATTATTTTGTTTCTTTCAAGTCTAAGAAGAAATTCATGTGCAATTAATATATATTAATGTTCTATATATAATATGTTAGAGTAGTATTACTTTTGCTAGTAGCTTTTAGTTTAAATATTATAGGTAACATATATGAGGACGATTACAAGGACTAAGACTCCAGCTTGCACTTCTTGACCACGAGTTTGATGACCTAGGTATTTTCATTTTTGTTGAAATGTATTTGTTACATTTTTATAACGGGGTCACCTCTTGGAAATTGATGGTCCACATGCATGCAGATAGCAAGGCTATGTTTGTGTTCCAGTTTAGGTTGAATTTCAATATGTGATTTTTTCTGTGGATGAAAAGTTATGTTCATTTTGGTTCAGATTATGATACTCTCAGAGCACTGGACTCTGATAATACTTCCACAACTCCTTCGATGAGTGATGAAGATATAAATGCATTACCAGTTCACAAATACCGGGCTGCTGGCTCTCAGAAGTAAGTTCATTTATGAGCGGGAATGCATCTTTAAGCATATGGCAACTCCATTTTAGTCTGCAGTTATCTATAAATTGATGGATCTAAAGACTATGATATCAACAATTCAGAACTGAACCTAGGCTTAGTATGTTCACCTAGTGGAAAGTTACTAACTGCTTGTTACAATGACTACGTTTATGGTGAAGAAAGGAATGAACATCTGATCCCAGTTGATCCCAATTGGTAATGGATGAAGGGGTACTGAATTTGTAACTTTGGATCAATAGTTTACTTTGTTTAATTACTATACTGTTATTAATTTAAATTCTTTGACATTAATGACTGCTGATTGGTTATAAATTACCAAGAAAATCCTTAGAAAATCTTCTCTTTTATTTGCATCACTTAACATTGGAGTTTGATTAAACTTGATGGGTGGAGGAATGCATTCTTCCACAAATGCACAGGGAATATTCATGTCTAAACTGCTGTCTATTGTAATTTATGTTAGGTTTTTGTGAATTAACTTTGAATTTGACTGCTACTTTGCAAAAGTTATTTATAAAATTTGTGCCAACCTGGATGAGTGTAGGAATGCATTCTTCCACAAATGCTAGGGGAATTTTTTTTTTTTCTAAACTGCTGTATATGAAAAATTAATATTAGGTCTGTAAATTAACTTTGAATTGGATCGCTAGTTGTGCAAAAGTTATATATAAATTTGTGCCAGTATCCATGACAATTGTTTGAAAGGACATTTTTTCTGTTTATGGTGACAGCTCATCTCTTCAACTGGAGTCATCTTCTTCAAGCTTGGCTGAGGTTGGTTTTTTTTTTTTTTCTTTTTTGTTTTTCCCCTCACTACAAGAAATCAGGCCTATAAATTTGTTTTCGTTTTTGTTCTGCATTTTGTCAGGTTATGGTTTCCATGAGGATGGATTAAAGGTAGCGACTAGTGGTCAATAATTTCTGAGTTATAATGATATATGATGTAACAAGGTGACCAAAGATTGTTCCTCTTCTAGGATGTACTTCCTACATAGAACACCCAAGCCTTTGGGAATGATGGTGGCCAAACCTGTAGCTTTCTATGCAGTATTTTTCTTTCCAAGAACTATATAGTTGGTTGAATGCATCTTACAGTGTATCTTCTTGGCAGGCTGGCATGGCTGCTGCCCATAGTATGCTTGAAAAAAGTTGTGCTCTTTTGAGCAACGCAAAACACATGGTACCTTCTCTGATAGAAATGGGGGCGCGCGCCTTTCTGTCACCAGGTTCCTTAGACATTATATCTCAGCTGGATGTGTAATGTGAGTTTACTCTTAGTGGCAATCCCTGTCATAGGCTAGTCTAACCTCCTACCAAGTATTATAGTAGATAGGATGCCACTGTAATCACTTTTGATATAGTACTAACCTTGGCCAGCTGCTACTACCATGTTTATTCATAAAAAAAAGGCTTAATACTTCCAGCGAATATCAATTTGTACATCTACTATGTATTTGTGCATTTTTCTGCATGATTCAAAGTGAAAGAGGTGCATGCAGGTCTTGTCAACAAGACTATAGATTTGCAGGGTCCCTTATCTCCAAGTAGGATATATCCTCAGTAGATTTAGTTCATATCTTGATCTACATTCAGTATTGTTTTTGGGTTTGTGCTTCCCACTTGTGCAATATCTTTTTTGAGCAAGAATACACAATTTGGATGTGCATATTGCTTTTTTGTGGATTAAGTTTTTGGTTGCTTAGAGCTAGTTTTGGTTGAAATTTGAGTTCACTTGGTACTTCTCATGTCACCTCTTGAGGTTGAGATGGAGGGATGGAATAAAGGAATAGAAAATGAAAAATAAGAGGTTGAAATGTTAAGAGAACAGAGAATTAAATCTACTGATTTATTGCAATGTCATTGTTGGCAAGACAAGAAAATAAAATCTACAAAAAGCTAGTTAACTAAGTTACATTAAATTTGTTGTTAATTGGCAAATTTTATTTGGCATTCTTGTGATACTCTTCAATGGTACTGCTCCCTGTAAATGTGTTTTTTTAAAGTACTTTGTTGTTAAGTTCAATGATCTTGCTCAACTCTGTTTTTTCCCTTTCAACAAGTTTGGGATTAGTTTTGGTGCAGTTCTTAGTATAGTCTTAGTATAGTTACTATAGATCTTTGGATCTTTTTTGAGTATGTAAAAAGAATATTAGGGCAATCCATAGTGTAAGGTAAAATTGTGAAGCCTGCAAAACTTGGATGTGTATAATATTTTCTCTATACTGTTTTGTGCATTTTTTTTTTCTGAAACATCTTTTTCGGCGAGTTTTTATTGCCGCAAATAATTTTTCATAGCAGAAATATATTTACGGCGACATGAAATCGCCAAAAATATTTTTTGCGGCGAAAATTACCCGCAGGAAATACTTCATAACGGCGATAATTTTAAATCGCTGAGAAAAATAATAAGTTATTTTCGGCAATTTATTAAGTTTTTGTGACGATATATATCGCCGGAAATAGTAGTTCTCAGCGATTTTAAAGGTAAACCGAAAGGCCATTTCTGTCGATTTTTTAAACATTTCCGGCAGACTAAAATCGCTGGAAATAGTAGTTTTTTGTGACGATTTTTGCCTATCGCCAAAATTGATAAAAAATGACTTTAGGATTTCGGCGAACCTGCAGTGATTTATAAATCGCCAAAAATTATCAAATGCAGCGATTCTGATAGGTATTTGCAACGATTTTAAGCGCTAGAAAAGGCCAAATTTCTTATAGTGACTTTATGAATTGTAAACTAATAGGAAGCATTGTGATATATATTAGATATTGAATGATATTTTGATACAGTAGTTTATTTAATAAAATATTTGTTTGTCTGAAAATTACATCATGAACACCTGACATTGTATTTATTTAGTCCATATATTATGTTTAATGTGAATTAGGTATAGTAATAGAGAAATGATAGTTGCAATCGTGAGTGCGCAAGCGTCACACAGTCACTTTAAAAAAATGAATAAATATGAGACTCACATGAAAAAAATTAATTTTTTAATTATAGACTCACTCTTTTTTCAATATGACTGCACGGCATTTGGATACTACACGATTATATGTAGCATTACTCATATTAATATATAAGATTAACATATACAGAGAAGATATAAAACAAAAGCTATAAGTTATATATAAAATTCTTAGTCGGCGACAAAATTGGGCATTTTATCTGATAAGAATGTCAATTATTATGATGATTAATAGTCGTAACGGTGGAAGTTATGACTTCTAATTGACGTGATGATATGCATGATGGAGTAGTACTATATTAAACTGGATTACGGTGATTTATTATATATTATGAAAAATACTGAAAATTGAATAACAAACTCACTATTAAGAATAGCACCATTACAAACTTCATGGCAGAAACCAGCTGAGGGGTTTATAAGGTGAACTGGGATGCTGCAACTAATATGGCTGAGGGAAGGATAGGCATTGGGGTAGTTGCTAGAGACTTCCAAGGGCAGCTTATTGGTTGATCTCTACAGGCTCCCAGGTCAATGAATGAAGACTCTTTCTCTGCTGAGGCATATGGTTTTCTGTTGGCTGCTATATTTTGCAAAGAAATGGGGTTGTCAAAGGTTATACTCAAAGGGGATGCACTGCAAGTAGTCACCATGGCAAACAAGGTTGCTACAGACCTAGGTTTAGGTGGTTTACTGATTGAAGATGCTCTAAGTGTCTTAAAACAGCTCTTACTTCATGGTCCGTTGTTCATACAAATAGGAATGTTAATATGACAGCTCATAGATTGGCAAAAGTTGGTCTTGATCTTGATGAAGACAAGTATGTTTTGGAAGAAATTCCTCAATGTATTCAATCTAATGTGTTAAGTGATTTGATGTAAGGCTTCTATTATTAATGAAATTGAGTTTTCATTTCAAAAAAAAATATATATATATATTAATCCGCATAAGGTGACGAACTCAAATGTGATGTGTAAGATATTTTACTGTATTCAGGAGTGAGATCCTATTGGGTTAGTATTTGAGTACGTTGGGCAATTAAAATATTAACTAACTTACTCAATGGAATAGTACGAATATATGAGTAAAAGAATAATCAAAAGATTAAATTGGGTACTCAAAGAATTAATATATATATATATATATATATAGAGAGAGAGAGAGAGAGAGAGAGAGAATATATCCACAGCATATCTATACTTTATTTCTCTATATATGGATTTTTATGGAGAGGAAAATTATAATATGTTTTGTGATTTAATAAACTTAGAGTGCAATTATGATTTTAGAATAGAGAATCATAATTGAAAGTAATAATCTTCAGTTAGTTATGAAATAACTAGAAATCTAAAGACTCTTTCACGTTAAGTTTTATTTTTTGCACGAGTCTCTATTAAATTGTATGAAAGAGACTATAGTTGGTCACGAGTGTAACACCCTACTTAAAACACCTTATGCCTTAACCCCAGTAACTTTGACCCTAGCTAAATAGCTTTGACCCTAGCTAAGTAAAAGTTGGAATACTAGAGGAAAAGGAAATTTTTGAGACTTGATTTGGTTTAGTAGTATCCCTACAACAAAAAGGCTCTTTTGGGACGAAATTGAAGGAAATCGTTCGAATGCGTTCGAACAGAAATTTCTTTTGTCACAGTTGAAATTCATCCCAGAATATCATTCGAACGGTTATAATTTTACATTCGAACAGGATTAATGTGTTTGAACGATTGCAAAATGCAATCGAACAAAAATAAATTATACACACGTTCGAATGGTATTAATTTAACTTTCCATTCGAACATTGAAGGATCAGATCGAATGATATAAGCGTTCGAACGATATAAGTTATGTTCGAACTCTACGAAAATAAATAGCGTTTGAACGTTATGTGATCGTTCGAACTCTACGAAAATAAATTGCGTTCAAACATTATGTAATCGTTCGAACGATAACTATTTTATTTAAAGTCAATAATAAAAAACGAAATAGACATTCATAATATTTGAAAAAATACATTAGAAACTATTTAACACTCACAAAAGTTTTATAATAAGTGCGAATTAAATAAATAACTGCGAGACTGGCATGGTTCGTACATAAATAGATAATATCAAAATCTGTAGGCAAAAAATATCAGTTGCTTGGAGGCCTGTACTGTTGCATAAGCTGCTGCATTTGGAATTGCATGTCTTCTAAACTCTTCTTGTTAACTCTTCTTATTGTTCTTCATGTTATTTGAGGCGCATCTTCATGTTTGCTTGTTTTGCCAATTGAGCCTCTAACTCATGCTGTCTTGCAGTCAATTCTTCGATTATGAAATTTGCATTCTCTAGCACTATAGAAGTCATAGATGCAAACCTAAAAGAAGAGGAAGAGGGAGAAGGCTTTACAAAGCGACCCAAACCCCTCAAATATCCTAAACGTTGACCCAAGACTTGTGTAAAAATATCAATATCACTAGTTGAGGAATTTTGATCTGACACAGATTGAGCACGTATGGCAACCATTTTATCCTAGACATATATAAGATAAAGAATTAATATCATCATAAATATTATAATATATTTAATTAAAACAAATTATAATACTTACATAATTTTCACAAGTATCAGGATGAGTCTACTCTCCATTACGATCAGTGTGCGATGCAACATATAATTTTGTCAGATCATAATTGGTATTTGAATCTTGTTACAATAAATATGTGTTAAGATAAAAAGTCATTATGATTCATCCAAATAATTAACTATATCCAATTTTTTAGAGAGGCGATGGAAAGATCTTTAGACTGCATGATGATTAATATTTAATTTTGATCTATTTGTTTTATTTATAGAACTTCGCTCCTGCAAAAAAAGTTGAAATTATTATGAAGCGAAATGACAAATAGAACAAGTAAAATAACTAAATTTAATTATACCTGATATGATGGATCCTCAAACATGTCACAAAGTTTTTCCCACTCAGAAGGTCGGACATCCTTAAAAGGATGTTGGCGTGTATCTTCTTTCTTCTCAAACTTATAATAATGCTCATGACACCTCGCATTATATTTGTGGAATGCATTATCCATAAGCTCTTCTACAGTCTCACGCTCCTCTTTCCGACCAAAATTTAATTTGAAATCATCCTTGAAAAAAATAGTCACAAACACATTATCATTTATAATATTTTAAATTTAACTAAAATATAAAAATTTATTCTACTAAATCAATGTTTTAAACATTACCAAACAACGCTTCTTGATAAGCTCTTTAACATCTTGAGAGACTTTTTTTCCATGAATTCGTTGTCAAAGGTGCATAAGTTTGTGTAAAAGCACCCACATGCAATGCAAGCCAAGCTGATGGTTGTCTTTCACCTCCGGTATGTTCGTCAGGAATGTTAACCTTGATCTTACCCACCTTACGATATTTTTTCAACGTCACCACTCTAGTGGTGCCTCGACCTTGATGAGATTGTATTATAGACTCTATAAAATATAAGATTGTAATCAATTTCTATCATATGTCTATTATAAGACCTT
The DNA here is from genome assembly GCF_001411555.2 of Juglans regia. Lineage (NCBI taxonomy): Eukaryota > Viridiplantae > Streptophyta > Magnoliopsida > Fagales > Juglandaceae > Juglans > Juglans regia. The sequence continues at coordinate 27,374,404 of NC_049913.1, read as the reverse complement.
AATTAATAACTTTTATGAGTATTAGATTTATACCTTGTTCTATAGAGTCAATCTCTACTGGTGAGTCTGAATGAGAGCTAGGAACATGTGGAGATGGATTGCGAACTTCCTTCCTCTTTGGTGGCATAATTTTAAACTATTGATACATTCAATAAGTAAAATATTTGTCATCAAATGTAATGTTAACAAATAATTGGTCAATCATAATCTGTATCAGTTTCTTTTGACAATTTGCTCTCATTATCTGTAGATACTTCAAATGATTCAACATTTTCCTCAACTGTCTCATCAACAATTTTAGCATCAATATCTTCTCTATTTAATGGAAGCTTCTCTATTTAATGGAAGCATATCATACTGGCTCAAATCCACAAACCAATTTAAAGCGGGTTGACTCTCTTGGTATGCTTCTTGAGTAGAGGGGTCATCTTTTTCTTCATCTTGTCCTTCCGCCTGAGGGATAACATCATATATATTTCTTGGAGAATACTTTTGTACTACTCGCCATTGATTTCCTAACTTCAGGTCATCTAAGTAGAATACTTGATTTCCTGATGATTGCTATGTCATGTCTACAGCCGTTGCGCATGATATAAATAATCGTTGTAATCTAGGTATCAATGGAAAGTAGCATACGATCTTTTACGGTACATTTTGCTTGTCCGATGTCCATCTTGATTCATGGCATATGGGACACTCGTTCAACTGCTCATTCTCTCGCAAAAATAATATACAGTCATTCTTACATCCATGTATTACGTTGTAATCAAATCCAAGTCCTCATTTCAACTTTTTTGCTTCATAGAAGTTAAGAGGTAAAATATTGTCTATCGGCAGTGCCTCTTTAAGCAACTCAAGTAATATATTGATTGCCTTAATAGATAATCGACACATTGATTTTATATGAAGCAGTATTACGATAAATGACAACTTACTGTATCTTCTGCATCCTGAAATGTGCTTATTAATTTCTAGTGCTTATTAATTTTGAGGAAATGTGTCAAGAGGCTAATGGGAGAATATGACACATAGCATATTAGAGGTTTGCCACATTGATGGGCTAGGTAACTTGGTTAAAATATTTGATGGATTTGGAGAATGCCCAAGAGTAATTTAATAAGGACCCTAGTTTACTTGATGTACACAAGACATTAAGCCCAACTTAGAAGACATAAGACTATTGGACCCAACTTAGTAAGATTCAAAACTATTGACCCAATTTAGGAAAGACCCAACCTAGTGGACTATTGAGGTCAACGAAAGGCCCAATAAATCTAGACAGGAGACCCATGAATAAGTTCACTCCTAGGCCCACAACAAAGGCTTGGTCAAATGGCCCAATAAGGAACCCAACACTTGAAGCCTAGGCCTATTATTTCATTTCACTCTTCCAAATAGGACCCAAATACACCATAACATTAGTTTCCATCTTACCCAAGCTCAAACCACACTCCCCCTAGGGTTCTTTTCTAATCATGGTCAGGCTCCTAACTTGAGTTAAGATTACTATTCATCTCACTCATGAATAATGACTTGAGTATCATGACTTGCATAATTTTCTTGAAACTCTTTTCTTCATAATTCTAAATATGAAATTTTTGTCTTATATACTTATTTTGCATTACTCTTAGACAACCCTTGAAGGTCAGAACTAACCAAACCCATGTCATTTGAGACAAATGCATATAAATGCCACAACAACCACCAATCGGCATCTTTGGTGCAAAACCATGCAACCCTTCAACAAGTTACCAAAGACACTCCTCTTCCATCAGCTTTCATGAATATTTTATACACCATTCAAACCTCATTATTTCACTTAAAACCATACCTAAGATTTGGCCAAAAACAATCCCAAAAGCCAAGCCAAAATCACAACTATTTCACCTAGCAAATGAAGTTTTGTCCTAACTAAGTACCCTTGTTCTTTCAAGAATTTTCTGCACCTAATTTGGCCATCCCTTCACACCACCACCTCTTCCCATTTCACCCTAAGAAAGTGCTTCAAAGCACTCCATTACAAGCTTGGCCAATCCCTTTTCATAAACCTTAAAACCAATTGGCAATTGGGAAGGTCTAGTGAGTCATGTTGACCAAAACCTGCATGCATCCAAAACTCTTCCTTCCTTTTCTGCTCATACCCAATCAATTGGCAAAATCCCCACCTCTTTACCCACCTAAGAAAGCCACTCAATGGTGTTAATTATGCCTTCAAATCAGACCAAAAGGAATGGACAATAAAAGGATCAAAACTGGATAGTTTTGAAGAATCAAAACCGTCGGCCATCACTTGTATGGACACCTTCTAACACTTGCCCATGCTATAATTATGAAGCCTTAGGCCATTATTCATCTGACCAAGTCATGAAAAACTTGAAAATGCAATCAAGCACTACACCACCCACACACATCAATCACACTCACTTCATTTCAGCAAATCATGCACTCCCTCAGTCCCCACTCCTCCCATTGAGTCCTATAAATACCTCATTCACCCGTCACTTCCTCACACAACTTCCTCAAGCATTCTCTTAGTGTTCTTGAGAGCGAAATTCTCCTAATATGAGAGAAGGGTGAAACTGAGTGGTTGAGTGTGAGATTCTTAAAGTGAGTTGTTCTTGAGAGCCTTCAAAGACACGTTTGGGGTAAGAAATATTACTCTATCTTTTTTTGGATGTTAGAATGGCATGTTAGAATTTGAATCATTGCATGAGAATGAAAATTTGATTGAGTTATAAAAGGTTTAACTTGAGGACATGCATTTCGGTTCAGATTTGAAGTTGTGTTTGAATAAATTGTTTTGGGATGAAATTTTAGCCATGAAATATCTTGATATGATCTTATATGTTTTACTAATATCTTGGAAGATTTATTGAAGGTTTAAATTTGAGAAAAATAGCATGTCATGATAGGTTTATAAATCCATATCTTGTATTGATCATCAAGCATGTTTCAGTTTTCACTTGGTTGAAGTTTATTTTGTGAAATCTTGGTACGTTTCCAAAGCATGAGTGTTAAACATCTAGAAATTCTTTGTGATCAAGATGCGACTAAGAATGCATGATTCATTTAGGGTTTAAAACTTGCATTGACAAACAGAAGTTAGAAACATCATGCATGCACACAGTTTGAAGGTTTTATGATGATTTGGAGTTATTCAATGCATAAGTGTTGGGATAAACTCGTGTGGCATGAATCTAAGTTATAAATATATCCCTAAAAATTATATTTGTGGTTTGCTACTTGATGAAACTTGATCACACATGCATCTATAGAGGTTATAGGCTTGAAATCACAAAAAGACCCACATGTTGCTTGCCATAGGTTGGCTAAATTTGGCATAGTAGTTAATTGATTCTTTCAATTCTAAGATCATATATGTATGAACATGGAAAATATCACATTTTACTCCTCTACATGTAGAAAAATGACCATTTTACCCCTAACTTAAAGATTTCACTGCATAACTCCAAGACTCACCAAAATTTACATTACTCATGTCAATTTTTTCCTAAATCCAAATATCTAATTAGGAAAATTTAAAACACAACATAGCTAGGTGAACCAAGCATAGGCTGAAACATGAAACATGAAACATAAAAAATCACATCCTATGCTCTAATAACATGCTAGAACAAAAAACATAAACTTACATCATAAAAATTACAACTTCCTTCATATCAAAACTTCAAGTATTTTGACCTCAAAGAACAACCCTTGATGTTCATAGTCTATCACTTTTCAAACAACTCCAATAACTCCAAAAGTTTAATATCATACTCTCAATATTTTCATAAAATATTCCTAAGGACTATCATGCTTTGAATAATTAAATCAAAACTACAAAAAGTCACAAAATGATACTCAACACAATCAGTATGCACCTATTATCCAAAATCAAGTACTATGTGATTTGGTTTTTGATCAAACCATTAGATATGATAGGAATTTGAAGGTATTTGTTAGGCCCCATTCCCTACCCTAGACTAAGGACCCAATTCCATTGGGCAATCTGACTCACACGAGACCTGGGCAGACTAAACACCCTATACACGAAAATGAGAGCAAGGGGCGAGCCCTAAAGGATCCATCTTACAAAGGCGAAAGCAGGACCATCAAGGGAAAAATAGCAAACTAAGACAGTCGTTCGGTTGCACCTTGGAATGGCACCACAATATGAAGGGACACCTTGGCAACCGGCCGACGTGCTCTAGCTGGCCAGATCAGTGATCAAGTCAAAACGGAATGGCCACCCATATTTCAGAATCAGAAGGGGTTATCACATTAAATGCGGGAAGCTATCCTCTTAGGGGACCTATCGGTGTCAAGCCTCGGTGATCTGGGAGGCAGAGGGATTACTGAATTAGATGACACAACGCACTTCCATGGAGGAGAGAGCTATCAGGCCACTTGGAGTAGGAGAAGCTACACCAACCTCCGAATGGGATACATATAGCCAAAAGAAAAAAAAGGAACGAGGAAGACAGGTACAAACTTTTTCTAATGAGAGTACTTCAAGTACTCTCAAACACTCTCGCTACTATTATTTACTTTATTATTACTTTTCACTTACTTTTTACTATTATTCATTATTTTTCATCTATTTTTTACTATTATTCAATATTCTATTATTACTTTTTCACTACTATTCACAAACATTCTCAATCAATTTCACTATCCAAACGTAAATATTTTTAGAATTCACGACATACAAAATGACTAACTTAGACATCAAAGACATCAGAGTGGCGATCTCTGCCATTGCCAAGAACTAAAGATCTCCTTAACATATTGCAGGTGAACAATCTAAGGCAGGTATGCGAAACACGTCAATATTATCACTAAAGTAGAAGCCAAAATAACATCTGCAGCCACAGAGGAGACGATCAACAAATATAATGGCACATCTTCTTGCTAGATGAGCAGCCGATCAACACTTCCAAGGAAATGTATTTGTTTTCCCAACCCTACATTCTATCGTATCTTGTGATGATTCATTCAAGGCTCCTATGAACAATATCTATAAATTGTGATTTTATTTAAACAATGGAACCACTTGGAAAAAAAGAACAATTATTTGATTAGACGCTCTATACGTTTTTTATACCCTTGCAATTTTGACATGAAGAGTTGATCAAGGATCCTACTAGGAATCTCTTAAAGCTCTATCCGGGTAAGAGTTTTTTTTTCCGTCATTTTATCTAGTCTGGTGAATGACAATAAACGTAAACAGCAACTAGCCGGGACCCTTTGAGCAGGCTCCTGTTATGTAGAAAGCAAAAGTGTAAGAAAGTCTATTAAAAAGTGATTGGTCAATATTCATACAAAGGACAATTATATGAAAAGCCATGCAAAACTCATTCTTGAGCATATGGACCTTACAAAATGGGTTTTCCGAATGTCTATCATCAGCTGGGCAAGTACACCATTTTCTTCCAAAATCAATGAGCACCATCGACCTCCAATTCTAAAAGAGTTCCAAGTTCTAACATCCTCTACTTGAGGCAACTTAACCCCGGTTTGGATTGAAAATTCATATTAACTCACCTTAACTTATTTCAATTCATCTTATTTTATCATTATAATTTTTTCTAATTTCTACACAAAATGTAATAATTAACAATTCAATTTTTTTAAATTATAAAATAATAATAATATTAAAAAATAATATTTTATTCAACTCATCTTTAAATTCAAACGGTACGTTAATGTTTACTTCTCGTTTTCATGCAAAAATCCTATTTATTGTACTAATGCACTGAAAACAGTTCATGAATGATCCAAGTTTAACATGCTGTATCTATTGGACGAATAAAAACAGTTCTAACATAATTGAGTTAACAAATATGTTAGGGACAGGTCCGCGCAGGGACTCCTTTAAGTTAAAATAGATGAAGGTTATTTTTCATCATTCGTATAAACTCAACACATCACTTAGTCGCTTGATTATAAAATATGCATATATAGACTTAATCAATCCCTTAACACTGAGCTAAGAGTTGATGAGCTGATGGCACACGACCCCCATCTCCAAACATGGGTTAAAAACCTCCATTTATCATTTTATAAAATAAAAAAGAAAAAAAAATCCCTTAACATTAACGTTTGGTTACGCAGTTCAGATAAGATGAGATAAGATATTTTGTTGAAAGTTAAATAAAATATTATTATAATATAATTTTTAATAATATTTTTAGTTTAAATTTGAAAAAGTTAAATTGTTTATTATATTTTATATGAAAATTTAAAAAAATTATAATTATGAGATGAGATATCTTGTTGAAAATTAAATTTTTAGTTTAAAATTTAAAAAAGTTAAATTGTTTATTATATTTTATATAAAAATTTAAAAAAATTATAATTATGAGATGAGATAAGATGCTAAGAAATTAAAGATTTTGTATATCCAAACCGAAACTAAGAAAAAGACAATTAAAAAATTTTAATTATTAGAGGTGGCCTGCCGACAATCACCGCCCTACACTGGCATCGAAGGTGCCGAGATTGACCATGTTGGCTCTAATTCCGGCCATATCCGAGTCCCGACCACGACAACGCTGATTCTAGCCATGTCGGTTTTGCCCATTTTAGCACTATTCCAGCACTAGTTTGGCCAAATCCGGCCATTCGTCATCAGTGAACATTTCAGTTCATGGTGGTGGCCACCATCTACTACTGATCGATACCGGATAAATTGTTTTAATAATTGCTCTCTTGGGATAGCAACTAAAAAAAGTAAAGGGAGATTGTTTTTAAAAAAAATTAGGATTAGTAACTTTTAGGTTGAGTCTTTTCTATTTTAATGTTGTAGTAATAATCCAATGCGATTTAGATTATTTTAAAAATTTTGTAACAACGAAATGACAATCTATATGATTGGAGGGTAAAAAACCTATTATGTCCTAATAGGCTAATAGTAGATTCTCACATAATAATTACTACTTAGGAGTAGTCATTATTTTTACAATATAAATGAAGTAATTAAAATGTATTATAAGATTTCAAACTATAAATTCACCCCATCCTAACATCAACTTATTATACTAGATTTCATGGTATAGTTTCTTAAATCATATGTATTATGTTCTCTGATTGATTGAATTGTAAATTATGATTGTAGAGTCATTTAAATATCTGATAGATGGATCCAAGGATACGAAGTAGAAAAGCCCATGTAATGGGCTCAACGGGACGTGAAACCTACAGGAACACTGTAGATTCGGGTTCCCAAGGTCATATCGCCCCCGGTAAGACTATTATGGTAATCAACCTTAATGACATATATATACTTCTGAAGAAATGACGAGATGCTTGGGGTATTATTTCTCGGGATGTCAAACCATTCTTTATGTGATCATATCCCAAGATTTGAGGAAAATATATTATCCTTATCAATGACAATTCTCTCTTATATAAGGGACCAACACCAATAAATCCATGTATATAATCTTCAGATCCACCCTTTTTACCAAGTAATACCTCCATATTCCTGATTTAGGTATCGGAGGTGCATCAGGCACACTTAGCCCCTTTTTTCTTCCTTTATGTAGGTCCTTGATTGAGATCAGTTGGTGGTGAAAAATGTCATCAATAGTGGCGATGTCTCTGGGATCGATACAAATTACTTGAACACTGTCAACAAGATTTCCACATGCCTACTTCGACACGCTCTGCAAACATGGAAGTGCGACTTATAGAGATGGAAGAATAATAAAGAAAATGAGATGGAAACCCTCCAACAAGAGATCAAAAGCCTAAAACGAAAAAATCCAGCATGCAATGAGGGAGCAGCACCAAACCACAGCGAACAATTGGAAGGAGAAGCGCACAATGCAGGTAGAACGAATGCCAAGGAAGCGGAGAAAAAGAAGCTGCATGATGAATTGTGCAGCCTCATTAACAAATATAAAGAGATGGCTAGAAGGATGGGAGGATCATCCTCAATCGACTAGCTACTTAACTACACAGACTTACCTTATAGTTCGGAAGTAATGGTTGTCCCACTCCCACCAAAGTTCAAAGTTCCACAAATAGAGCTGTACAACGGGTCACGAGACTTGGTCAACCACATGGAAAATTTCAAAGCACACATGACCCTCTATAGGTTCCCATGAGAGGTAGCATTCAGGGATTTCCCATTGACATTAAAGGGTGTGGCAAGAAGTTGGTTAAGGGCCCTACGACTAAGATCGATCGACAACTTCGAGGAATTAGCCAAGCAATTCCTAACACAATTCATGGCTAGCAGGAGGCGAAAACGACCCTCGGTGTGCCTTCTTGCCATCAAACAGTAGGCAGTAGGAGGGTGAAAGCTTGAAGACGTACCTTACCCAGTTCAATAAAGAGCGACTAGCTACCCACGAACAAGACAAGAAGATTACGCTGGCAGCCCTTCTAGGTGGGGTGTGGCCCTTGAAGTCCGTTTATGGTAGAACTTGCACGACGGACTCCGTCGACGTTAAGAGAATTTATGGGTAAGGCCGATGACTTCATCAATACTGAAGACACACTACAAGCTTTGATAGTGCCGCATAAAGTGTAGATGAAAGAAGAAGATAAGGACATCCAAAGGTTCAGTGGGTGAAGTGTATCGAAAAAGACCAACTAAAGTTATAGTGAGAAAAGACGAGAAAAGTGAGCACCCCCAAGGTGACATGACCTGAGGTCCACTCACAACAACCTGAGTGTGCGGTCAAATAACAAGTCGATAGATCAAACAGAAGGTAGCAGAGTGAAAAAAAGGATGACATTTTTGCGCTTATCACCTGAATGATACCAACTGAATGGAGGACTGTTTCACACTTTAGAGGTGAGTCGAGGAGCTGAGAGATAATGGCAAATTGGAACGTCTGATTGCATAACACTTGATGCCTAAAGAACAAGTGCCAAGGCAAGGAACAGAGCGAGATCGGGATAACCGGCAAAGTAAAAGTCCAAGAGGGCAACGACCATCAAGGGGGAATGACCGAGATACCCCTTGCTAGGATTAGAATAGCAATGAAGCACCCCTGGGCGAGATACGTACTATAGAAGGAAGGTTCGCCAAGGGAGGATCTTTCGTGTCTGATAGAAAAGCACACGCCCACAAAGCAAGATACGTGGAAGTAGGGGTGATAAACGGTCTGGTCGGATCCACCAGACCGGACTGAGATTTAGACCGGTCCGGTCCGGTCCACATTTTAGAGGATCGAAAAGTTTCGGTTCGGTCCACGGTCCAGGGTTTTTCCGGACCGGACCGGACCGAATGAAAAATAAATATATATATTTTATATATAATAATTGTACAATTAACAATATAAATTTTTAAATATATTATTAATACTTGTTAATATTATATAAATTAACAATATTTTATATATATCTTCATTTAACCTATCACTATTAACAATATAAAATTTTAAATATATTATTAACACTTGTTAATATTCTATGAATTAACTAATATATAATATCAATTAGTTAATTATATTATAATTTTCATCTAATTTATTATCATTGACCATATAAAATATTTTTTTATTGAATTTGTTACATAATCCACATTAATAAGTCACTTAATTTAATTTAGTATTTTAAATAAATTTTTTTTTATTAATTATTTAAAAAAAAATTAGGCTGGACCGACTGGATCGGTCCGGTCCGGTCCAGTCTGGTCCTGAAAAATGATGGACCGCCATCGCTGGACCAAACCGGACCATTTGCAGCCCTACGAGGAAGTATATGCGATCGACAAACCACACAAGCACTCGAGGCGGGGGAGCACAGAGAATATTTCCTTCGAGGAAGAAGATTGCGAAGGGGTTTTGTACCCATATGACGATGTGTTGGTAATAACATTGTCAGTCGCCAACTACACCACTCGGTGAATTCTAATCAACAACGGAAGCTCATCTGATATCCTCTTTTGGGACACCTTTACCAAAATGGCAGCCATCACCCACACCATTGAAGGGATTTTCTAGAGATGTAGTACAAACTTTGGGCACGATAACTCTACCTATCACGGTCGAAAATGGAGCCTAGATTGCCACTGATATGGCTAATTTTCTTCTCATCAAGGCCCCCTCATCCTACAACACTATATTGGAACGCTCGTTCTTAAACAACTTCAGAGCAATCACATCTACTTACCATCTGAAGATGAAGTACCAACCAGAAGAGGGAATTGGCGAAGTTTGAGGTGAGCAGGCCCAAAAATGAGAGTGCTACGTGCAAGAGCTTAGGTCGGGAGGTGCATACATCCATACTATAGACAACGAGGGTCAAGAAGAAGTTCCACCGCCACCACTTGTCTTTCTCGACCAAGGTGTAGAGACATAGGATTAAGACATTTTGTAGCAAACAAAACCCAACGAACCATTAGAATTGGTAGCCTTCCACGCAGAGCGGCCAGAAACCACGAGATGGGTTGGGACCAGACTCCAACCCGAAGTTCGAGAAGCCTTGAAACAATTATTGATTGAGCATAAAGACGTGTTTGGATGGAGCCATGAGGGCATGCCAAAAATATACAATGAAGTCATTGAGCACCATCTTTGTGTCAACCCAGCCATTAAGAAAGTCTGCCAGAAGAAGAGGTGTAACGCCCTGTCCCTGAGGGTCCGGTGAGTTAACTCATATTGCTTGATAATCGACTCCCATATTGCTTGATAATCGACTCCAACATTGCTAATATTCTTCCAAAAGCTTCAAATCAAACGTAAACACTTTAAATTTAATTAACCACACATACTCATATATAAAATCCTCAATACAGTAACCCCAAAAATTTCTAACTTCTCTATTTGTCACTTAAACTCACATTTCAACAATATAATTATCAAAAATCACCAATACTCATCGAAAGCTTTCTATTCTTAAGCCATTATTCTTAAGTCATCTCACTCAATTCTTCATAGTCTTGATCCTCAGTTGAAATATCCAAAAATCATCTGAAAATATTGGAGATAAGAGGTGGTGAGTTATCAACAACTCAGTAAGCAGAGAACATATACTAGTATGCAAACATGAGCATTTACAGATTTCAGAATGCAGAATAATATAGTTTATTTTCAAAATGCAGAGTCAGAACATGTTATCAAAAATATCAAAGCGAAAGTTCAAAAATATTCTTATTCAAATTCTTTTGGCATAGCATAACTGACTACTATCGTACCAGAGCATCATATCACATCAGAGGCTATGTTTAACCCCCGTGGTAGGGTTGTGCAAACCCTGGTAGCTAACCGAGTAGAAACAGAATGTGAATCTTCCCCTTATTTATTCTCGAAGCCCCGAGTATGCATACAGGAAAGACCACCAGAAAACCACTTTGTTTCCAAAATGGGTGCCCCAGAAACAGAACAGTTGGTACCAACCCAAACAGAAGCCACTATTAGCACCCGTGGTAGGTCAAATAGGTCACCATCTACAAACCACCTCTTGATTCAAAATGTCATGCCAAAAGTTTTTAGAAATCACATCATATCAGAGTACGGAACACCTTCAGAACAGAACAGAGTTTTTAGAAATCATATCATATCAGAGTGCAGAATATCTTCATAACAGAACAAAGTTTTCAGAAATCACATCATATCAGAGTACGGAACACCTTCAGAACAGAACAGAGTTTTTAGAAATCATATCATATCAGAGTGCAGAATATCTTCATAACAGAACAAAGTTTTCAGAAATCACATCATATCAGAGTACAGAACATCTACAGAACATAACAGAGTTTTCGGAAATCACAAAACATAATTTTATGCACAAACTTTCATATTCGCTTTCTTTTGCACAGTTCAGAAGCAAAATATAAAATAGCTCATGTCTACACTTGTCATGCCAAAAAATACTTTATTCTTAAACAGAATCTCATGAGTAATGCAAAACAAATAACTGAGGTAGTTCAAATCTCTTTTCATAACAAAACATGTTTATTTTCAAAAATCAACCTCAGTCCATTTTATTTTTATGCAAATCTAGCATAGGAACCCCGCTTACTTGGACGACTTAGCTTTTCAGAATTTTCCTCAAAAATGTCGAGTTGACTATAAATCGTCTATAAAAATAATCATGTAATTTCCGTAAGTTTTCAATCAATCACGGATTTCGATATTTAAGCCTAAATTTCTTAAATAACCTATTTTAATTCCTCAAGACTAAAAACCTTTATAATCTCAAAATATATCATCACTTTCTAAAATCACCAATATCTACCATAACCCACGTCAAACACAAAACACCAATATTTAAACCCGAAACAGCTAACAAATCTCATAGCATAAACCAATCACACCAACAACTCCATCATTCAATCCAACCGACCCCCTTACTCATCGAACTCAGTCCGGCACAACCAACCAATTCACAGTAAATATGAGTTAGCGCAAAAATACATTTAAATCTTCAAAGTTCTTTAGGAAACTACTTACAATGCTATAATATGATTTTTGAAAGATCACAGAGGTACTAGAAGTGACAACGCAGCAACAAAACAGTGCCAAATGCACTGTGGCCGTGGGCCTAAAAAATCCACTTTTGAACGGGGACAAACCAAGACCCGAGATTGCTAGGGTAAAGCTTAGGGATGTCGGTGAAGCTAATGGTGGTGGTGGTTGGCCGTGGTTGGCGGCGTAGAAGGTGGTTGAAGTGCAAAAATGCCCAAATCGAAAATGGAGTTGGTGGGGCTTCACCGGTGGCGGAACGGAGCTGGGGTTGGGTGCATTGGGTTGCTAGGAGGTCGATGATGAAGTAGTGAAGAAATGGTGGCCGGAGGTAGCGCGACAGCGAAGCACAAGCACAAGGAACACCGCGGCTTCAAGCCATGCGTGGAGGAGAACGACAACGAGTTAGGGGCTGAGCTTGGTGGCGGATGATGGCCGGCGAGAGGGGAAGTTGTGGCAGTGGGCGGTGTCGATCACGGGCGGCTCACGACGTCGGGCTGGGAGAGGAAGGAAAACGCACGAGAGAGAGAGGGAGGGTGGCGTCGCGCGGGAGAGAAGTAGAGGGAGAAAAGAGAAAAAGAAGAAAAAGAAAGAGGAAAAATAGAAAAGGGAAAAAGAAAAGAGGAAAAGAAAAAAGGAAAGGAAAAGAAATGAGGTACAATCCTCACATCTTGGGTCACAAAAAAAAATGATCTAATGAAAAAGATTTTAAAACAGCAATTCGATTAAAATAATTTAAACGTAATGATGAAATAAAAATAAAAATAATTAAACCCAACAATAAACTAATTTAATATGAAAAGAAATTTAAATGCATAACAATAATTAATATTAAGGAAACATGTCAAATTTAATTTTCACAAATTAAAAATTATAAAATAAACCCACTAAAATATGAAAATTTAAAGCAAGAGAATCAATTTTTAAATTAATAACAAATAATCCTTCAATTAAAAATACACTAAAATACGGGGTGTTACAAGAGGTCATTTAGCACTGAGAAATATGCGACCATAGCCAAAGAAGTTGACCGATTTCTCACTTTAGGGTTCATAAGGGAAGCTCATTGTCCCAAGTGGTTATCCAATGTCGTACTAGTAAAAAAGTCCAATAGAAAATGGACAATGTGTGTGGACTTCATCGACCTCAACAAAGCATGCCCAAATGACAAATTCCCAATGCCACAAATCGATGTGATCATCGACTCCATGACGGGATACTAAATGTTGAGCTTCACTGACGCCTACTTAGGATACAATCAAATCTGAATGAACCCAGCGGACGAGGAGAAAACCTCATTTGTGATTGACTGAGGACTATACTGCTATAAAACATGAGGGTGACATACTAGAGACTCATGAATCAAATGTTCAAGAAACAAATCACGCAAAGTATGGAAGTCTGTGTCGATGACTTATTGGTAAAAAGCAAAGAACCGGCCAACACTTGGAAGATTTGAAGGAAGCCTTCGCCGTGCTATGTCAATACAAGATGAAGTTGAACCTCGCAAAATGAGCTTTTGGCATCGACTTGGGGAAATGTCTAGGCTTCATAGTGTCTGAAAGGCGGATAGAGCCTAACATAGAGAAGATCAGGGCAATCACGGAGATGAGGCCCCCTTGGAACATCAGGGAAACCCAGAGACTGATCGAGAGAGTGGCAGCATTAAACAAATTAGTGTCCAGGTCCACCAACAAATGCCTGACATTTTTTAGGGTTCTGCGCAAAGTACACCCATTGAAAGACGATTGTGACAAGGCGTTCCAAGCGCTAAAGTAGTGCCTATACAACCCGTCGCTACTAAGCCAGTCCGAGCAAGGATACATGCTCTATGTATACCTGGTGGTTTCTCCCCATGCAGTGTCAACAGCACTCATCAAAGAGGAAGGACAAGTTTAGGAACCGATGTATTACACAAGGGGGTTGGAGAGTCAAGATACCTGCAAATGGAGATGCTAGCCTTCGCGTTGGTGACGACAGTAACGTGGTTGCAACCCTATTTCCAAGCTCACTCGATTAAGGTCTTAACGGAAGCTCCCCTAAAGGATATACTAGGGGTGCTACCCGCCCCCTACGGGGCGGGGTAGCCCCCACCCTGACCCCGCATAGGCGGGGGGTCAATGTTGTAATCTGCCCCCCGCCCTCGGAGTGCGGGGGCGGGGGACCCAGTCCCGACTGACGGGGTGCGGGTGGAGGGGGTCCTCCGTCCGCCCCTATTGGGTCAAAGGCCCACCGCTGAAATGGGCCTAAAATGGCCCAGAAACAGCTTTTGGGCCATTTTGCGCCCATAAAAAATTTTTGTTTTAAAAAAAAAAAGTTTCATGAATCATAAATGAAAATAATATATACATACACAATTTTATATAATTAAGACTAATGGAGTACTATTATAGACTACAAGTCTACTACCTAATAAATTAATAAATAATAATAATAACTAAGCTATTACAAAAATAAAATGGAAAGTCTAAACAATTACAAAATTACAAAGAAAAAAGGGTCCAAGGGACATTGTATCAACATTACAAAATTACAAATCAAATACATAATACATACATTTGATTCAAAATTCAAAAATCTAATAAATTAATAATCTAAAAAAATAGGTGAGCGGTTTGGGTCTTTGACTGTGACATTTGGGGCGGCCGGATGAGTAGTCTTTGACTCTTTTGAGGCTTGAGCACATGTTCATATAGCAGTGGAGGTAGACATCGTTTGAGTCGTCTCATGTGTTGCTATAACAATCAATACTAAAATTAATACTTATGAAATTGAAATGAATATAAATAAGTCAAAATAATAAAATAAAAACAATAATTACCAAATGGTCCATATCCAGACTGATCACCATCCTATTCGTCGGTCTCTTTAAAATCTAAAACATCCGGAACATAAATATCATTTCCCATTGTCCAGCTCTGTGTACATATCAATGCCTCCACAGTTGTAGGAGACAATGAACTACGGAAATGATCTAATATGCGCCCCCCGGTACTAAAGGTAGACTCCGAGGCAACGGTGCTAATAGGGATGGCCAATATAAAACGGGCAATCTCAGAAAGGATGAGATATTTCTTTGATGCTGCCTTCCACCATCCTAAAATGTCAAAATCATCATCATCTTGAATAACATTATTTGACAAATAATTGTCTAATTCTGAAACCACCTCCGTAGATTGATGAACTAGTGTGGGATTATGTGCGAGGGTCTTAGTCCATGCCAATTTACGCTTCTTTGTTGCCCCGGTGTCTGGAGGAGGTGTTGGGATAGGTGTAGGTGTAGTAGATGCAGTACCACCCTTAATTGCATTAAACTCATCATAAAATCTATAAAGGGTATCTCGGGCCATCTCACCAATAAGATCAGTCCATGCCTGATCATACGCAAGTCCCAAACCATATAACATGCCTGAAATTTTTAGACTGGAATCAAGAATAGTAGCCCCATATAACAAAATATTAAGTCTAGTCAAATCTTCCCAATAGTTGTCAAATTTGACCCTCATACTCAATGCCATCCCCCTCATCCTTAGATTGAAACCCCTACACATGTCGTCTAATTCTTCTTTCACCCTACATATTTGTTGACAAAATTCATAGCATGTAGGGTGCAAAAAAGTAGATAACTTCAACGTGACATCATAAAAAAGCCCAAGAAAATCAACAAATGTAGCAACTACCTCTCAATCATCATCATTAGGCAATCCTAAACCCCCGTGCTCATCAAAATATTTGACATATTGAATGTTTTCATCACGCAATAATTGAAATGTTTTTTTATATTCTTGGGCTGCCTCCAACATCAAGAAGGTTGAGTTCCATCTGGTAGGAACATCAGTACAAAGACCCCTCTTTGATGTTATGCCCACAGTCTTCGAAGCAATCTTGAATTTCTCCAATCTAGAAGAAGAAGACCTCACAAATTTCACAGCCAATCTAACTCATGCAACTGAGTTATCAACATCTTTTAACCCCTCAGTCATAATTAGATTCAAGATATGTGCAGAACATCTAACATGTAAATATTCACCACCCAAGAATGTCTTATTTGCCTCTTTAAGATAAGTCTTCAGATATCCCAAGGTGACATTATTAGACGAGGCATTGTCAACCGAAACTGTCAAAACTCGTGTCAACCCCCACTCCTTTATTGAGGCCTCTAAGGCCTTCCCAATTGTCTGACCCTTGTGATCAGTTATTTGACAAAATTTAATAATCTTTTTATGAAGAATCCAGTTAGAATCAATGAAATGGACAGTCAAAGACATATAATTAAAATTTTGGATAGAAGTCCAAGTATCAGTTGTGAGGCAAACTACCAAATCCGTCAATTGGCCTCTCAAAACATCTTTATATTTCCAGTACATTTTTTTAATATCCTTTGCCACAGTGTGGTGAGAAGGAAGCATAAATCTAGGTTCCAATTCTTGGAACCCTCTCCCATCCACAAACTGAAAAGGTAGCTCGTCTATGATAACCATACGAGCTAACTTCGTTCTACACTCATCAGCATTATACTTTGTGAATCCCTTCAATGTTGGACCCTCACTACTCCCATCCGCCATTTTTTTCAGTCCAATTTCTAGTCTTGATTGACTCTTCTCCAGTAAGGATCATAATATTGGACTCTTCTTACATTGTTCCTCTAAATGGACCTTTAACTGGGATGTACCATATTTCCTATAGTGACATCTATATATTTTCTCACAATAATTACATTTAGATTGTGGGTTATTAGGGTCACTACCCTCTAGTTTGGTAAAATGAGACCAAATTACGGAAACAGGTTTCTTACTTTGTGTGGGCTTAGGGGCGGGGCAAGATGTATTCCCACTCCCAAGAGTTGGAGTAGGGTTAGGTTCTGGGGCAGGGATACTGGTAGGGGTGGGAGAGCTATCGGTGAAATCCCTTTGAGAAGACATTCCTGATTCCACAACACAATAAAAAATAATAAAATCAATCAATATACGACATAATTCCAAAAATGCACTTATCAATCACATTATTATTTCCACTAACATTGGTTTCTAAATAAATTTAATAGTTAATAGAATTATAGACTTATATTTCTTCACGTAAACAAGCCATATTCATATATAAGTTATAATTGTTTTATAATATGCGTTTTTTGGGCCATTAAAGATAAACCTACAAATAGTTTACAACTATTTTGTAATTCTATTTAAAATAAAGAGTAATTATGTAAGATTGAAAATACTTTTTAATGATGTGGTACAATTAATATTAGTTTTTTTTTTTTTTTACAAGTAATCAATCATATTAGTTTATGAACCTTTAAATAGTAAAATAATTATAAAAAACATAACTTGAAATCCCTAAATTGAAACCCCTAAAAAACATAATAGTCAAATTTATCTTTTTTTAAAAAAAAAAAAAACATTAGGGGTTTCAATTGAAACCCCTAACTCAATTTAGGGTTTCGGATTGAACCCCTAAATCAAAATAGGGGTTCAACTTCAATCTGAAACCCTAAAATTTTAGGGGTTTCAATTGAAACCCCTAAATTGAAAATTAAGGGGTTTCAATTGAAACCCCTAACTCAATTTAGGGTTTCAGATTAAACCCCTAAATCAATTTAGAGGTTTCAGATTGAAACCCCTAAATTTCAAGAATGGGTTTCTGCCCATTTCACTTTACTTATTTGTTTTTTTTTTTATATATAATTTTAATTATATATATATATTAAGCAGGGCGGGGGCCCCCGCACCCTGCTTAAGCAGGCCGAAACCCCCGCCCCTCATAGGAGGGGTCGGGGTGAACGGGGCGGGTCAGTGGGGTGTGAGGCCCCGCTGCCGACCCCTAGGATATACTACAGAATCCAGACGCTTCAAAATGCTTAGTGAGCTGGTCGATTGAATTGAGTGAATTCGACATTGATTACCTCCCAAGACAAGCAACAAAGATGCAAGCTCTGGTAGACTTTATCGTTGAGTTTTCTAGCTTTCTTGAAGAAATAGCAACTACTCAGTCAAAAAACCCTGGTAGGTCTTCATCGACGGCTCATCCTACCATGTTGGCAGGGGAGTAAGGTATACATAGTAAATGACTCTGGACACGAACACCACTCCATGACGAAACTCGACTTCAAAACCACCAACAATGAAAATTGAATACGAAGTGCTAGTGGCTGGACTTTCAATAGCAGAGGCACTAAAGGCCACCGTGGTTGAGGTAAAGGTAAACTCCCAAGTGGTCATTAATTAGGTGTTGGGGGTGTACGTAGCAAAGAGCAAAAAAATGAAGAAGTACTTGCATGACATGGGAGAAGTAGGACCGGTTTTGCCATTTCAGCATTGAGCACATATCAAGGGAGAGTAACAGCATAGAAGACAAATTGGCATGAACGACCTCAGGAATGAAAGACTGTGCCTTGCCATGGGAGGTTGAAAAAAGGGTGATAAAAGTCACCGTTGTTGGGACCAAAGTCACAGAAATGGCGGAGAGCCAGAGTTGGCTCGAAAAGTGGCGAGGTACCTAGACTCGGAGTGGTGGGCTTGAGAAGTGGCGAGGTACCTAGACATGGGAGAACTCCCAATTGAGAAGGAGGAAGCAAGGAAAATCAAAAGAAGAGCTACACGGTTCACCCAGATCGACAAAATTCTTTACAAATGAGGCTTCTCGACCTCCTTGCTAAAGTGTTCTCCCCACAAGAGGCATAATACATCCTAGCAAAGGTGCATGAAGGAGTGTGCAGGAACCACTCTGAGGGAAGAGCTTTGGCAAAAAGGTTGCGAGTGCATTCTACTATTGGCCACATGCCTTCAAGGACATGAAGGAGTTTGTTAAGAAATTCATGAAGTGATAGATGTTTGCCCCAGTATCACATTGCCTGCCAGGGGAACTGACCTCCATAATGTCCCCATGGTCGTTCATAAAGTAGGGGGTGGACCTAGTAGGACTCTCCCACCAGGGAAAGGAGGAATAAGATTCGTGGTCATTGTTGTAGACTACTTCACCAAATGGGTAGAGGCAGAACCCCTGGCAATGATCATGGTGAGAAATATCAACAAGTTCCTATGGAAAACCATCGTATGCAAATTCAAAATCTCCCAAAGCATCATTCCGGATAGTGGGTGACAGTTCGACTCGGAGCATTATCGGGATTGGTGCATGGAGCTGGGAATTTGGTTCAAATATTCTTCCCTGGGACACCTCCAGGACAACAGGCAAGTAGAAGCGACCAACAAATTCCTGCTCGGGATGCTAAAGAACAGACTTACGAATAAGAAACGAGATTGGACAAAAAAGCTCCCAGGTGTCCTATAGGCATACAGAGCCATGGTAAAAGCCTTGACAAGAGAGACCCCATTCTCTTTAACATACGAGAGCAAGGCTATGGCTCAGGTAGAGATAGGGTTGCCAACATATTGTGTCAAGTATTTTGACCAACAACAAAACGATAAAGCACATGAAGAGAACCTCAACTTGCTAGACAAACACCGAGACGAAGCTCAAGCTCAAGCGATCCTTAACAAAAGGAGAACCGAACAGTATTTCAATTGGAGAGTTAGGCCCCGACCCTTCAAAATAGGAGACCTGGTCTTAAGAGAAGCCAAAGTAACCATGCAGAAAGAAGGAAAACTTGGCCCCTGTTGAGACGGACCATACGTAGTGATTGCCAACCCACAACCCGGCACATACCGCTTAAAAGACGCTAGAGGAAAGGAGTTTCCATACTCATAGAATGCAAAGCACCTAAAGAAATATTATCCTTGATTACGTAAAGCTTGAAGAACTTTGAATAAAGTTGATGAACAAAGCAATTGGTTATTTCTCTCCACTCACCTTCTTGCCCAAAGCTCCTCGACAACTAATGTTGAGTCCAAAGACTCGATGTGGGTAAACAATAGGGCATGCAAGTCTCCAGACTCTACGGCCCTCGACCACTAATGTTGAGTCCAAAGACTCGCTATGGATAACCAATAGGGCGCAAGTCCTCAAACTCTGTGACTCTCGACTACTAATGTCGAGTCCAAAGATTTGGACTCGATGTGGATAAACAATAGGACATGCAAGTCCTCAGACTCTACAACCCTCGACCACTAGTCCAAATATTCGTTGTAGGTAAATAAAGGGGCGTGCAAGTCCTTAGACTCTGAAACCCTCGACCACTAATGTCGAGGCCAAAAACTATCTATGGATAAATTGTAAAGTGCACGAGCCCTTAGACCGCACAATCCTTGCCATAACAATGCTCGAAAAATGCATTAAGGATATCGAAGCAAACACAGAACACATAAAGCAAAATAATAAGAAACAACCATCACGACTCATTGGCACGAGATAAAGTATCTATTCACTCAAAATATCAAGTTTGTACAAAGATGGCTAGGGTAACTAAGAAAGAAAAAATAAAGTTGGAGGAGTTGAGGCAAGGAAAGCATCGGGCATGGTTTCGTGCCCAAGCGAGTCAACATATTGGCGAGTAGCTAACTCGTGGTTCAGAGTCCTCAAGTCACTGTGGGGATTCGTTAGCAAGAAGGCTCTCAACCTCTCTAGACTGGCACCATAGCCGTAACCAAAAGTTCTCTTACAAGCCGATCTAGCCACCAGAAGTTGAGGAGGAAGGCGAGCAACCTCCTCACCAGAAGCAACCAACTCAGAATCCAACTCCTTGAGATGCTGGTCGCGATCTCTAACCCTGTTGTCTAGTCAATACAGGGAGTTCAACAGCTCTACCTTTTGTTCATCCCTTCACAGTCATCTTTCATTGCCTTAGGCTGATTGGACAACTCCTCTAACTCTCCCTCTTTTCCTCTAAGTCTAACGCCAGGCTGCGGCGTGCCTAAATAGCATCTGCCGCAGTATTTGCTAACTATACGCAGCACTTCCTTACCCCCTCTAACTCCACCTGAAAGTGGGACAATTTCTCTTGCTTGGAATAACACTCCTTTTGAAGCACTCTCAACTCGAAGTGGTTGCGAGCAACCTCCCTCCTCACCTAGTCGGGCTCTTCGCCGAGAACAACCCCATCTTCCTGTAGGCCAGCCAAGTCGACCTCCAATGACTGGATATACTCGCCAGCTTGGTCGATGACAACCTCCAGCTCGATCTTCTTGGTATCCAGACACGCAATTTCCTTTCGCACCAGGAAGGCGAACATACGCCTAGACCTTACTTTATCTTCCAGGCCGGACTATTCGTCGACGTTCCAGGCCGCCGACTGGTCAATTCCCAACCAAAACCATATATATAAAGATCCAAGCCCAAAAGGAGCAACGATGACTCAATTCGACAAATTGCTTACTAAGGAAAGGAAGTTCCTCAATCGAGATGCCATAGCCTGAACAGAGTCATCTCTCTCAGAGGACCCTACTGCAAGTGGGGCCAGAGATGAACCAATGCCCTCATCGCCTATGGGGCAGGGGCCTCAAGCCACGGAAAGACTCCAAAAGATAAGGGTTGGGATCACCCTTAGGGGCCTTAGACTCAATCTCAACCTCAACAGTAGGTGGCGAGTGCACCACGTTACACATGCTGTGTCGCCATTCGCCCGAATGAGGAAGGAAGAAAGCCCCTCAGTAATGGGAGGTGAAGAAGCCCCCTCCTCACCCCCAAAAAGGCATTGAAGGGGGAGGAAGGAATCGAAACCCGGCCCCCACTTAGCTCCAAGTTGAGGTGAAGTATCGGAATTTCACTTCCAAATGTAGTAGAGGGAAAAGAGCCCAGGGTAGGCTCCTCTTCCCTGACCTTTCGTTGAGAATCAGTCCTGACTTGAACCTCGTCAGTTGAAACTCTAATCTCGGCTCTGCCAGTCGAGATCGTGTCATGGTGGCCAACAATAGAGTCCGTAAGGCCACAAGTAAAAGCGGAGTCGATGTCTGCATCTTCTTCATTGACCAACTCCAAGGCGACTAGCGGGGTCAGTGGTGAAACAAAGTCAGGCGACCATACAGAGTCGAGTCCCTGTGAAGGGAACTCAAAGTCAAGGGTAGTAGAAAGGTTCAAGAAGGCTTAGCCAATCAAATCGCCCAAGCCTTCAGAGTTCAGGGAGCCCTCTCAGATAGGAGATCCATGAGATAAAGGTTCAGCCGCCCCCTCAACCTTGCTGCAGAACCACTTCCCTTCCTTCTCTAGCGGGGTAACGGTGGCCCTTTTCTTGCCTTGGGAGGTCTCAAGCTCCTTTGGCAGGCGGTGACCACTGATGCGAGAGCAGTCAGGCATCACAAAGAACCTATCAATATGGGCCTGCATCAAAAGGACCTTCGTCCAAACAGACTCCTGTTATGCTCAACCTAGGAGTAAACCCTCTCCACATGGACTTGTTCCCGTTAGGAAAGGGTAATAGTCACAGCTTATCATCAGGGACTTTTTCCCAAATGGCAGAGATTGGAAATTCTGCCTTATCGGCCTCTCTACCAGGAAATTCCCATCCTTGCCCAAAAATAAAGAAATTTTTTTTTTTCTGCCATTGCTTGGCATTCGAGTGGTGACCCTTGAAGCGAGCAAGGCAATAGTGAGAATAGGAACAGAGAGGAAGTTGTGCCGGTGCTAGCTTCAAATAGTCGAGGATGTTGCGCATTGGGCGACAGAAAGGAAGTTGTAACCCATGAGAAAGGGAGCAAACCGTAAGGACCACCTTCTCAGCAAAGCCTTATTCATTGACGACCCCTTGAGAACCACGGAATCGGGGATTCCACACGAATCCCTCAGCTTTTGAAGGTTCGCCTTGGTCAAGCTAGACGACTAGTCATAACCCTCGAAATAGGGAACATCATGAGTAGAAGAGGACTTCAGAGGGGGAGAGCTACGAGAAGAAGGATGAGAAGAACTCTAATGAGCCATGGAATTAGATGAAGAACTTCAAAGAAAAGAAAATGAGTCTCGACGAAGAACACAGACAATAAGGAAAAGAATGTGCAAAGGTGAAAGAGGTAACAGTGAAACGGAAGGGACCATTTATAACCTAGGGTGCGAGGTTGAAATGTCCGAGGAAGAATATGGATAGTTTGACCGCACAATGGTTGCGAGCACATCCCACGATATAGTGATCTAACTAAGGGCAAACGTGAGGCTGTTGCAACCTCTTTGACATGCGAATACAAACAACCAATCACAGCAAATGATGTGATAGGTACGAACATTTCATAATATTTAAATTCTTGCCACACCAACGTGGTAGGAGTTTGCAGGGTAATTGGAAAGTCATTTAAATCTCTGATTGATGGGCCTAAGGATACGATGTAAAAGGCCTATGCAATGGGCCGTGAAACCTACATGAACACTAAGATTCGGGTTCACAAGGTCATATCGCCCCTCGATAAGATTATTAGGGTAATCAAACTTAATGACATATATATACTACTGAGGAAACGGTGAGATACTCGGGGTATTGTTCCCCAGAATGTCAAACCGTTCTTTCCATGATCATATCTTGAGATCTGAGAAAAATATACTATCCTTATCAATGACAATTTACCCCTATATAAGGGACCAACACCAATAAACCCATATATGATCTTCACATCCCTTTTTACCAAGTAATATATCCAAATTCTTGATTTAGGTAATGGAGATGCATCATACGCACTCAGTTCTTCCTTTTTACAGGTCTTTGACGGTGAAAAATGTAATCAACAATGATCATCATGATTGTATAATTAAAGAGCCTTGGTAGGTACAAGCAGTTTGACATACTAAATCGGGTATCGACGCTGACATGACTTTTTTTATTGAAAAGAAAAATTAAAAAAAAAAAATTGAGAGAAGAAGAAGGTCCTCTATTTCACGAAAATTATTTATGTCTTTAATTCACACTATTTTATTAAATAAATATCTTATATGATGCGCAATTTGATGCGTGAACTCACTTATAAGAAGATTTTTTCATAATTAAATCGCATGAATAAAACATAAGTAAGAATTGAGGCAGCATCCGAAGTTAAGAATCACTAATCATCACTACAGTAATAATGGAAGTCTTCTCGATTAATTTATTAATTACCAGCATAATTAAATATATCTCTGGGGGACATTATGGGCATTCGGTAGCAGAAAGAAGGGTAAAGAGGTAATTAAGGAGGGAATGAGATCTGGGCCTTGTCGCCATGTAATTATCGCAAAGATTTGCGATGGCGACTTCTTCTGGTCCCTCACCTTCTGGACCTTCTGGCTACTTCTCCGTCGAAATCATGTCTGATATTCCGACCAAACTGAGGTAGCACAATTTATGAAAGCTACAAAAGAAATTTTAGAAACAGAACAAAATTGAAAGAACCCAGAAGAGAATAAGATCGGACGGGAGGATTTTAGACTTTGAAAAGAAAGAACTAATTCTTTGGTGGGGGGGAAGATCGTATTTAATCGAGCAACCAAAACGGATTCTGGGTTTTGTTACAAAAATAGACAAAAATATGGCCCATTGGAAGCTCTTTTATCTTTCTTTGTAGTTATCAGCTTCGAAAGTTTGGAAAGTTCAACTTTCAGCTTCGATGTTTTTAACTAAGGTGATTGGGGGAGGGGTGTTTGGAATGTGAAATAGTACACTGTGATAAAGAACAGCAACAGAGACAGGTAGATAGATGCCTTTGGGGAGAGAAAGAGAGATAAGGGAGACGAGCGGATCTTGGAAAATCCTAAAAAGCATAGGACAAAATAAAATAAGCCGACGTGAAATAAATCCACCTATTCTAATAGCTCTTTCCCATCATGCAAACATTGTAAACCCCGGTCTTAATAGAGTTGAATACTTTCTCTGTTTGGTTCTGGGCTGTGTGCGATTCGCTGTTTGTTGTGTCTGTGTTTGTATCGGGATCAGTCTGTGGCATTTGATTGGTTGACTATTCAAAGGAGGAAAAGCAGTGAACGTACTCTTCTTTGTCCGGACGCCGTGAAATAAAACTTCACCCTTTTTTATTCGAGTTGGAGAAGACATTACGCTGTGTTTTTGTTTTCTGTATTTTATTTCCATTACACAAGAAGTGGGAGAGGGCCAGAGGCTGTTCTTTGGAATTTTCGTCGTTTCTTTCTTTCTTGCTTTTGTTTTGCTTCTTTTTTTTTCCCCATTTTTGGAGAGCCTTGCTTGCCTCTCAGAATAGAGTATTCGGATTTCCTCATTTCAAATTCTGGGTCTGCATGACCTTCTCTCTTCCTAGTTTCTAGCGTACAAATAGGTCTCTACCCGGGTGAGTGGGAAGAGAGTGAGAGAGCTGTTTTGCAGTTGTTAGGAGGTTTGCTTGGTTAGGAGGTTTAAATAAGCAAAACAATGCTGTAATTGATAAACTAAAAAGTTTTTCGGAACTCCTTTTATTTTCTTACTAAAAAAATGACAATACTTTATATTTATGCGTATACATCATTTTGGGTTTTCTAGCTTAGATATGAAGGGGGGTAACACAGAAACAAGAAGAAGAGGAGACAAAAGAGCAAGAGGGGTGAAAGGGAGTTTAGTACCAATGGGTCTGAAGATGCAGCAGGGCCACCATCAGTCTGTCGCTGTGAGATTGAATGGGCAAATGGGGACCAAAAGAGGGTACACATTCATTCAAGCCAACAGGGCTTGGCTCCCAAAGTTTCTGCTGCTTTGGATCATGGCGATGGCATTCTTGAGCATGACCATATACAGTAGGATGGATGCCGATAATAAAGTGCGAAGGAAGGAGGTACTAGGAAGCATGTGTGATCAGAGAGCTAGGATGTTGCAAGATCAATTTAGTGTTTGCGTTAATCATGTTCACGCTCTCGCCATCCTCGTTTCCACCTTCCATTATTACAAGAACCCTTCAGCAATTGATCAGGTTTGTGTTTCTACATGTGCTCGAGTTCTGAGCTAAAATTGTTTAGGCATCGTTTGGTTGCCAGTTTATTGAGGGAAAGAGAAGAATTTGGAATCCGGGCATCTTCGGCCGTTTCGTTCCCAGATAAATGAGGACTGTAGTTATATTTAGCCAGATTATTGTACAATATCTGTTTAAGTTGACTTTTCATGTTCACAGGAAACGATAATTGGGGTGTTAAATGCAGGTGATTATGGAGTGTTTGTATTTTTCAATAGAAGTTAATTAGGTGCTGTTAATTGCAAAAATGCAGGGAACTTTTGCCGAGTACACAGCTAGAACCGCTTTTGAGCGGCCATTACTGAGTGGGGTATCCTATGCACAGAGAGTGATTAATTCGGAAAGGGGAAATTTTGAGAGGCAAAATGGTTGGACGATAAAGACAATGGAGACGGAGCCTTCACCTGTGCGAGACGAGTACGCTCCTGTCGTATATTCTCAGGAAAGCGTTTCTTACCTTGAATCACTTGACATGATGTCTGGAGAGGTACTTCGCTTAACTTGCTTAGAGTTTATGGTACAAGTAATGTATAAGTTTGGTGTTTCATATGGACTGCAAATTTGCCTCTGCATAAAGTAGGAAGACAGAGAAAACATTTTGAGGGCGAGGGCTACTGGGAAAGCCGTTTTGACAAGCCCTTTCAGGCTGCTGGGATCTCATCATCTTGGTGTTGTGCTGACATTCCCGGTTTACAAATCGAAGCTCTCTTTGAGCCCAACAGTTCAAGAGCGCATCGAAGCAACTGCAGGGTAAGTCCTCTGAGTTTTCCTTTCTGATTGTAAGACTTTCTCAAAGTTTATGGTTGGCTTTGTTTGTTAAGTGTGTGCATTTAACAGTTTATGAACCCATTGAGTTTGGCATGGTGTTATTAGGTTGACCTGTAAACTGACCAAATGGGAACTTGCATCTTTTTGAGGGTTGTATTTGGTGAAAGGTGGTGGTTTGAGGATGCAGTGTGTGACGCCCCACCATATCACGTCGCACAATAGATGAGAAAAGCATGATAGGGATAAATGGATATGCAAAGGTGCATTGAGTGTCAAATTTCTCATTGGTTCCTTACTAGGTGGAATTTAACTTTATAATGATTCCAGTTAAATAAAAAAAATAACTTTATAGTGATGCAACATTGTTCCAATTATAATTTTGAGTAGTCATTTTGGAGTATAAACATAGATGTAGCTTGAGTTTTTCTAAGGTTGTCACTAACGATATCTTAGTCAAATTACTATCTCCCTTGTACCACTGAACACTTAGTATCATCTGGATCTCTTTTCCCGAGACAATATTGTTTTTTACAGGAAATTTCTTCCATTTTCCTCCATATGCCGTTGAGTGTTCTGCCAAACTGGTTGGAGCAATATCCTTTAGCCCGGACTCTAAATTTGCCATGTCCTTTAAGCACATGTTTCCATTAATATCATTCAAAATCATGTGCTCCTCACATGCTTGAGAGACACGGTAATTCTAAATAAGACTAATATATATATATATATATATATATATATATATATATAAAAGAAGCATGATTCTCTCCATTGGGAAGTGGATCTCTTCTCCTTGTTTTTTGATAGGTTGTACTCGAGTTGGGTGGGAAGCAACAGTAACGATGGACTGGTTTTGGGCCCATCTAAGAAAGGAATGTATGATATCTATAATGTTCTATTTGCTAATAGGATGTGCGGGAACCTATTAGTTAGGTTTGCCGCAGCTATGTCTTTATTATCTTTATATGGCATGTCTTTATGTCTTTATATGGCATGTCTTTATTATCTTTATTTTGTATAGTTAGGTTTTCCAAACTAGGGATAGCGTGAACAGCTAGGTGATTGAGAGAAAATCTCGGTTGTAATTGCTGTATAGTTTCTATATATATGAAAGGTCATAAGACGTGAAGGTCATTCAGACAAAATTGACATGGTATTAGAGCTATTTTCTGAACCAGAATATTTTGCTGTCTAAATCTCTCGTAGTCTCTTGGTTTAGCCCTTCAGGGTCTTTGATTTTCTAGTCAATTCTGTGGTTCTCGGTGGTGTGTTTTCTTTGAGGTTTTCTGACGTTGCTTGGTTTCTGTCTGGTTTTATCAAGGTATTAGTTGCGGGTATTGGAAGTCAATATTGTTTTATGATGTTAGGAGAAAACACTATTGTGCGTTTTAATTGAAAAAATTACTTGGCCTGGGAGTTCCAATTTAGGATGTTTGTGAAAGGGAAGGAGTTGTGGAGCCATATAGAGATGTAAAGAGTAAAGCTCCTGACAGCGGAACAGATCTTGTTCAATGGGAAAGCAAGGATTCAAGAATTGTGTCTTGGCTGTTGGGATCTATTGAGCCTCACATGGTGAATAATCTTTGGGGGCAAACTTAGGTGGTATAGTATCGTTTTCCTTGGACTTTTATGGCTTGTTTGGAAACACAATTGTTCTCAGTTATTTTCATACTACTTCATTACTATTCACAAACTAATCACTACTATTTCAATATTATTCATAATTATGTTGAGATATTCTTAATATCCAAACAGACTCTAATTAGTGTAAATTGAAAGTAATAAAAAGATGTGAGAGTATTTTAGGCATATCTACAATCAAGACAACAATGCTAGAAGGTTTCAATTGGAATTGGAGATTGCTAACTACAGCCAAGGTAATCTGTCCATTGAACAATTCTATGGTGGGTTTCTTAATTTATGGAGCGAGTATTCGGGCATTATTCATGCCAAGGTTCCTCAAGAAGCACTAGGTGCACTTCAGGAGGTTCATGCAGAGAGTTAGAGAGATCAATTTTTGATGAAGTTGAGATCAGAATTTGAGACTACACGGGCTGGTTTGCTAAATCGTGATCCTGTCCATTTGACGAGTTAGAGGTCAAGCAAGTTTTAAAATCCATGGTGGGTGACAAAGCTCCAGGATCGAGGATGGCTTCTCTATGGATTTTTTTCAAACATGTTGGAAAGTGCTCAAAGAAGTTATCATGGGGGTCTTCCATGAATTCCATGAGAATGAAAGGTTTAAAAAAAGCCTAAATGCAACTTTTATAGTGCTCACTCGTTCCTAAAAAGCCTGGTGCTGTAAAGGAAAAACATTATTGTCCCATCAGCTTGGTGGGCGGGTTCTACAAAATTCTATCAAAAGTATTGGCGAATAGGTTGAGCAAACTGTTGGAGAAATTAATATCAAAGCCTCAAATTGCTTTTGTCAAAGGTAGGCAAATCCTTGACTCAGTACTTATAGCCAACGAATGTCTGGATAGTCAAAACAAGTTGGGAGAGTCGAGGCTTTTGTGCAAGCTAGATATGGAAAAAGTCTATGATCATGTCAATTGGATATTTTACTTCATATGCTCGAGAGATGTGGCTTTGGTACGAAGTGGCGTAGATGGATTCATCACTGTATCTCTACGCCTTGTTTCTCTATGTTGGTGAATGGCACACCGAAAGGCTTCTTTAAAAGCTCATGAGGATTGAGACAATGTGACCCTCTATCTCCACTACTTTTTGTCTTTGCAATGGAAGCTTTTAGTAAGATGATTTCATGTGTCGTGGAGGGTGGATTCATATTTGGATTCTTAGTGAGGGAGGCAATCATTAGTTCGCTCAACATATCTCATTTATTATTCGCCAATGACCTTAATCTTTTGTGGGGCCAGGCATGATCAAATTCAAGCCTAGAGGGCTCTCTTATTATGCATTGAAGTGCATCAAGGTTGAAGGTAAACTTAGCCAAGTTAGAAGTAGTGTCAGTGGGGAATGTTCCTAATGTAGAGAGTATGGTGTTCATTTTTGGGGTGTAAGATATCTCTGCTGCCCATGAAATATCTTGACCTCCAATTGGGTTGAACGTTCAAATCGAAATCTATTTGGGACAATGTTCTAGAAAAAATGGAGATGAAAATAGCTAGTTGGAAGAGGATGTATTTATCTAAAGGGGGTAGGGTGACCCTAACCAAAAACACTCTTTCCAATTTACCAACTTACTTCCTCTCATTATTTCCTCTCCCCACAAAGGTGGCTCATTGCATGGAGAAACTTCAAACATGATTTTTTTTTTTGGGGGGGGGGGGGGTTAAATGATGACGAGTTTAAATTCCACTTGGTAAAATAGGCCCAATTTTCTCTCCCATTAAAGGAGGTTTGGGAATCCGAAACTTGAAATCTTTCAACAAAGCCTTGCTTGGCAAATGGTTATGGAGCACTATGAACGAGGGGCCTTGTGGAGAATTTTCATCGCATTGAAGCATGGGGAACCATGGAGAGGGTGGTGTTCTAATGAGGTGAGTGGGCCTTATGGAGTGGGGTTATGGAAGCATATAAGAAGAGGTTGAGATACATGCAGTAAATACTCGCTTTGCTGTGCGTAATGGATTAAAGGTCAAATTTTGGCATGATGTATGTGCGGTGATAGTGCATTCAAGGAAGTTTATCCACAAGTTTATGGCTTATCAAGAATGAAAGAAGTTTCGATTGCGGATCTATTAATCATATCCAATAGTCTTCCCCGATAGAATGTTACATTCCTTTGAGATGCACAAGATTGAGAAATTGATGTTTTTTCGGTTTTATTTGATCTTGTGTACTCCCATCTGTCGGGGGGAGGTGAAAACAAGATATTTTGGGGTCCCTCTAAGAAAGGGATATTCTCAGTCCGATCTTTCTACCACACTATGACCACTCATAACACAAATACATTTCCATGAAAGAGCATTTGGAAGACAAAGACACCTCTAAAGGCAACATTTTTTTGTATGAATGGCTTCTTTGGGAAAGATTCTCACTCTAGATAACTTGCGGAAATGTCGAATCATAGTCATGGATTGGTGTTGTATGTGCAAGAAGAGCGGTGAGTCCATTGATCATCTACTACTTCATTGTGAAAAACTGTGGAATGAAGTTTTTGCTCGTTTGGGATTAGCTTGGGTGATGCTGAGAAGGGTAAGTGACCTCCTAGCTTCTTGGAGTAGCATTCGGGGCAACTCTCAACTTGCACCTATATGGAAGATGTTATCAATATGCCTATGGTGGTGCATTTGGAGGGAGATGAATGATAGAAGCTTTGAAGACCAAGAACAGTTAATGGATGAGCTTAGAACTTTGTTTTTCAATATTTTACTTCATTGGTCGATTGTAATTGATTTTTATGGCATGACCTTCAATGATTTCCTTGGATCACTAAACTAGTATGCTTAGGCGTTGCTCTTGTATATGTCCCATATACTTGGGCTTTTGCTTGCTCTTTTGATCAATAAAAATTTTGTTTACTGATAAAAAAAAATTGTGAGAATGGTAGTGCTTTATGGAGTACGATTTTTTTCTTATTCGTGATAGAGTGGATGATGCCTTCCTGAGTAGTGGATCTCCTAGCATGTAAGAACCATCAATGTGAATTATTGTGGAAGATGACACCGGCTTGTATGGTGTATTTGGAAAGAAGTTGGCATTATTATAAAGACTTAGAAAAAAGTGTTTGAGGTCAAATCCTCCTTTCTTAAAACCCTGTATTACTATATAGTGGTCCACAATAGTGTAGAGTCTTCAATTTCTACTTTCCATGAATTTTTAGCAACTTCTCCCTTTGCTAGTTGGGTGAATGTTTTGTATAGTTCCTGTGTACTAGGGTAAAAGATCAATTCTCGATCATATTGGACTCTTATAGTGCTTGTAAAACTGTGAGATAAGTTGACCTATTGCTTCTTTCATACATTTGCCTTTTTTTTCCCTTTCATGTATTTGCTAAATTAGCCTCACGCTGAACTATGAGCTTATGATTTTGGTGATGGTTTGTTGACTCACATGCCATGTGAGCCTTACTCCTAGACCATGTTCATTACTCGCACCAGTCTTGGGCATTACTAACATCTGTGTGTCTTCCACTCTATTTTTTTTTGATAAGTAATAACTTTATTAATAACAATGTAATAGGCATAGCCTGAGTACACATGAAGTATACACAAGAAACACCTAATACATTCTAGAACTTAGAAAAACGAAGACAGGAACGCGTTTACAGCCCCTCCCTTCAGTACAACAGCAGAGAACCAGCTAAGTAGAGTGCTTATAAAAAAACTTCCAAAATGCATCTCTATTGCGTTCCCGATCATTAAAGCACCGCTCATTTCTCTCCTACCAAATACACCACATAATACACAAAGGCAACATTTTCCAAGCAGTTGCCACTTGGGAACAAGTATGCATTTAAAAGTTGGTCCAGCATGTTAGGAAATCGACCACTGCTTCTGGCATAACCCAGCACAGCCCAACCCTTCCAAACACACCATCCCATAGCACTTTAGCCATTTCACAATGAAGTAGTAGGTGGTTCGCTGATTCCGCTTCTTTCTTGCACATAAAGCACCAATCCACAACAATCATTCCGCGCTTCCTCAAGTTGTCAATAGTCTGAATATTCTCTATTGCTGCTGTCCATACAAAAAAAGCCACCCTTGACGGAACATGAGCCTTCCAAATCCTCTTCCAAGGAAAGCCAATATGGTGCTGATTTAGTATCACTTTATAAAAAGACCGAACTGTAAATTTTTTAGAGGCTGTTTGATTCCAACAAAGTTGGTCCCTGCCCTGTTTTCTTAACTCCACTGAATACAACTGTCTAAAAAAATCAGTAACCTCATCTACTTCCCAATCCTGGACAGATCTGGAGAAGCCTACATCCCAAAGCACCACTCCATTGGAAGATACCATCACGTCGGAAACTGAAGCTTGCTTATTAGTTGCCAACCTGAAAACAACCGGAAATGCTCGATATAATTCAATATCCCCACACCAAACATCAGACCAAAATCTGATTTTTGAGCCATCACCAACCGAGAAGTAAACTTGTTTTAGGAAGTGACCCCAACCTTTCCTAATAAACTTCCATAGACTCACTCCATACGAATCCCTACTCTCCTTGGTACACCATCCTCCCCAATCACTACCATACTTGCAATCAATCACCCCCCTCCACAATGCTTCCTCTTCCCCATGATATCTCCATAGCCACTTCCCCAACAACGCCTTATTAAAACTACATAGACTATGAATACCCAGACCTCCATCAGCAATCGGACAGCAGATTTTTTTCCAACTTACTAAGGGAATTTTGGTCTCCTCTCCCAAGCCTCCCCAAAGAAAATCTCTATATAATTTTTCAATACGATTGGCCACACCAACTGCTAAAGGGAATAAAGATAGGAAGTAAGTAGGAATATTTGAGAGAGTACTCTTTATAAGAGTAATCCTACCCCCTTTAGATAAGTAAGTCCTTTTCCAAGTTGCCAACTTCCTCTCTATCTTCTCGATCACCCTGTCCCAAATGTGTTTGGCCTTAAAAGATGCCCCTAACGGTAGTCCCAAATATTTTATGGGCAGAAATGCAACTTTACACCCCAGAAATTCAGCCAAGTGATGAATATTACGAACCTCTCCCACCGGTACCAATTCCGATTTACTTAAGTTCACTTTTAATCCCGAGATGGCTTGAAAACATAGCAGGACAGCCCTCAAAATTTGAATTTGTTCCTCAACAGCCTCACAAAAAATGAGGATGTCATCAGCAAAAAGCAAGTGTGATATAGTAGAGGGGCAACTAGATTTGGTTCCCACTAAAAATCCCGAGATAAATCCTGCTCCTACCACTGCCTCCACCATTCGACTCAAGGCTTCCATAACAATGTCAAACAAGAAGGGAAATAAGGGATCCCCCTGCTTCAAACCTCTAGAACTCGAAAAATACCCACAAGGCTGCCCATTAACAAGAATAGAAAAGCGGACTGTTGAAATGCAGTGACTTATCCAGCCACACCACTTATCACCGAAACCGCATCTTCTAAGCATATACAAAAGAAAATTCCAGTTTACATGATCATATGCTTTTTCCATGTCCAACTTACAAAGGACCCCCGAAGCCCCTTCCCGCATGCGGCTATCTACGCATTCATTTGCAATCAACACCGAATCTATAATTTGTCGTCCTTTAACAAATGCGTTTTGAGATTTGGAAATGATCTTCCCCATCACTTTGCTCATTCTATTTGCTAACACCTTTGAAATAATCTTATAG
Source organism: Juglans regia (assembly GCF_001411555.2). Classification (NCBI taxonomy): domain Eukaryota; kingdom Viridiplantae; phylum Streptophyta; class Magnoliopsida; order Fagales; family Juglandaceae; genus Juglans; species Juglans regia. The sequence goes on along the minus strand of NC_049913.1, from coordinate 27,340,130 downwards.
ACACTACTTACCAAGCTAATTGGGCGAAACTCTTTCAACTCCGAAGCACCCACTCTTTTTGGAATTAAGGTAATAAAAGTGGCATTCAAACTCTTCTCAAACTTTTGAAACTCATAGAATTCATGAAAAACTTTCATCACATCCTCCCGCACAAACTCCCAACAATCCTGAAAAAATGCCATAGAAAAGCCATCCGGCCCGGGAGCTTTGTCTCTCCTCATTCCACACACCACCCGATGCACCTCAAGCTCTTCGAACGGCCTTTCCAGCCAACTTTTTGAAGAAGCATCCACCGTTGCAAAGTTCAATCCATCTATCTTAGGTCTCCAATCTTCCGTCTCACTAAGGAGGGAACTAAAATACTGCTCAGCATGCTCTTGGATCTCAGCCGGTAATGTAAGCAGATTATTTTCAGCTCTTAACATCTCAATAGCGTTGTTACGTCTATGAGAATTGACCATTTTGTAGAAGAAGCTAGTACACTTATCCCCCTCTTTGAGCCAAAGAACTCTCGACTTTTGCCTCCATGATATTTCTTCCCTCAAAAGAACCCTCTCAAGTTCTATTTTTACTTCATTCATCCTAGACAAACTCTCCTCTCTATCCCCATCAGCTTCCAAGGATTGGAGCTCATCCCAAAGGATTTTTTTCTGCTGCTCAACATTCCCAAAAACCTCCTTATTTCAAATCTTCAGATCAGCTTTTAAAGCTTTAAGTTTACTAGTCAAAACAAAACTAGGAGTCCCCTCAAACCGGTACAACAGCCACCAATTTTTTGCCATATCGACGAAGCCCTCCACTTCTACCCACATATTCTCGAATTTAAAGTACCGTTTGCCCTCATGAATACCCCCACACTCAAGAATAATGGGGAAGTGATCCGATCCTATCCTTGGGAACCGTTTTTGGCACAACTTCGGATAATGAGCTTCCCACGACGATGAAACTAAAAATCTGTCCAATCTTGAACTGCCTCTAGAATTGGACCACGTATATTCACCCCACACCAACGGCAAATCCAGCAATTCTAAGTCGAAAATCAACTGTGAGAAAGCCTCCATTGCTGCAGTTATTGAAGAAAGACCCGCCCTCTCACTTGGGAATCAAACTATATTGAAATCCCCACATATGCACCGAGGAAGATCCCACATAGAATATAACTCTGATACTTCATCCCATATCAGGTTCCTATCCCGATCCCTATTGGGGCCATAGACACTTGCTAATGCCCATGACCACCCATCTTCCACGTTCCTTAAAACACATGCCACCATGTAATTTCCAATACACTCTTCTACCATCTTGACAACTCTACTATCCCACATGACTAGAACTCCACCAGAAGCACCAGAAGAGGCTAGGTAAGACTAGCCTACAAATGAACCTCTCCACAAGCTACTAATAACATTTCTGTCCACATTTTCTAATTTTGTTTCTTGAAGACAAACAACATCAATCTTCCAACTATGAATAATAGACCTGATGTGAAGGCGTTTATTGACATTATTGATCCCCCTTATATTCCACGACATAATTTTAGGCTTCATTAACAGATATGACATCCCTCCCTTTAAATTTGTTCCTCCCTAAGGTACCCTCCTTATTGTCATAATTAATGGAACAATGTAATCTTTTCAACTCCCGCTTCTTTTTCACAGATGACTGCTCTACCATGGATCGACCAGCTTCAATAACAACTAAAAGTGCCCTCAATTGTTCTTCATAACCCTCATAAAAGAGACCCCCACAGCTTTGAATTTTCTCCACTTGTTTAAAGACCCAATCTGAGGTTTTCTCTGACACAATTTGAAGAGGAGTCATCTGTAATGGAGATGAACTATCCATCTCCTCCTCATAAACAGCTACTTCGAGTTCTGGCACCGAGGCCATCCTAACTTGCTCTTCCAGCTCTTCCAATTCTTCTCTTTCAGACCTTTCAAACTCAATCTGCCTACTTTCTTCTAACAATTACCCCTTTCCACCATAGAGGTCAGAATCTCATTTTGTCCCTCAGCAGCCTTGCCATTTTCCCCAACCTCCCTCGTATGGGTGACCATAGAAGTCAGAACCTCACAATGTCCCTCAACATCCTCAACAATTTCCCCTGCCTCCCTTTCTAGAACATGGTGGACCACCAGAAGCTCCTCCGAAGCTTCCATTGTGCCTATCGACATATTCTGTGCCAATGGTGGAAGCGTTTGTGCTGATATCGGCTCCGATACATAGTCTCTGGCTTGAGCCGAAACTGTCTTGCCTTTGCTCCCGAGAGAAACAACTTTACTCCTCACGATTGACGTCGGGATCTCCTTCACTACTACCGTCGACTGAGTCTGTGCATGAGTCGAGTCGTTTGATTCTGATCTTACGGCAGAACTGCCTGGTTTCGCCCCTCCATGCTTAACGGACTCTGCTACAAGCAGCATTTCTTCCAACGAAGCTTCGAGAGCCTGCGTCATCACCATGGCTTCGCCGACGTCAGAGGCACTGACCCACCCACCTCTGAGTCCGCCCAGACCTGCGGCTTCTTCCTCCACGCCAAAGCTTTCGGCTGGTTGGGCTTGGATCCGAAATTATGTTTGGACTGGGCCTTACCTTCATTCTCAGACTCCGGCCCACTCCCCAGGCCCAAATTCGAACCCATAACTCCTTTACCCAAGACGCACCGTATCATCCTATTGACTTTAACAACCATCTCTTCCAAAGCTGCATGCATATCCTGCAAATCCTTCAAAATACTTGCATCATTTTGCCCAGACACGCCTCTGCCATCACCCTCCCGCCTCTGTGCACCTACCACAACAGGAGCTTCCCCTACTCTATTCAAGACTGCCAAAGCAAAGTTTCTCCCCTCTCGAGGTGTCTATAGAACCTCCAAGTACGACCGAGTTACTGTTGACGACGAAGATGGAAGACTTCTCCCCTGAGCACCTTTGTTACTCACCTCCCTCACGACTGCTGCAAGCCTCCTCCACCCCATTCCTTACCTTTCCCCAGGGATAAAGATGAAGCTCCGACGCCCCTCTCCACTATACTCCACTAGGGCCAAGAAACTGCCACGGGAATTGAAGCTCTTCTGCGCGATGTATCCCCTGTTACCATCCTTGTAAGCAGAATAATACACCTTCCTTCCATGCTGAGAACATTCCTCCAAAGCCCTTAAGACCCAGCATGCTGTATCCCAGCCCAACTTCAATGTTTGCGATCCTTTCCAACCCCTCTCCGTGATAAGCACTTCACGCCCCTCCGTCCTTATCTCAAACACCTTCGATTCAATTGCAATCCTTCTCATGATTAAGTTAAGCTCTTACATGCAGACACCAGCTCTTACTCATCCAGACTTCCGAAACAAAGTTTTGATTCAGAAGCAAGGACAAAAAATCTTAACACCCAACTGAGCTACATGCTAATTACCACAATGAACTACCACCAATGAAGGCCCTAACCAGAAACAAGGACAGGAAAAACCAAGAAAATGGAGAAAAGCAGAAAATGTACGGAGAGTAATAGCAGAGTACTCCCCGCTATCACTTTCCTCTTATCTATGACATGTGAAGGTTCAGCATGATCCCTCTTGGCAGCTCTATTTTCTCCCTCTATTTTTTTATTTTTTTATTTTACCCATCTTTAAAATATGTTTTGATGGGCCTTATACTGGATTAGAAATTAGAAGCCTTTTATTTCATTTTCTCAAATTAATGTGGAAATTTGTAGATGTTTGCTAATGGACTTCTGATTTAAAGCAGATATGTTGGTGGAGCCTTTGATGTTGAGTCCCTTGTGGAGAATTTGCTTGGCCAACTTGCTGGGAATCAGGCGATTTTAGTGAATGTATATGATGTCACCAACTCCTCTGATCCCCTGATCATGTATGGTCACCAATATCGAGATGGTGACACCTATCTCTTACATGAGAGCAAGCTTGATTTTGGAGATCCTTTTCGGAAGCATCAAATGATATGTAGGTAAGTGTATCCAGCTGTTGATCACATTTTCAGCGGACAGATGGAAGAGTTCCACGGTTTGTCTCATAGATGCTTATCATTGTATCTTGAGCAGATACCATCAGAAGGCACCTGTGTCGTGGACAGCACTCAGCACGGCGCTTTTGTTCTTCGTGATTGGTTTACTAGTAGGTTATATCTTACATGGTGCAGGAATTCACATTGTTAAAGTCGAAGATGATTTCCAGGAAATGGAGGAGTTGAAAGTTCGAGCAGAAGCTGCAGATGTTGCGAAATCACAGGTACTATTGATGTTTTTATAAAGCATACTTCAAAAAGTCAATTTCCTGGCTTCAACGATGTAACATGAGTTTTACTTCCAACCTTGCCAGTTTCTAGCTACTGTTTCTCATGAAATTAGAACACCCATGAATGGCATCCTTGGTATGTTCAATGTCCTAATTTTTTCTTCTCAATTGAAAATATTATGTCTTCTTATTCTTCTTTTTATTTTTTTCTCTTGAAAGCTATCTAAAGTGATGAAATTGTTACTCTGCATATAATTGCAGGAATGCTTGCACTGCTTTTAGATACAGAGCTGAGTTCAACTCAGAGGGATTATGCTCAAACTGCACGAGCCTGTGGGAAGGCACTTATAGCATTAATTAATGAGGTGCTTGACCGGGCAAAAATTGAGGCTGGCAAGTTAGAGCTGGAAGCAGTTCCATTTGACCTCAGATCAATACTAGATGATGTCCTCTCTTTATTTTCCGAGAAGTCTAGACACAAAGGCATTGAGGTAAGCTCAGAAGCAAGCCAGTTTTTTCATCATCTTTGTAGACCGATATGGCCACCTGACCTGGTGTGAATATGAACCAATATTTGTTCTCTTCATCTCATGTTTAATCTGTCGTTTTCGCTTTCTTGCTATGGGTTCTGATACCAACTATGGCATTTTTCATGATGTATTTTGAAACTCTACAATCCTCTGAACTTGGATATATGACAAATTGGGAAACAAAGCTGGCAGTGTTTGTTTCCGATAAAGTTCCTGAAATCGTAGTGGGTGATCCAGGGAGGTTCAGGCAGATTATTACAAATCTTGTGGGCAACTCTGTTAAAGTACGTGTATCATTAAAGCTACCATCTATTTCATACAGATCAATTTATTTGGTTTATGTTGTGAACTTCACTTCAGGCAATGATCTTCTGTACTAGTGGAAGTTTATGGTTTGCCCTCTTGATGTGAACTTTAAACTATTTAGTCTGTTTATCAACCACTGATTTTACCCTTTCTTTTCCAATCTAGTTGATGGTTAATATTAACCATAATGCGCATATTGCAGTTCACCGAACGTGGACATGTACTTGTTAAAGCTCATCTAGCTGAACAAACAATGGCCATGGTAAATAAAAATGCTGAAACTTGTCTGAATGGTAAATCAGATGGAGGTCTATTTGTATCTGGTGGTCATCAGTTTAAAAACTTGAGCGGTTGTGAAGCTGCTGATGAGCGGAATAGTTGGGATATGTTTAAGCATCTAATTGCTGATGAAGAGTTCTGTTCTGATGCTTCACCTAACATAATGAACGCAAATGAAGTGGCTGAACATGTCACTTTGATGGTATGTGTGGAGGATACTGGAATTGGGATTCCACTTTCAGCCCAGGATCGGGTTTTCATGCCCTTCATGCAGGCAGATAGCTCAACCTCTCGACATTATGGAGGAACTGGTATCGGCCTGAGCATCAGCAGGTGTCTGGTTGAGCTAATGGGTGGTCAGATAAATTTCATAAGCCGACCTCAGGTTGGCAGCACATTTTCATTCACTGCTGTTTTTGAAAGGTGCAAGAAAGATGCTTTCTGTGATATAAAAAAACCTAAATACGAAGATTTGCCTTCTGGTTTTAGAGGATTAAAAGCATTAGTAGTTGATGAGAAACCAGTTAGAGCTGCTGTAACTAGGTACCATTTACAGAGACTAGGTATCCTCGTTGAAGTTTCTAGTAGCATCAAGATTGCAGTTGCTATGTGCGGAAAGAATGGTTCTTTGACATCTCGGTTAGTTCTCCTTTATTTTCTTATTCTTTTTCTGATTTCCCCCACCTCAATTTTTGAATTATGCATCTCTATGTAAAAGGCAAAGCCATGACAACGTTATCAGATTTTGTTGGCACAGCCCAGAGGGAAAGTCTCACTAATGTACACCATCACATCCCAAATTTTTCATGACACTTGTACCATTTTTCTTGTATGTTGCCCATTTGTGTAAAATTGTCCATGCTTCAGACAGCAAATTGTATGGACTGCGCATGTTTTTGGCGTTTCAATAGGTCAGGGTTGCCTTCAATTTATGAAAAGTCTATCCTTGTTTCTTCTTCACCTGTCTTGTATAAATTTCCAATTGGATGAGATCCTTCAAATTCTTTAACCGTTGGTATTTGTGGAAACAACAAGTGAGTGCAATAAAGTAAGTTCTTGAACACAACAAAAGAGCAATGAGAGGGATACAACTCTTTTTACAATTCTATTTTAAATGGAAGACATTTTTGTAAAATAAGTTTTGAAATAGTTATAGTAGTATAATTATTTTCCAAATATGCTCTTCATTTAAACCATAGTTTTCAAAGGGTTAAAAAAAGGGTTGTATCTGTATCATATTCCCATATAGCTAGACTAAACATTGCAATAGCATGACATTACCTTGGTTGGACAAGGAATGCCACATATTTGTGCACAACACCTCTCAAAAAAACTCATTTTTAAATGAAAAAATTTAATATTATAATCTTCAGACAAGTGCCGAATTTACAATATGATGAAATAAAATCTGAGTAAAATACTTTATCTACTATGACAGAAACTTCCAGCCAGATTTAATTCTTGTTGAGAAGGAATCATGGAAGTCTGGTGAGGAAGCAGGTCTGAATGTTCAACTATTAGACTGGAAACAGAATGGGAATATGTTTCAGGCGCCTAAGCTGATTCTTCTCGCAACCAATATTGTTGATGCCGAATTTGAGAAATCAAAGGCAGCAGGTTTTGCAGATACTGTGATCATGAAACCTTTGAGGGCAAGTATGGTTGCTGCATGTCTTCAACAGGTGCTTGGGATAGGGAAGAAGACACGGCAGGGGAAAGAGATGCCTAATGGATCTTCTTACCTTCAGAACCTGCTTTGTGGCAAGAAAATTTTAGTTGTTGATGACAATAGGGTTAACCGCAGGGTTGCTGCAGGTGCGCTGAAGAAGTTTGGAGCTGATGTGGAGTGCGTTGAGAGTGGGAAAGCTGCTCTGGCATTGCTTCAACTACCACATCATTTTGATGCCTGCTTCATGGATATTCAAATGCCTGAAATGGACGGGTATGTATTAAAATTCTTGAATGCAATCAATTATATATCGTTACTTATTGATGAGTTGTCCCCTTTTTATTTCATTTACATTAATATTTGTTCCACCCTGTGACATCAAGGAAAAGATTAAAAGCATTGCAATCAATGTTTCAACTAGTTTCAATTAATGGGTACCTACATATCATAACTTTGTATACTTTGTTTGGCAGCTGAGACATATTCTGTATATGTGCAACCATTTATCTAAATGGTACTTTTTTTAATGGTGGGTCGTTTTAATGTATCATGGGAAAATTAATCCCTTTATTAGTAGTTAAAATGATGCAACACCTATCTGATGCTGTCTAGTTTGTTCGCTACTGCATATATATCTGACATGTATATCTCTTGGCAGTCGAGGCTTGCATACTTATTGTTCAACTGTCCCAATGTTTTAGGAGACGAATACCACAATTTTTAATTTTTATTCATTATATTTTATTTTATTTTATTCTTTTGGGGGACTGGTTTTTGGGGTGATCAACTGAAAGAAAAATCCAACCAGGAATTTTATTTAGTAGTGAACCAAACTGAAAGGAGCAACATTTCTGAAATAATCTTCTACCCACAAGGAATTGTTTACAGCAACAATCGGTCAAAACCTTGGCAGTGAACTTAGATTTGAGTTCTAGAAAGTGAGTGCTAAATCTGAGTCATATCTGCCTTTTATTCTGGTTCATCTACTATCCCGACATATTTACAACTAAATTTCTGAATGGCACTGACATATAAAACCTTTCTACCTTAAACTGTCAAAAAGCTTTAGTCTCAAATTCGTATTGCAAACCAAGCATGGTCATAAAACAGGAAAACATGCTGCTGAGCATATATGCATGACATCTGCAAGCCATGCTAGTTGGAACAGGGAACTTAAATTTTTCTCCCAATTTTAAATTATTCCATAAAAACTGCAAGGCTAATATTAAAAATTGCCTAGTTACTCAGTTTCTATTTAGTTGTAGCAATTCTTAATGATATGGTTAGACCATATTCACATAAGGCTCCTCAAAACTTTAGCCACATTTAAGCTAAAAAAACCATCCTTTTTTTTTGTTTTTTTTTTAATATTAGTTACCTGCCTTTACAAAACACTATACATCCCACTCTATATTCTTTCAGTACTTCTTTCCAGCATTGATATGTTTGAAACTACGTTTTTTCCTAACCATCATATGTTTTTAAAATTTCGTCTCTTCCCAACACTGAACTCTCTAAAATTTGCCTTCTTCTAACGGTCATGTTCTAAATAAGAGTTGAGGGGGAGATCAAGGAAGAGAGACGCTTGTTTGTTTGTTTTAGGAGAGGGCCTTTATTTTTTCGTAAGTAGGAATAAGGGCCTTTTTTGAGCTAGGGGAGGCTTGAATATAATATTTGATCAAAAAAATATTTAGCTTTGCTATAGTTGCTCTCCGGAATTATTAAAATTTTCAAAAGTTGGATTAAAGGCAATTTGGAGAGCTTGCTGTGAATGCTCTCCATATAGTGAGTTAGTAGCCGTATAACTCGCTGAGCTTTTTGGTTTGAACATCCTTTTTGCATAACTTCTGCTCATTCAAGGCTTGACAAAATATTATCCGCTTAAAGACCATTTGGCTGGACAAGTTGAATCATTTATATATAAATGTTCTTGAACTACAATCCACTGGTACAGTCATCGCAACAAAACATGTAAATTTTCTCCAATTGCAGGTTTGAGGCCACTCGTCGAATACGCCTAATCGAGAGTAATGCTAATGAGCAAGTGAATGGTGGAGCTAATGATATAGGCACTATTAGGAGAGAGTGGCATGTGCCAATATTGGCCATGACAGCCGACGTGATTCATGCCACATATGATGAGTGCCTGAAATGTGGGATGGATGGGTATGTCTCGAAGCCTTTTGAGGAAGAGAATCTTTACCAGGCGGTTGCAAAGTTCTTCAAATCCAAATCCATGCCTGACTTATAACAAGAATTTCCAGTCACATTACTGGCAAACCTGAAGTGGCAGCTCATGTGGGATGAAAAGTACCAGAAATTGAATGCTTTGTATATTTCGTTTTCCTACAGATAGCAATGGTGGGTTTCCTTGAATGCAAAGAAGTCCTCAACTGACATCGTTTACAGGTTCAGTGATTATTTCTATCCGGCTCCAATTTAACATGATTAGATTTCAAGTGCATGTATACTGCTACAAACATCTCCATCCGCACTTGTATGTATAGATCCCTAGACTGGGAGGGAGCCAAATTGTGTAGATCATATATTTTCGTTTGCTTTCCTGGGAATTCTTTGGAAAATGTCTGAATATTTTAATTTGTATAATTCTGTTGTAAAAGACTTTTGGGCAATGAACATTTTGTACATTGAGAAAAGGAAAACTTGTTATGGCTGAAACCAGATATTAAACTTTGTTAGAAACCCATTGCTTTTTTCTTTTCTTTTTTTTTGGGGATTAGAGAAACTTAGGGCTTTGATATACAATACACCTTGTAGTGAGGTGAAAATATGATCATGATAATTTATATTTTATGCATGTTGATTTATCCAATTATCGAGATACAATTAGTGAGATACTTGATGGTTCTAGAAATTCACGAGTCCTTAAAAGTTTCTAGTGACTTTATGTAACACGTCGATGAAATTGATTTGGATGGATGGAAAATAATGAGAAATTTGGTTAAATTTGAGAATAACCCACCTCCAGAATTGAGAGGATACCTCAGCATCGAAATGTGTCTTACTAGCTTCCATTCACCTCCATGAAAGTCTATATTCAAATTCCTGCCCAATATTCAGCAAGAAAGTCAATGGAAAATTTGAGGGTTCAACTTCCAGTTGGTTTGGCAACTAAGCAAGGAATGGATCCTTGGTTTAGAAGGGTTTTGTTATCATTTATTGATGTCGGGCAGAATAAGATTATTTTGGCAGCTAGTTAATCAACAGAAGTTAGAGATTGAGATTGAGCAATATGCAAATAGAGAGAAAATTCTGAGACAAATTTGGATATTAGGGTTTACTAATAAAAGTCCAAAAAAGTCAAGTATCCCTTTGAAGTTCACAAGCTGGGCTTAAATAGCTAAAAAAGTTAGGCTGACCACCGAAATAAGGAATAAAATAAGTATCTTGCCAAAATATGGCCCCACATCAGAAATAAAATCATATCTCAAAACAGAAAGTAAAATATCACAAAAAAAAAAAAAAAATCCAACTTAAATTGAAGATTCATATAAGAAAAATGCTGATTTTGAGTTCAAGATAGGGACCACCAAGAATAGCATGGTGACCACGATATGTGCGATTTTCATACCCATAGCCAAAGTTATGGCTACAATAATGACGCATGCGCCATATCTCCCTAATTTCTAGGATCCTCACATTTTCCTGCCATATTTGTGCCGATTTGCCTTCTTGAGGTAATCTCGTGCCATCACTTCATTTTTTCTACCATATTTGTGCCGATCTGACTTCTTGAGGTTGTCTAAAGCCATCAATGGTGCATAGAGGAGCCATAAGTTGTCCACCCATATTGTATATAGCTTAAATGGCTAAGAGTGAGTAATATGAATTGAAAATGGTATTTACATGACTGTTACGTGAATACTTGGTTTATGCTTTCGAGAAGAATATAAGAGTGAGAGTTTTTGGTCAAGTTTATGTCCATGCATGTCCTACTCATGGTTTGCCTCTGCATGCTTATGTTATTTTCTTGTATGTTTTTGGTTAACTTGCTAAGATTTCTTGAAATCTCACTGTTGTAGTTTCCACGACCATTCCTCCTGAAATGGTAGAAGTTGTAACAGGATTTGAAGAGGACTATGGGAAAGCACAAGCAGGAGGGTCCCCCCACAATTAAGGAAGCCCCTAAAAGCCCTAAACGCTCTACGGAGCCAACCGTAGAGGAAAGGCTGAAGCCAGTCGATAAGTTTATTAGCGAAGTACTTAAACTCTTCGAGAACTTGCAGAAGATCGCAGCGAAAGACAAGCCCAATTAGGATGTGTTTTGGGGATTCCCTTATGAACAATGATTTGGATATGTGGTAAACTAAGTACTAAGGATTGTGGTTTAAAACCCTTATTTTGTATTTTGGAAGTTTCAAAACAAGCACATTGGAATTTTAATAATTACTTCATTTGGTACCGTACATAAATTGCTCTATGTTTACGTAGACTTGAACCTTTTTTCGTTGCAATTATTACATACTACTAGAAATATGTTAGGAGCATTGCATGTTAACTGTCATAAACGAATGTGTGTAGCCTTGAATTATATGTCTCGACGCTTCAATCTCTATCAAATCCCAAGTGGGGTCTAGGGGCATCACAAACGGTGGTATTAGAGCAATTACATCTCTGGGTAAATCGACAATTGTCCTAGGGAACATGGTACCAAATTGCTAGGCTTGAATCTTTTTGTTTATAGGCTTGAATCCTCGAAGCATATAGTGTGGAAGGATGCGTGTTATTGGGCCAAGAACCAAAGCTAAGGTTGTCCTATTATATGAATAGGACTGATAAGTGTTAGCCTTGTACGTTCACGAGAGGAAGAGCTCATGGCGTGTGGAAGTCGTGATGAGAGTCCTCCAAGAACAAGAGAACAGGAGGAAGGAGATCCTCCACTAGAAGGAGGGCAAACCATAGAAGAAGTTATCCGCCAAATGACGGAAGTAGTATGACAACAAATAATCCAAGGGCAAAATAATAGGCAAGAGCCACTGAGGGGCGAGGCTCGTGGATGTCCGTTTGAAAAATTCCTCATATATATCGATACCCAAATTGTATGGGCACGAAAGGGGCACTAAGAGCCAACAAGTGGCTCATCGACCTGGAGAGAACCTTAGATATAAGTGGATGCATAGAGGAATAGAAGGTCCAGTACGCTGGACACCTGCTCCAAGCGGAGGCCGGCAGATGGTGGGACACTAAGAGGCAACTGATCAAAGAGCTTGGTAATATTTCTACTCTCACATGGGACAGATTCAAGGAAGAATTTGATAATAGATTCTTCCCTGAATCTACCAAACAACAGAAGGCCTAGTGTGATAACCCAGATTTAGCCAAGTCTTTGCTAGTCTTATGCTGTCACATTGGGCTACGCCAAAGGCTTAAAGTCATTGGGCTTTTTAATTATTAAACTATAGTCCCAATATTTTAGCATCCAAAGCCAATAGGAGAAGCCCACAAGGCCCATAAGATTCGGCCTAGCCTTTGAGATTAGGTTTGGGAACCTAGTGAGACTTAGGGCACACGCCTAACCCATTTACTTCTTGACACTTGTCACACATGCAAAAGAACTATGAATCTAGACACAATATGGGGAAAGGGGGTGAGAGACCTTAGGATTTTGTAACCTTAAGAGCCCCACACGCCACCTTAGGATTTTGGTGAGTTCCAAGGCTTGCAGTGATTTGAAGAAGAAGAAGGGACACATGGGAAGACTACAAATCAAAGGCACAAGTCTCCAAGATACTTTTGGGGTTTCGGCCATGGAGACTTGCACGCCCATCATAGGATTTCAACCTACTTTTGCCACTTGGCACACATGTAGTGAGTGCATGAGGAATTCTAGGAGAAGGCTTGCTTGGGAATTTGAACAGACGCATGGGGACTTGCACGCCACACAAGTACTTAGGTTCTAGAAGGAATTTTTTGGTCAAGGGGTGAAGAACCCACCACATGGCATACATGCATAGGTTGTCTAGCATCCAATGGAGAATTAGGTAGGAGTTGAAGAGGTCTATAAAAAGGGAGGAGGCCACATGCCCAAAGGATTTCCCTTTGCTATTTTTAGATTTTGCACTTGCCTCTCTTTCTCTCAATTCTCTCCTACACGTCACTTAGAGAACTTGTCTTTTCAAGTTCCAAAACCATTTTTTCCTACACTTTCTCTACAAGATAACACCATTTTCTCCTTTCTCTCAAAGCACAAGTAAGGAGTCACGTCTTCAAGGGAGGAGAGCCACCCAGTAATGGGATCTCAAGGGACTTGAGATCAAGAGGAACACTTACACACACGCACAAGAGCTTGTTTCAACCTTTAGAAATCTCTTAGAAAAACTAGGGTTTTTCCCAAAGGAGGGAGGCTGAAAGTTAGATGATCTAAAATCGTCATCCCATCTTCAAAGAGTCTTGGCCATACCACATGCACATCACTTACACGTCCAAGACCTAACCAAGGTCAAAGATACACGATCATTTTTATTTTTCAAGAGCCTCTAGGCTAAATGCTTAGAGTACCTCCATGAACACACAAAGAACCCTAACAACTTCACACACATGTCGGATTAGGGCTCTGTTCCTTGTCTTTAATGAGTTACACAAACTTTATTTCAGATTGCTTGTTTATATTATCTTGCTACAGATTTTTGTAAGTAAACCTCAACTTACCTCAGATAATATTCATATATGTTGTGTAACCTTTGCATCTTTTGTTGCTATTGTGTATGCTCGTTATTTCATGTTTTAATGTGTATGATGTTTCAATGTGTGTGATGTTTCAATGTGTATGATGTTTCGGATTTATATGATGATCATGCCATGATCAAATGTGTATAATGTTTCCATTTTATGTGATGACTTTGTCATGATCTATGGTCTATGATGTTTCTGATTTCCTCTTATGTTAAGACGATGATTTGCAACATGTTTTTGTAAGTCTTGAAAGTTTCGGCCATGTCCTTATGAATATGCTCGGATTGATCATTGTTACTCCATTCTTGATATGTATCAAATGTTTGCCAATGTAACAAATTATGCATACGAATGTTCTAATGTTTTCAAGCCATAAACCGAAATGTACTGTGTTTGATTTCGTGCATACATGGCTCACGGCATTTCACATGTCCACATGTTTGAAAAGAAAATATTTCAAGTCTCATGTCACATGCATTAGAGTTGAGCTATGTTTTCAAAGCAAAGTCTGTACATGTTTTATAGCGACTCCAAATGTTACGACGGGAGAATGTCCTAGTAGAACTCCTATATCCACTCTGAAGTGTGTAAAATAGAGTGGTAGCCTTTGGGTCGACAAAAAACCGTTGGCAGACCCCAGATGAATCCTTGTGAAAAGGATATCGGAGCGGGATTGCACCTAAAGCTAGTGGGTGCCAAGAACATGGAATGTAATATGATGAAGGCGAAATATGCGAACTGCCGTGTTATAATGTATACGCGGTGAAGGTAAAATATGCAAACTGCTGCATAAAGTTTAAAAGGTCATGACGTAGTCATCACTCGGGGTGTAACTAGTCCGATTTTGGAAAAAATTTAAGACCAAACCGGTATACATCGGTTTTACATTTTTCAAAACCGATTATGCACTAGTTACCCTTCTAAACCGATACTTCCGGTTTTTGGTTTAGTTTTTTGGTTTTAATAAAATGCAAATTTGTCATAAAAAAATCTTTTTTAAAAAAATTGCTTTAAAAAAATCTTTTACTATTTACAAAAATTTACTTTATAAAAAAACTCTGCTATGTAAAATAAATTTTGCTATAAAAAATCTACTTTATAAAAAAATCTACTATGTAAAAGAAATTCTATGGAACAAAATGGAAGATGTCAGTGCATGCCCCAACAGATTCTATAAGTTAAGTAAGAATCAAGATGTCATATAATGGCTCAGATGACCAACAGATTCTGTAAGTGGAAAATAATGCCCCAAGTCTGCAATAGACTACTGATTTTCTTATGTCTTAAAATCTAATAGTTTTGCAATAAGAGAGATTATATGTATTAGAGAGTAAGAGCTTCACAATAACAATCTAATAGATGAAGTTTTAGGTCAAGGTTTAAACTTGTTTACCAAAAGCTACCTTTCTAGAGGTTGTTTAGAGTAAACAACAACTTCTTGATTAGTTTATTCAAGTTAATGTCACCACAATAAAGGCTAAATATAGTATATATATATACTACTACATATAGTGTATATATATATATATATATATATTATAATGATATAGTGATACTAATACTATATGTTATATATTATGGAATACATATTATATAATAATACATGATACTTTTTTTTTTTTTTTTATAACAACTGATCTCATTCCATTCATTAAAGGAGGATATACAAAGTTGACTTAAACAATAAGCCAATTACAAACATTAGTAGTTTTTCAGTACACTTTCGTGATTGATATGGTCTAGTCCAAACGGCAAATCTCTAAAAACCAAAATCTAAGAGATAGCACAACTCTATCCACGATAGAGTTTGCAGTAACCAAGTAACAAAACTCCATACATGACTAATCGGAGTATGGAGAAACAACCCCATCATCACCGCCTAACCGAAGGGGGGACAACATCCTTAGGACCTAAGTCCGAAGGCACAACATTTTTGGGTTTTTTGTTTTCTTGAAAATAAAGACATGACATAAAATAAACTACATTGTGAAAACACTGTAAAAATGAAAAAAATAGTGCAAAAAAAGGCTGCAGGAGGGAAAACTGACAGTCGATCTTGGGAAATCCAGAGTCACCGGTTTGGGAGCAGTCGCGAGTTGCAATAGCAAGGAGCTCTTTGGTGGCACGTGAGGGCCACACGCCAACGAGCTCCGAATTTTTCGTCCCGCACGTGCGGGCTAAATTATTACTAATACTATGTACTATACTAATAGTGATATTAATACTATATAATAGTATATGGTCATAGTGTTACTTCTATAATATCTTATATATAATTATAATTTATAATTTTTATATATAATTATAATTTTTATTTTTATATATATTTATAATTTATATTATTATATTTATTATATATATAAATTATATATAATATTAAAAAAATTAATTTAAATATATATTATAGTGAACCAGTTCGGTCCTAAAAATCATAGAACCAGAATCGGACCGGTTCCGGCCAGTTTTGGCATTTTAGAAACCAGTTCCGAACCAGACCAGTTCCTTCGGGTCGGGCTAGTCCGGACCGATTTTCTGGTTAAAATTTACATCCCTAGTCACCACAGTCATGTGGGCCATTGGATGATGCGGTAACTAGTTGGGAACGCACGGTGCATAAGGGATTTGTGACGTGTCCATCTATATGTTATAAAAAATGAATAAGGCAATGCGTTCAATGATATGTTACATGATCAATATGAAAAAATGATAAAAATGTTTGTTGAAAAAGTCTCAAGATCTCCGTTCCATGTTTTGAAAAAGGTCAAATTGCATAAGTTCTATGTCACATACATGTTCATGCATTCATTTTGTGGTTTGCCATTATATGCTCATGTTATTTGTTGTGTGTTGTGTGTTTACTTATTGAGATTTCTCAAAATCTCACTGTAGTAGTTTCCACTACCATTCCCAACTCAGAATGGTAAAAGTTGTGACAGGACACGAAGAAACCCTACATGGGAAAACGCAAGAGGCCAGCACCCCCGATAGTCAAGGAGGCACTGAAGAGCACTAAGAGCTCGTTGGAACCCTCACTGGTAATAGACTAGAAGCTAGCGACCAGTTTATCATGGTGGTCCTCTAGCTCTTTGAAGAGCTAAGAATGTTGCTTAACCAAGGCAAGGCAAAAAGGAAAAAAAAAAAAGGCTCTGCAGTCTTTTGAAAGGGATAGAGGAGTTCCACCAAGACATTCCTCTGTCATAGAATTTAGGGTTGTGATAAAATATTTTTCTTTGACACCTTTCTTTTTCTTTTAAAAAGATCATTTACTCAAATGCATGTAACATGTGACTTAAGATGTGTTCCTTCTTACACTTGACATATGACACATGAAATTCCATACATGAAATCATCAAGCATAACATATTCAAGTCATGGCATAATAACACAAGACATATGAAATATCAAAACAACTTCATCAACATAGGAGAACATGACTTGGCTGAAACATCAAAGTCATGTAACATGGAGAAATTTCACTTTAACATGTTCCAAAACTTGAAGCATAATAAATAAAAGTCATGGCAAAGGTGAATCAAACATGAAATCATGGCAACATCACATAAATCCGAAGCACTTAACCTTACAATAACCGAATCTTCATGACACAAAAACATCCACATGTCCTCTAGCAAAACTGAAACATGTGCATGTAAATCATGACATTTTCAACATAGATTTAAATTATATAACCTCTTTCATGATCTTATACAAAGTCGAAACAACATATTCAACCTATTAAAACATAGATTAACAATCAAATGTAACAATAACAAAGAAAGATTTACACAAATATATACACATGTTAACCAAACTAAGTTGAATGTTTACTTACAGAAATTCTTCAAGAAAACACTTGCAAGCTGTAAATGGAAGTACAACTTGTTAAAACAAGGGTTTTGAACCCTAATCCATGTGCGTGAGAGTGTGTAAGGTTTCTAGGGTACGTCACATGTTGTGGGAAATACTTAAGCCTTTCGGCACTACGGTTTTTTTTTTTTTTAACATGAAAACCCTTCAAGTCCACGTAACCATGGCTAGGTTATGTGTGTGTGTGCTTGGCCGATTGTATAGAGGATGCAAGTCCTCAAAGTTTTGGCTTTTCCTCCCCTCGAAAAATCCTAGTTTATAGATGAAACAACCTTGAAATCATACAAGGATCTTAAGTTCTTTGGAGATTCTATCATCTCCTCAAGTGAGGTGTGAGTAGTGTGAATAAAGATGAGAAAACGAGGTCCTTACCTTAGATTCCTTCGTGCTTGGTGTCGTGGTCCTTCCTTGGATGTAGAGAAAGGTTGTTTTTCATGTTTGGTTGGAAGGAAAATTCAAGAAAGTGAAGAAAACACCAAGTAGCTGTGTGAGAGAGTATGGAGAGGGTGAGAACATGCAAAAATCCAAAAATGACAAAGAGAAAAGCCATTGGGCATGTGGCTCCTCCTCCTTTTTATAGAACTCTTCCACAAATCCTATTGGTTGCTAGAGATCCATTGCATGAAGGACAAGTGGCGTGTGGCCTTTTCGAATACCCAAGCATTTCTTATGAAACCTTAAAGTGATAAGTGGCACATAAGTGTGTGCCCTTGAGTGTAGTGGCCGAAAATCTAGGGTTAGGATGGTCATTATGCTCACAAGTCCCATCCTCTTCCTTCTAGAAACTCTCATCTATCAGTGCATGGCTGACAAGTGGTGAATAGTCAGAAAAACACTTGAGTGGGCGTGTGGGTGAAGGGAATCTGAAAATCCCCTTTGTCCCTTGGGCTTCCCTATGCAGTCTCTTGGAAATGATCCTCTTTTGTCTTCCCTAGGCACCACTTCCCAAGGAGATCTTCTTGGAACTACAAGCAATTGCTACAAGGCATCGGGTGTGCATGTGGGTGGGTTGGCCAAGTGGCCTTTGGCCTCCTCTAGGTCATCTCATCATTCCTTTCTTCTAGAAGCCATCTTGCATGAAGGACAAGTGGCAAACCGAAAAGCTTCTCACTAGGGTTGGCATGCATGCCTCTCTTGGCTTCTCAAACACTCTTCTCTCTCCCCCTCAGCCCACTTACACGTCCAGGTTCATGGGCCTCATATTTGTGACAATTGGCACAAGCCTTATAGCTTAGGCGTGTTCCTATGTTTCTCTAGGGTGTTTGGGTTCAAGCCCACTTAGTTGGCCAAATTTCTAGGGGTTTGAGTGGCCCTTTTCTTGTGCTTTGGATGCTAACTACAAGTCCAAGGTCTCTATCCAATAGACCTAATCTCATGGCCCA
The DNA here is from genome assembly GCF_001411555.2 of Juglans regia. Classification (NCBI taxonomy): domain Eukaryota; kingdom Viridiplantae; phylum Streptophyta; class Magnoliopsida; order Fagales; family Juglandaceae; genus Juglans; species Juglans regia. The sequence goes on along the minus strand of NC_049913.1, from coordinate 27,321,155 downwards.
AAAATAATAGTAAGGAAACAAAAATAATTACGGATGAATCTAGCTAAGTTTCGGGTTATCACATTTAGACTGTGTAGGGAACCTAAATCAGTGACGATTTTAAAATGAGACAAATTTTAATGGCCGATCTTTAAATTTTAAAAGGAGTCTAACTCGTTAAAAAAATAATGAATGGAATTTACCCTAGTTATTCAGTCTAATTAAAACTCCTAATCAATTTCAATGATTTATCGTTCATCGACTTATCCAATATGGCTCATTAAATATAATCTAAACTCAATAAAAATTATCAATATTCCAACTTTAGAATTATTGGGCCGGATCGTTACAAACTCCCCTCCTTATAGAAATTTCATACTTGAAAATTACTAGACCTCAAATAACTTACATACTTTTTCACCATATGCTTTTCATCTTTCTTTACTCCTCAATCATTTAGTCAAACCTAATATTCAAAAAAAATTCCGATCGTCTCATATTTTGATCTGATGCCTCACTAATCTTTTAGGCGTACACGTTAGCTGGCTACGTGTCAACCATCATACACTCCAAATTCAATTCAAGCCTAAATAAATATCAACCTTAACAATGAGATTGATTTAAAAGCCTAATAATAAATTCACCAAACAATCATCTTAACTCCACCAAAATAGTAAAAATAATCTCCACATAAAATAATAATAAAATTATCTACTAAAAATAATAACCTCAATAAATTGTAATTTAAAACTCTCCAAAGTTCGGGACCTAAATTTTACAACTCGTACTTGGCGATAGAATCGTGTTACCTATAGAATATAAGAGTACCACCAATCATCATGAAATACCATAAACAAACATAAATCTATAGAACTCCTCAAAATAGCTCCTCAAACATACATAACTTCAAATCCACTAAATTCATTCCTAATTTCTTCAAATAAAACTCCACAAAATATACGACTATTTCATTATGAATAAAATCATCATCAATCTTAAAAGCAAAAGCTTCCTAACCTCACCTTTAGAAATTTCCACACCTTATGCACTAAAACAATTTCACGTCTTAGGTGCACTTTGACATACATGTATCTAATTTTATTTTATTTTTCCATTCAGAATTTTCATTAAAACAATAAAATAGTAACAAATGAAAATACTTACTGCAAAGAAGAACATGTCTTGGGGAGACTTCGGCCTAAGTTTTATTTTTATTTATTTGGGAAAAAAATATCTTTCTTTGAAAACTATTTTCCTTTTTTTATTTTTTTAGAAAAGTCTACAAAATCTTTGAACCTGACTCTGATACTAACTGTAATGCCCCACTCCCCATGGTTAAGAAATACATCATTTTTTTAGAAAGTCATGGGAGCCGAAGTGCTACTACTGAACCTAATTTAAAAATCTATTTGTTTCTTTTATTTTGAAAGAAGTGCCAAGTACAAATATTTCTTATAATAAATAGAGTTGTTTTATATTAAAATACTAAAATAATAAATGAGAGTGTGCCGAGAAATTTATTAAAATTCCTCAAAGTTTGTGCCATAAAAATCATAACTTAAAATCTCTGTATATAATCTAGGTCATTGTCACGCCTCTCTGGACTAGATCCAATCCTGCAGCTCTACCTTCTTAAATATTCTGACCTGGGGTAGTTTAAATGAGTCGATGATTCAGTAAGAAACTCATCATAGTATAAACATACTTAACATAAGATTTTCATAAAATATTTCATGCTGAGTTTAAAATCGTGACCGATCATACTGATTATTTGAATTAAGTAATTGATCTGATTTATCTGAATGATCTGACTGGCCAACACATTTAGCCTTATCTGCGATGTTGTGCAACGGCCCCACATCCCGATGTCACAAAGGAAGCCGCCAATAGTATTCTGGCATACGATGGTGAACCACACTTGAATTTGTGGTTTACACATTCACCCTAAAACTGTATTGGTAACATGCTTCTGAATGGCCATCTAGTTTACTATTCTAAACTTATCTTACACTTGATCTTATGAAAGTTTACGTATCTTATGAAATGTGAGATGCATGAGATGCATAATACATACATAACTATAATTTGCAAAATGAAACATGATGAATGACATGCTTACAAATATCATGATATGCGTGGTGCATAAACATTAGCTTCCAAAGAAATGGTTTTAATGATAATATATATAATAGCTAACGTAGGCTAATCATAATTTATTATCAATCTACTTATCTCGTAATGTTGATCCAATATTTTTGGGACGTGACTAATTACCTATAAAATACACATAACTCATGTAAATTTCTAATTTATCAAAACTCTAAAATACCATTATTCATAAAATACTCTCATTCACATAATTTCTCTAATTAATCTTGTGCTTGACCTCCAAAATATTATCAAGCCCAAACCCAATATATATACATACTGCTATGACTTGCAAATGTGGGCAGAAAGGTAATTAATACTTAAAAAATATCCAAGGTTTAATGAAAATCTAAGACAATGGAAGGGTATTGTTTTTGTAATAACAAGAAGCAAGCAATGGCTTTATGGGAAAGCTAAAACTAAAATAGAAATAGTGATACACGACAAAAACTCAAATAGTAGTTGTGTAATTAACCAAAAATATGAGCACATGTTTGACCGAAGGAATTAAAACCCAACGCCCGATTTTCTTAAACACAAAACCTCCAATCGAGAACAAAGATGCTTGAAGAACAGGCTTACCGAGGGAAATAAGTTGTGCAACAGACTCACCAAGAGAAAGGATGCGGCGGCGCTGGTCTCTTGGCTAGATCGGCGATGGACGGCGCGATTGAAGGTCACTGAGAAAGAGAAAGAGTTAGAAAAAAAAAAAAAAAAGCGTGCAACGTGGGAACCTTCCAATTGTGGTGCTATGGCAATGCACGGTGGAGGGCTGAGGAAGAAAATATGCTCTATTTTTGTTGTATAAAAACAGGGCCTTGCGTAGTGGCTTGATGTGTGTAGGAATTGGGGTTGTGAGGGTTGACGATGGGTACTAGTGCTTTGGCTGAGAAATTTGTGATTCTCGGATTGAAGAAAGAATTGCTACAGTGAAGTGTAAGAGTGGATTATTGTTGTATTTTTTAGATTACAAAGGGGGAGGAGGTATATGTAGACGAAAGAATTGGTTGGACGAGTTTAGATCGAAGTAAACAATGACTAATGTAAGCTAGGAATTCGGTCATGATTAAGACTGAGACTGCGTAGGGAACCTAAATCAGTGACGATTTTAAAATGAGGCAAATTCTAGTAGCCGATTTTTAAATTTTAAAATAAGTCTAACTTGTTCAATAAATAATAAATGAGATTTAAACTAATTATTGAGTCTAATTAAAACTTCTAATCAATTTCAATAATTTTTCATTCCTGGGTTTATCCAATATGGCCTCATTTGGATAATGAAAGTGCTTTATTTCATCTCATCTCATCTCATCATTACAACTTTATCAAATTTCCACACGAAATCTAATAAACAATTTAACCTTTTTAAATCTCAAAATAATAATAATATTAAAAAATAATATTCTAATAATATTTTATTCAACTTTCAACTATCAATATTATGGCCTTAGAATTATTTGGCCGAGTCATTAAAGGACCATTGGGTCCTTAATGTATCATTGGTCTACAATTTAAAAAGTGACTAATAAATTATGTGCCAAGTTAGCTCAAGTCAAAGGGTTAAATCAAAGTGGCATGACCAAGCAAAACAAGGTATATTCATCCACAACTTTTAAGCTCTTATACTTACTATTTTATTTAATTTTTAGCCCCGCTTTATTAATTATTTTTTGTTTGATTCTATTTTGCAAGTTTGACAAAGTGAAGATTATGTACCAATTAGTAGATAAAAACCACTTTCAATTTGAGCATTGTTAGCACCTGTTGAAGGACAAACCAAAATGGATTCAGCGTTGCTCTAAGGAAGGTCCAAAGCGAAGATAGATGATGTCACCGAAACTAACTTGTTCCTCTACTGTGTTGGATTTAGCAAATGATGCCAAGGAGGAACATGTTGTTGACAATGATATTGTTGAGTTTGAGAGGCCAATAAAAAGGAAAGCAGAGAAAACAAAACAAAAAGCCTCAACCAGACCAGTTGAAGACATTGCCGAGCTCTCCAGGATGAAGTTACTCTTCTTGAGGAGTCACATGTTCAAGAGAAAGAGTTTTTCCATTTTAAGGCGGGGAAGATGCAATATGATCAAGAAAGGGAAATACATAAAATATGGTAGGAGGGTGAGAGGCTAAGTTTGGAAGCGGAAAGACTTGAATTTGCCCAATTTAAAACAAAGGAGATAGCAGAGATGGAGCGTTTAAAAATAGAGGAGCAGATTATGTTGATGGATGTCACTGACTTACCTAAAACATAATGCACATATTTCTAGTAACGTCAAATGGAACTTGTGGTGAAACATAATACCATGATAGTTGTTTTGTGAGAAGTGTTGGTTTTCGTTTTGTATATTTCTAACTATATTCATCAAAGTTAAATCATTGGTTAATTTGTAACAAATTATTATTTTTTATGTGTATGTGGTTTTGGACAATAATTGTTTTCAAGGACATATGGATAGACTTGAATTGGATGGAAATATGGTAAATAAATATTACAGATATTTATATGAAAATATTAGCCCAAATGTTGTTTTGCTAGCTTTGTTTTTAGGGAAATGAAATCATACATAGGAATATTGAGTCACTATTGACAACATATATTATAGCTGGTTCATTTTCCAGTTTTGGGAATATAATTTCAATTTATGCTCAATTAGGTTTGATTGAAGCTGATAATGAGTCGAAGTGTCTTTAATTTGATGAGATGCTGAATGAACTCCATAAGTTCAGTTGTAGGATTGGGCGACACTTCAAAGAGATCCTCATCAAGTTGTTCATACTCAAAGTCGGAACCCCATTATCATCACGCTCGTCTTCAATGATCATGTAATATAGAATTATGCATACTTTCAGTATATGTGTTAGATCACTAATTCTGAACATTCGAGTAGGTCCACAAATAATTGCAAGTGATTGTTAAAGGACTCCAAATGCACGCTCTACATCTTTTCTTGTTATTTTTGTGCTGCTATAAAATATTTATTCTTGTTTCCTTGTGGAGATGAGATTGTCTTCATAAATATTGACCACTTTTGATAAATATCATCGGCAATGTAGTATCCCATAGTGTAGTTATTGTCATTAATTGAGTACTTTACTATAGGAGCATACCTTTGGGCAAGGCCAATTAAAATAAAATATCTTTCTAACATATTGATATCGTTACGAGAACTGGATAATCAGAAAAAAGACATGTCATATTTAAAAGATCATGTTATGTGACCGCTTCTAATATAATAGTTGGTTCACGACTGTGACCTAAGTGCATATCTTTCCACGCAGATGGACAATTTTTTCACTTTTAATCCATGCAATCAATGTTTTCCAGCATTCCTAGGAATCCACATTTTTTCACCAATAACGAGCAATTGAGCAATATCATTGGTGTTTAGAGACCTAAAATATTCATTTCGTAATGTATCTTTGAGTTGAATTTAGTGGATCTACCAATGGCAGGGGGTTTATGCACGTGGGCCAATAATCATACATGGTCTCAACTAGAAAGATTCTTAATTTCCCCTGAGTGGGAAAGTCACTTCCCAGAGGTTTGGCAAAAGAGATTGCCTCGGATGTGTTCGGATCATTGGCCTATAATGTTGGATTCTGGTGGGATTCAAAGAAGACGTTGGTATTTTAAGTTCGAAAACATGTGGTTAGAAACGGAAGGTTTTGTTGATAGGGTCAAATAGTGGTGGTCATCTTATCATTTTCAGGGCACTCCAAGTTTTACATTGGCAGGTAAATTGAAAGTTTTAAAACAAGACTTAAAATTGTGGAATAGCCAGTCTTTTGGGAACATTGGCTAACACAAGAAAACCAAGACAAGGGAGATCACAGAAATGGAAAGGCTACAAGAGTCCAAGACCTTAACACAGGAGGAATTAACTAATAAATTAGTGTTGGTTGCAGGTCTTGAGAGGATCGTTCTTTTAGAAGAGATATCGTGGCGGCAAAAATCGAGAGTGATATGGTTGAAGGAATGAGATAGATGTACTAAGTTTCTTCACATGATAGCCAATTCTCATAGGAGATCTAATAATATTGAGATGCTGAAGATAGATGGGGTAGATTGCAAGGATGAGCAGCGTATTAATGATCATGTAGTTGGGTTCTTTGAACAACTACTTACTTAGCAGGAGGGTTGGAACTGAAGCCTGATGGGCTAGCTTTCGACTCTATTGGGCCTATGGATGGTATTCATTTGGAGAGGTTGTTTGAGCAGGTTGAGGTTTTCGAAGTGTTGAGGAAGATGGCCAAAGACAAGGCTCCGGTTCCTGACTGGTTTTCTATGGGTTTTTCTCAAACATGTTGGGAGGTATTAAAAGATGATCTCATGAAGGTGTTCCAGGAGTTTCATTCGGCTGGACAATTCAAGAAAAGCCTAAATGCCACCTTTCTTGCTTTGATTCCGAAGAGGGTTGGGGCTGAGGAGATCAGGGAGTTCCGACCCATTAGCCTAGTAAATGGGGTTTACGAGATCCTCTCTAAGGTACTTGCGAATCACCTTAGTGTGCTAGTGGGAAAGATAATCTCAAAACCTCAAAATGCTTTTGTAAATGATAGACAGATCTTAGATGCGGTCCTTATCGCAAATGAATATCTGAACAGTAGACTGAAAGCTGGCAATACTGGGATTATAAGCAAATTAGACATGGAGAAAGCATATGACCATGTTAATTGAGAATTTTTACTTGATCTCCTAAGGAGGTGTGATTTTGGGAAAAGATGGAGATCTTGGATCCATTAGTGTATATCTATGGCAAAGTTTTCAGTTCTAATAAATAGAAGTCCAAATACTTTTTTTTTAATAGCACACGAGGCCTTAGACAAGGAGATCCGCTATTTCCATTACTGTTTGTTATTGTAATGGAGGCTTTGAGCATAATGACCTTAGCCCTGGTTGCAAATGGGTGTGTGAATGGTTATTCGATAGAATCCCCGGGTGGGGGACTTATTAATATTTCGTATTTATTATTTGCAGATGATACTCTTATCTTCTGTGAGGTAGGAAATAATCAGATCATTGTATTGAAGGCCCTCATTCTTTGTTTTGAAGTAGTTTTAGGGTTAAAAGTGAACTTGGATAAATCAGAGATGTTGCCTATTGGAGGTGTGCAGCGTCTAAGACAGTTGGCTAATACTCTGGTGTGTAAGATTGCTTCACTCCTTATGACAAACCTTGGTCTTCCATTAGGGGCTGCCTCGAGAGCGGCTTCTATATGGGATACAGTGATTGAGAAAGTAGAGTGTCGATTAGCAGGTTGGAAGAGATTGTATCTGTCAAAAGGTGGTAGCATTACCTTGATAAAGAGTACTACCGACCTATTTTTGTCCTTGTTCCCTATCCCAGCAAGTGTGGCGGTTCGCATTGAGAAACTTCAACGAGATTTCATGTGGGGAGTATTGGGTGAAGAGTTTAAATTCCACCTAGTCAGGTGGAAAAAATTATGCATACCTATCTCTTTTGGTGGTTTGGGCATTAAAAATCTGAGAATCTTTAATCAAGCATTACTTGGGAAATGATTGTGGAGATACCAGAAAGAACTTGAGGCTTTATGGAAATTGGTGATTAAGAGTAAATATGGAGAATTATAGGGGGGATGATGTACCAATAAAGTAAGTGGGGCATATGGTGTGGGTTTGTGGAAACACATAAGAAGACGATGGGGGGTCTTTTCCAGGCACACAAGATTTTGTCTTGGTGATCGGAATATGATCAAATTTTGGTATGATACTTTGAGTGGTAATGGTGCTTTAAATGATCTATTTCCTGTTCTTTTTAGGGTGGCAAGTGCCAATGATGTCTCTGTGGCGGAAGTTATGGTGATAGTGGGGGAACAAATTCAATGGAACATTAATTTTAGCCAGGCAGCACATGATTGGGAAGTGGACAGTTTTGCAGCTCTTTTCAACCTCTTGTATTCACTCAAACGCAGTAACCATCAACCTAATTTATTGTAGTGGATACCTACGGGAAAATGTTTATTCTCGGTTCGCTCATATTTCAAATCTCTGTCTCAAGAACCTCCAACCCAGTTCCCTTGGAAAAGGATTTGGAGACACAAGGCGCCTTTCAAAGCAGCGTTTTTTGTGTGGACCACTTCTTTGGATAAGATCCTTACAACGGATAATTTGAGAAGACGAGGGGTAATTATCGCAAATTGGTGTTGCATGTGCAAGAACGAGGGTGAATCAGTGGACCATCTTCTACTACATTGTGGTATAGCTCGAGAGATTTGGAATGAAGTATTTAGAAGACTAGGCTTGGGGTGGGTTATACCCGAGTCGGTAATGGAGATGTTGGCTAGTTGGGTAGATCTAAGAGGTAACCAACAGATGAAGGTTGTATGGAATATGTTGCCTATTTGCATCTTGTGGTGTTTATGGCAGGAGCGCAATGAACGGACGTTTGAGGACAAAGAAAGATCAATGGAGGAACTAAATGCTTTCTTTTTTAGAACTCTTTGTACTTAGGTCATTGTCGTTAACTTTAATGGCCAAGATTTCTATTATTTCCTTATTTCTAATGCTCTTACTTAGCTAGGACATTATTTGTACTAAACCTGGCTTTTGCCTATTCTTTTATTAATATACTTACACTTATAAAATATATATATATATATATTCATTAGAAAAAATATTTACCACTATAGTTACAAATTTTTTTCAGGCTCTCCATTTCAGTGTTTTCTCCAATCCGTATGTATATTCATCCATAAAATCAGCACTTACTCCATACGCAAGCATTCTAAGTGCGTCGATTATCTTTTGTAGGGAAGATAGACCGAGTCTTCCAACATTATCTCTTCTTTTGATGAAGTAGAGTTCGTAAGTTTCTATCTAATGTTGAATACGAAGAAACATAGAACGATTCATGCGAAATCTCCTTCGAAATAAATTCAAGAGATATATTGGTGCTTCTGCAAAATAGTCGCAAAATAGTCATTTGTGCACTTCAATATGATCACGCCTGATGTACTTACAACCTTGGCAAGTACGACGAGTAGATGTTGATCATCTTTCATCATTAAGAACAAGGTTCAACTCATCTTCAGAGTCTAAGTGAAGCAACCATTTGCAAAAGAAAAAACGAGTCTTTCAAGAAGTAAGTAGAAAATGAGGTCAGAATGAGAATTTTCTCTTAAGATAAAATAAAACTTAGGTTGCTCTAGATGTGATTGGTTTGAAAATACGTTCATTAGGAAAATGACAAAAAATATTACTATTAGATAAATGAAAGAAAAATTGTTACCATTAGATAAAAGACAAAAAAAAATATTATCGTTAGATTTCAGACAAAATCGTAATCTTATTTTTTATTTTGGAAAAAGCCTAATTTTTATAAAATATTTTATTATTTTTAAAACCCTAATAATTTTAAAACTATTACCATACCTGCAAAGAAATCGACTTTGTATTTAAAATATTAAATAGAAGGTGATAGTTCAATACATAAAGAAAAAAAAAATAAAAGAGTGAATAGTTAAAATTATAAATGGAAGTGAGATAAAAATAATAATAAAGAAAGAATACAGAAAAATTATTTTAATAAAATAAAGAAATATAAAAAATAGGATATATGATGTTTTTAAAAAATGAATCAAGAAATTTTCAAGAACGAGGTTTTTTAAGGAGATGTTTGGAAAATGTTTTCATATCATTTTATCTCATCTCCTTCTCAAACATCATTTAAATACAAATATTTTCAAATTAATTATTACAAAATTTTCAAATTATTCATTACAACTTTTCTAAATTTTAAGATATAAAAAAATTAAAAAGAATTTGATTTTTTCAAATTTCAAATAAAAATTATATTCTAACAATATTTTAATTTTATAATATTTTTTATTCAACATTTTATTTTTTCTTTTTTAAAATTTAATAAATAGTTAACTCAAATTATCTCATTATTATTTATAAAAAAATTATCTCATCTTATTTTTTAAGTATTCTTAGTTAAAATTAAAAAAAAAAAATAGAAGAGAAGAACGTGGAAAAGATCCCATTTAATTATTATAAATTTTTTAAATTAAAAAAAAAAATTATCTCATCTTAAGTCTCGTATATACCACCAACTGATCTCTATCTCTTTAATTTGTTTAATGTACGTTTGGATTCCTTTTACAGGGTATGTTACCCAACTAGTAGCTTTGTCATTGCGATTCGGTCTAATCATATGTCTTAAGCAGATTTTCCTGATCCACCTTTTCTTGTAAAAAGACTGCCAAATCTGTTGGAACTTCAAGTGTGGGGGTAGTGGCTGGAAAAGAAAAAAAAATAAAAAATAAAAAAAAACCCGCGTTAACACAGCAAGGAGCCATTTAAAATCTTTCATAAAATCCGTAACCCACTCTGACGTAAAAGGCTGGTAGTTAGTTTGCAGGGCCCCACACGCCTCCTTGCCAGCTTTTTCCCTCCCAAAAATACCCATCTCCACCGTCCATTTCACAATCTCGCTTCGCAACCAAATCCACATACGGTTCCAGTTGGAAGACAAACATCTCTACCGTTTTTATTAGGGGAATAAATAGAAACACTCTTTTAGAAATCCACGCCTTTTTTAGTTCACTTTTTGTTCACCTTTCCTCTGTCTTCGCCGAATCCTCTTCCAATTCCGATTCCAATTCATCTCTCTATCACGCTTTTGAATACGCTTTTATTATTCTTGTCATCCTTCCCTTAATTACTCCGATGACGCCTTCGCTTTCCGGCTATGCCTGCATGAATCCTACCTAGATACCCCCACCGACCACTCCCCATTTTCCCGAGGAAAAAAATGGAAGCCGAACATCCATGTCCCTTTTCCACCCTTTTCATTCCTCTTTTTCTCTGCCTTCTCCTCTCCTTTTCTCTTCCCGTTCACTCTGACGACGCGGCTGTGATGGAACTTCTCAAACAGGGCATCATCAACTCCGACTCTCTCGGTTGGTCCGGGCCGGACCCGTGTACGTGGAAGAACGTTAAGTGCGACAGATCTAAACAAGTCCAGGTGATCCAAATCAAGGGAATGAACCTCCAGGGCACGCTCCCCAAGGAGCTCAGAGACCTTCCCGCCTTGACCCAGCTCGAGGTCCAGCAAAACCAGTTCACCGGCCCGTTCCCAAGCTTTGCTGGCCATGGCTCCATTCTGATAATCATAGCCCACAACAACCGCTTCACTTCCTTCCCCGCCGATTTCTTCACCGGCATGACGACGTTGCAATCTTTAACCATCGGCGACAACCCCTTCTCGCCGTGGACAATCCCTGAAAGCATTGTATCAGCGACCTCGCTCAAGACTTTCTCAGCCAGCAGCGCCAATCTCACTGGTAAAATTCCTGAAGTTTTCGGTACTATGGTAAGTTTGGGGGAGTTGAAATTAGCTATGAATAAACTCGAAGGTGAACTGCCTCAGACCTTTGCGCGTTCCAGCATTCAGACCCTTTGGTTGAATGGGCAGCAGGGTAACAATAAGCTTAATGGTACAATTGTTGTATTGGCCGATATGGCATCCTTGACTTCGGTTTGGTTACATGGGAACCAGTTTACGGGTCCGATACCGGACTTCTCCATGGTAAAAAAGTTGCAGGATGTTAGTTTTAGGGATAACCAACTAACTGGTATTGTACCGGCGTCTTTTGTAAATCTTCCAAACCTGAGAACTGTAAGTTTGACGAATAATTTGCTTCAAGGGCCTCGGCCTACGTTTGGTGTGAATGTGGATTTGGATATGAAGCCAGGCAGCAATAGATTTTGCACGGAAAATTCCGGCGGTACTTGTGATGGGCGTGTTAATGATTTGCTATCGGTTGTGGAAGCGTTCGGTTATCCGAAAACTTTGGCGGAGGATTGGAGAGGAAATGATCCTTGTAATAAATGGAAAGGGATTACATGCACCGGCGAGGTTGCCATTGAGTATGTTGACTTTCAGAATATGGGTTTGTCGGGAACGATTTCTCCCAAGTTTTCTCTTTTTACGTCGATGCTAAGATTGGTTCTCTCTGATAATAATCTGACCGGTACCATCCCCTCTGAGCTTACGAAATTGCCTAATCTTGAGTTACTGGATGTTTCAAACAATAATCTGCATGGTAAAATACCATCTTTTATAAATGTGCTTGTGATTACGAATGGGAACCCTGATATCGGAAAGGAAAGTGGTGAGCCTTCGCCACCTGGCTCTGTTGATGGAAGCAAGGTTGGAAAGATTGTGGGTGCCGTGGTCGGCTCTGTTGGCGTATTGCTATTAGTTGTAGCTGTGGGTTTCTGCCTTTTAAGGCTAAAACAAAAGGGTTCAGGAAAACTACGAAGTCCACATACGGTGGTAATACATCCGCGACATTCTGGGGACCAGGATGCTGTGAAGATTACAGTTGCAGGAGGCAATGTTAATTGCGGTGCAAATGATGCTTTCAGTCCCAGAAGAAATGGACCTGTTCCTGGTGACATTCACTTTGTAGAGGCCGGTAGTATGGTAATTTCCATTCAAGTTTTGAAGAATGTGACTAACAATTTCAGCGGGGCAAATATATTGGGTTGGGGGGGTTTTGGAACCGTTTACAAAGGGGAATTGCACGACGGGACGAAGATCGCAGTGAAGAGAATGGAATCGGGGGCTGTGGGTGAAAAGGGACAGACCGAGTTTATGTCTGAGATTTCTGTTCTTACAAAGGTTCGGCACCGACATTTAGTTGCTCTTCTTGGGTATTGCTTAGATGGAAAGGAGAGACTTCTTGTCTACGAATACATGCCTCAGGGAACTCTTAGTAAGCGTCTATTTAACTGGAGAGAGGCAAGGTTGAAACCGCTTGAGTGGACAAGAAGGCTGACCATTGCCTTGGATGTTGCCAGGGGCGTTGAATATCTACATGGTTTAGCCCATCAAAGCTTTATTCACAGGGATCTCAAACCGTCCAACATTCTTCTCGGAGATGATATGCGGGCAAAAGTGTCGGACTTTGGACTGGTTCGACTTGCTCCGGAAGGAAATTTCTCTGTCGAAACTAGACTGGCTGGAACTTTTGGGTATCTCGCACCAGAGTATGCAGGTAACATTCTAAATAGTCTCGAGTTCATGTTACAAGTACTCAAATGTGTCATTCCCTTTTGTATTCTCGGAAAACTCTATTGTTCATTGTACTTGAATAACCAATTCAAGTAGATATGCAATTTTATATTCAATTTTAGTTATAAGCAACAGTCAGATGGCAAAGCTTCGGGATATATGCAGAACAGGGGAGGATGCGTCAAGAAGTTGGATCGCATGACTTTAGAAACATCTTTTTGTAGCAGAGTGAGGGCACAGGGGCAGAGACTTATTACTTAACTGCAAATAGCAACAGCTTGTCTGTTTCAGTACATGTTCTGTGAGGATACGTTGTTAGGTACTCCTTTACAATATTGTAGGGTCCCCTTCTAGGTAGACTATGAGGAGCTGAATAAAATAACATAACGATGGTTGGAGCTTGGATTTTTCAAGAAAAAATGTTGTTGAAAACCATAATTTTTTTATATAGAAGCCTATTTTATTAAATATTTTTTTTCAAAAAGTCATGTTGAAAGCCATAATACTAATGCATTAAACATTATCTATAATAAATTTTATGTAAAAAATAAATAAAGCTAGAAACAACTAATTATCTTTTTTAACTAAATGCATGTAAAACAAAAAATAAAAAAAAATAAAAATCCAATATATTTTTTATATAAACCTGAACTTGGATTTCATACCGGGCCCCGACTGGACCGGATGAACAGTCCATGGAAACTCTTCTGGTAGGATGAGCAAGCTCTTCCATGATTTCCACCGGTCAATTATCTTTATAGTACTGACATTAAAATTCATGGTCAAATGTTGCAGAAACGGGAAGGGTGACTACCAAGGTGGATGTATATAGCTTTGGAGTGATTCTAATGGAGCTGATCACCGGTAGAAAAGCACTTGACGATTCACAGCCTGAGGAATGCTTGCACCTTGTCACGTGGTTCCGAAGAATGCACCTTATCAAGGGTACATTTCAGAAGGCGATCGACCCAACAATTGAACTTGACGAGGAAGCTGTTGCCAGTATTAGTACTGTTGCGGAGTTGGCTGGTCACTGCACTGCGAGGGAGCCCTACCAGAGGCCCGACATGAGTCATATAGTGAACGTGCTCTCATCTCTTGTTGAGCTCTGGAAACCAGCAGAACCAGATGCTGAGGATATGTATGGTATTGACCTTGATTTGCCATTGCCGCAAGCACTGAAGAAGTGGCAAGCATTTGAGGGAACTTCACCATTCCTTCCTAAGGGAGACAGTGCCCAAACAAGTATTCCAACTCGGCCATCAGGGTTTGCAAAGTCACTTACATCGGAAGATGGACGCTGAAGCTTCAAAATGAAGTTTGATTATTCTTCGTAGAAGAGTCGTGCTGCATAGAAATCTCAAATTCTGTGCACTATTTAAAAATATGTAATTTTACTTTTTTATCTTCATATATCATATTTCATAAAATAAAATCACATATTTTTAAGTGGTACGCGGAATGTAGGACTTATATTTTGAATTGTTTTTTCATAAAATCATGGGGTTTATCTTGTCTATTCCTTCTTCCTTTGCTCCCTAATTATTCTTTTATTGTTGTTATTATTATTATTTGAAAAATGGTTAGGCCACAGACTCTCTACCGAGAATGGTTCTTTCTTTTTTTTTAAAAAATTTGTGTTTGTTTATTTTTTTGTATTTATTTTTAAAAAGAATACATTAAAAATGCTTTAACAAAAAAGTTCTACAGTCATCAGAAATCAGCGGTGGATTTCCTCGGGCTCTAGCAACTCCCTAATTATTTTGTGAGGTTTGCTTCTTTCTTCCCATGCCCTTGGAGTTTTGAGTTTTGAACGGCTTTCATTGTTGTGGTATTTTAGAAGTTCTAGACATGCAGATAGACGAATATATATGCTCTAGACGTGACAAAAGAAGATACTCAAATTCTAGTTTTATAATATTGATTATTGTTCATATAAATGTTTTGGACAACATGATATAGTAGTAAATGTTGTATAGTTCATTTTAAAGGGATTTCGACTAACTTGGATGGAATGGTGTACGTACCTAGCATAAAGAAAATGATTATTTGTAATAAATCTCAATAAGTTTATTTGTTTCAATCAATTCTGTTTGGACATATGCAAATCCTCAAAAGTTCGATTGTCATGCAATTTATTAATTTAATAAAGGTTCGGCCAAAATAATTTATATTTATTTTGTCAAGCAAAATCAAGACTTGATATTGAATAATATAAGGGTTAGAAAAATTATTCTCATCAGTTACTATTCACTATCTCATACCCTATAAAAAAACTGTCAGGTGTGGAGTGTGAAGATAAATAGTAACTGATCTATAGCATTCCTCTATGAAAAAAGTTTTGATGGTTTGCCTTTTTGGTTGATTAGTCCCTATATAATGATTTTGAACATTTTACTCTATTTTCAATTTTATATTTTGATGCTTCTATAACTATATGTGTATTTTGTTAAATAAACCATGTCTTAATCAATGATGGAACGATTGCCATTGAAAATATTTGAAACAATTCTGCTACAGGTATCTGACGTTGGTACCTGTTGCGGAATCATGTAATGTGGGTCACTTTTATATTATTATTTTAATAAATTAAAAACAAACCTCGACAACTAATCTGCAAACAAAACGTGTCTTAAAAAACCATTATATATTTCTCTCGATCCAATGTTCCTGCAAATCATATTTTTTCCAACACTTTCTCTACCAGGCACGCTTTTTACCTACCTCAAATTCTAGCCCCTTGAAAAAGTCTCCATCTTGATCGAAAATTTCTGTTATTTTCAGAGAAACTTAGATCAGTTTGGCTCTTGCAGAAGCTGTAAAGTACTAGAAAGTAGGTTATGTCGGCTTCAAGATCAAGTTTTCTTTTTTTTGGTATTCCCGTTGGAACTTCTCGCAGGTTTTAACCAATTCCATGCATCAAACTCATCCCTGTTTTGCATCTCAGAACTTGTCTTCATCCTCTTCATTCCTTGGCCATCTGAGCAACGGGCATCAACCATCTCGTCTTCGTGCCATCGAAACTGCGCTGTCGAACCCCCATCTCGTCTTCATCCTCTTCATTTCCTCCTCGTCGTGGGTATGAGCAGCTCTGTTTTATACAGGTTTTTTTTTTCTATTTTTCTATATCTTTGGCCACCCATTAGTACAGTTTTACCTTTCTGCAACCAACGGTGGGTACCTAGTAAAATAGTTGGTTCAAGTACTAGATTGTTGCATGGCTAAACGCATGAGAATCCATAAAATGAGTACTCGGAGTTAGCCTTTACCTTTGCAGTCGAGTCTCTGCCTGTTTGATGCTGCATAAATGAAAATATTTATGTGTTTAGAGAATGGAACATGGTCAGTTGCTATATATTCAGTCATAATTTCGATTTTTTGTTTTCTTTTGTCACATGCCTTTTGGATGGTGGTACATGGTTTGGTATTTGGCTTTGGTTCTGGTGGCAAAGTTTTTTCACTTGGGATGGGTACATTCTTTACCTGTACAAATGAATGCAGAGAGATGGAAGCAAAGATGTGTTTGTGTTGCGTCGAAAGGAAGGGAATCTGCAATTGTAACACAGGGAAGGGAATTTGCAAATAAATGCTACGTTTCATTTATACACGTGGAGGCCCGTGTATGCGGGGGTTTCCCAAGTGCAAATAGACTTTTTGTATTTAAAATATTATTATAACAAACCTAAATTTAAAATTTTAAAAATCAAAAAACAAAATTTGAAATTTCTCTGTAGGCTACTCTCCATGACCTTGGGCTTGGGTTGCCCGCCAAAGCTGAGCAATGCAACGGTCACAACCCAGGCATTTTTCATGAGTGGCTCGAGCCACACATGGAGCTCCCGATGGGGGCTCCAGACACTGCAATTTTTTTTTATATTTTTTTAATTTATTTTTTTTTTGTATTTTTAAATATTAAAAAAAATTACAGCATCATTAAAAAATATTTTTTTAATCATTAAGTAAAAAAAAAAAAAAAAGCCTAGAGCCTCATTTGTGGGTTTAGCATTTCTCATTTTTCATCTAGCCTTCGGTTCCTTTTCTTTTCTATTTTTTAATAAAAATAACTTTTTAAATTTAAAGTTGTTTACAGATCTCACTAGGGTTGTGCATTTTCTATGCAATTCTGACTCAGCCAACCACCTTCTCCGACTCCAACTCCATTGAATTTGGATTCGGAATCTTTGTTGAAAATTGGTAGAAGTTGGAATCGGAGCCGATATTGACACTAAACTCCGACCTTTTAAAAAAAATTATGACTGCCACTTTTACAGTAGAGGACGCTTTTCCCTTAAATTATTTCCACTTTTAATTCTCAATATCTGCTACTTTAATAAAAGTTTTCTTCCCAATGTTTGCCACTTTTCACACCATTTGAGGTTGTCTTCCCCGTGTCTACCGACTGGCACTTTGTTCTTCCTTTTGTCTCTTCTGCGTTTTATTTATTTATTTTTCCTCTTTCTTTTCTAGTTCCTTGTTTCTTCACCAATTTTCATGAAGTTTTTTTCAGGTTCCTTGAGGAATTGTCCTCTAGGCGACCCATGGTGATTTGGATGGTGGTGTTGACCTTGTTGTTACCTTGGTTATTGTCGTCGAATAGTGAGGTTGACAATAATAACCGTTGGATCTCATTGATGGCCTGTAAGTAGCGATCGACCTCATGGCGATCGGACTCAAAGATCATTCTCTCTTTTGTTTATTCGACCTTCAACTCTTACTCTGTTAATTTTGATTGGAGCCGGAACTCAATAACCTTCGACTCAAGTCAAAATCGAAGGTCGGAGTTCACATTCCGACTCCGTTGAAGTCGAAGTCCAGGGCCTCACCCCATCATTGGAGAAGACGTGGCGTAGTTATAGTATTTGAGTGACCAAAATTATAAACTTTTAAAATATATGAGTAAATGTTTGAAATAAAGTATAGTGACTAATATATTTAAAAGCACACCACATGAGCTATTTTAATATTCTACCTTATAAGATAACTTGATAATGTTTAGATACGAAATAATAATTAATATGAATTACAAATTCAATGCTACTATTTTCGCTAGTTTGCCAAAGGTCGCCTCTTGTACACATTCGTTGTTTTCACTACCACATTCGCTAGTTTAGGTAGTGAATCGGTGCAGTATGATTCTTAAATTTTCAAAACCAACGTATATGTTAGGGTGTTGTTGAGTCTGAGTAGTATGTAAGTAAGGATGGTGAATCAATAGTCTGTAAAGGTTATCTTGTATGGGCAGATTGCATATGATCTGTTTGTAAAAATGAGGAAATGAAAATAGCAAGAGGAAGAAGATGAAAAAGTGGCCACGCCTTGGGGATTCAAGGTCCCAATTCCTCCAAAGAAACAACTACAGTGTCTGCTCAATGATTTCCGAATACCCACTATAGATTCCCTGCAACCCTTTACAGCTATCATCCTAACGGAATTTGGTAGAAAAGACACACTTAACCCTTAACAAACTTCTTCTAGAACTCACCAAATAAAAGAGACGTGGACTACACGTTATTACAAAACGCATAGCAAAGGAACTTAAAACAAAACGCACAGCTTTATCCTTGGTAGAACGGCACATTATGGATGGCAGTAAAACGGCACCGCATCAATCTTAGCTTCATAACTCCAGAGACTTCACTTCGAACACTTCTAAGTTCTGCCCGACACACTCCTACTGCTTCTTCCACCTTCACCTACTCTGGCTCTGCACCTTCTAACCCCTCATAGTTGAGCCATAACAGTATATTGATTCGATTTTAAAAAATGTACAAAACCAAATTGAACCAAATCGGTTACACTCCTAAAGAATACATGAGAAGAAAATTCTACTCATCATCCTCACACACCATATTTATTTTTCTTACCAAATGTGTGGTGTATGCATGATGAGTAAAATAACTCAATTAGTCTAAGAAGATTAAAACAAAAACAAAAAAAATTTAAAAAAGAAGAAGAAGTATAGTGTGTGATATATGGATATGATAAGTAGCAAAATTCGACTTCTTTCGTTAGTTTTAAATTTTTAATTAACCCTAATAAAAGAAGACCATTATTTCTAGGTGGCAATAGTAATTGATGTCTGATAAATCCATGCCATACGGTATTTGCAGATGTTCAGCATGGAATGGGTGGTCGGATGTGCATTGCCATGAGCTGCATGCCTCATTCTAGAATGGAAAATCCTATGGATCCTGACTCTTGACTCCTAAGGATTCCTATCGACCAATACATCCTATTTTTGTCAAGGAAATATTTTTTAATAATGTTTTGATTTATTTTCTAAATATTTAAGGAGATTGAAAAAATATAATAAAAAGAAGAAGAAGATTTTACTTATAGGAGGATTAGGAATCCTGAGTTAGTGTAGTGCTGCCCTTCTAGAATACCTTCCAAATCTGACAATGGACTTGTGTTGCACATTTCCTCGTTTAATTAGTCGGCGGATTTTAAGACAAAAATCCACCAACTAATTCGGTGTGGTGCAGCCATGGAGGGTGGTGTGGTAAGCAATATTTTTGTGTAAATA
Organism: Juglans regia; assembly: GCF_001411555.2. Taxonomy (NCBI): domain Eukaryota; kingdom Viridiplantae; phylum Streptophyta; class Magnoliopsida; order Fagales; family Juglandaceae; genus Juglans; species Juglans regia. The sequence continues at coordinate 27,301,458 of NC_049913.1, read as the reverse complement.
ATTATCGTTCCAGCTTTGCACTTCAAACTATGAATAATGCTAATTAACTCTATAGGGGTGTTAATTTTTGTTTTCGGATCATGTTCGTGTCATTTCAAGTTATGAACATTCGACTATATACGTTAATCTGAATTTGATCTATTAAATTAAATGTGTCAAATTCTCAAATCATAACTTAACTCATTTAGATAATAGGTCGTGTTGTATCACCCGTTTTGAGCCGTTTAATAATTAAATAGAAATAAGTCAACATACTCATTTAAATAGGTTGAACTAACACGTATAACTCATTTGACTTGATTAACATAGTTTCATATAAAAGTTAAAATCTATATTTATTAGTAGTCACAATATCTTAGAAAGAAATCTATATAAATATTTTTCAAATTTTAACATATAATAAAACTAATATTACAAACATTATAATAACAAATATAAGTATAGGCTCAAAATTACAATCTCAACAATAAAAAATAAAATAAAAATGTAAGCATATTGAATAATATCAATATTATAACTTAAACAATAATAAAATTGTAATTTTGAAACAAAATCTAAATTGGTCAAAACAAGTTGATTTCAAGTTAAGTGGTTTGACCCATTTATAAATCATGTCTTAACGAGTCAACTCATTTTAACCTAAATCCATTAACATCAAAGTTAACAGGTCATGTCGTGTTCGTATTAGGTTCACATGTCTTTTACATGTTGCCACCTCTACTTTTTGCCTCCTCAAAATTACTATTAATGTATTTTTTTAAAAAAAATGGTTAAAAGTATTACCACTAGTATATTTATATATTTTTTCTTTAACATTTAAAAAAATAAAATAAAAAAACACGTAAAAAATCAATTTGAACTAGTGGTAATTTTGAGGGAGCAAAATGATGTGGTTGAGTAGCAGCACTTTTCATTTTAAGAAGATGCAATATGTTTACCGAGCCCATACATGCGTGCATCCCTTTGCGTAATGAGCGTCGAGATACAATTTCAGAGTGTCCAAGTTTTGTGCATTTTTAAAAAAATAAGGTCTACCATTAAAAAATAAATTTTTGATGTAGATATTAGATTTAAGGGAGTGTGCGAGACTTATACACCCTAAGATTGCAAATATAATTCTTCTTTGTTAATTGCCTCCTTCCACGGCAGAATACCCAAATGCTAATTCATACTTTTGGCCAAGTTCATTGCTTCACTTGCTACTTAGGCCTCATTTAGTTACGCATATGTGATGAGATGACATGAGATTTTTGTGAATAGTAATGAGATATTTGAGTTAAGATTAGATGAGATGGTTTGTAGAAATGTGTGTTTGCATAGTGAAATGAGATGAGATGGTTTTAACTTTTTCGAATTTGATAAAGAGGTGGGTCCTACAAAAAAACAAGTAATATCTATTATTAATTTAAAAACCCATAAACATATTTAAATCCCAAAATATATTTTTTGTAGTTGTCCGAAATTATTCCATATTCCCAAAAATATCAATTTCTTCGTTAAAATCTATTATTCTAATTATGACCTATTTATTATTCTATATATTAGAAAATTAGAAATATTTTATTCTAATTATATATTAGAATAAAATTGATTATTGTAGGTTTTTAATTATATATTTTAAAAATGTGGTAGTTATTCTTTTTGGCAATTTATTAGTTCCAAAGATTGTAATAAAACCCCAAATTGCAGAAGTATTCAATACTCCAAAAAATATCAATTTCTTTGTGAAAATATATTATTCTAATTATGACCTATTGATTATTCTATATATTAGGAAAATCGACATATTTTATTCTAATTATGTATAAGAATAAAATTGATTATTGGAATATATAATTATATTTATTCTAAATCTCCTAGCTATTTTTTCTCCAATTTTTTTTAATTTGAATTACACAGAATCTGTGATTAATACGTATATTGAAAGTGCCAATCGTACTGATAATAAATTGAGGGAAAAAAATTATTTTAAGACAAACTATACCATTACATTAATCTCATTTTTTGAAATGACATGTTCAATTGCCACTCTTAGTTGTCCACATCAATATTGCAATCTCATCCCTAATTGCAGCCATAACTTGGATTGATTCGGTTGTCATGTCTGCCTGCCGAGATGATGATATCTTGTCACCACCCCCAGTTGATGGGTTCCGAGGGAGCTAAATGGTACGCCACATGTCCAACAACCAGTCGCTGGGCATCATCATTCTAATAAAATTATGCAGCGTACAACACGCTGTAATGATGAGCCATTGCCTCCCAACTGAGTATGATGGCGTTAAGCTTAAAATTTTGAACCTTTCTTTTAACACACCAAACATGCACTCGATAATATTATGAACTGAGAAATGTCGATAATTAAAGTAGTCCATATACCCACTGCATGAACATTGACTATGACGATCACTCATATGATACATTTTTCTTAGATATGGTGGTACAAATCTAAGAGAAAATGGAAATGCTGAATCGACTAGGTAATAACAACATGTACACATTTTGGGGGTGAGACACAGTGTCAAAATAAAAAAATATTTTTAATATCTAAAATAATGTAAAATTGGAAGTTTACCCTCGAGGCCATGGAAATTGGGCTTCAGACTGAGTCAACACATGAAGGAAGACATGGGCATCATGAGTTGTGCCCTTCCATCTTGTGTACACAAATGTAAACTTCATATCGAAGTCACATACACACAAGACATTTTGGGCAACTCGCCCACTCCTGTTACAAAATGCCTCACGTACTTCATGTGGTACGATCACATCCATCATCGTGCCATCTATCACACCAACACATTACTGCAACACTAGAAATTGAATCGTACATATATAACAACCATATATAGGGTCCATTTTAATTTGGGAAATTTTTTCATGTGTATTAAAATCAATAACTTAAAAATACATGAAACCACCAAATATTTGTTACCTAAAACTAGGGCATATTTCGGGGGTTGCCCACAATATAGGGATGCACCCCACCCGTGTGTGTTGGCCTAATAATATGTCTCCCAAGCTCACATAACGCATTTATGACTGCCCGCACATGGAGATTAATGATTTTACTTGAATGTTGAAACCAGTCCTCGACAATGTGTTGCCCCTATGCATGTCTCACCAAAACACAAAACATGGTTACTGCTTCCTCTACACTTACGTCATGTCTAGAATCAACCAAAAAGTGATTTCCACGTAACAACGAGTATAATGCACAAAATGTGTCCACCTCTACTCGAAATAAATCTTGACAATTTCGTGGGTGACCATTTAGAATTTCGTAAATATATTGATGCCCACGCAATCCAATATTGTGTTGGGGCATTCTAAGATTAATGCCCATTTCATCACACACCAATCGAACAAGAGTGACCATCACAATCACCTCTTTGTCGAGCTCATCACCACTAGAGCTTATGGATAAGTCAGAGTTCAGCTCTTCGCGATCGTTGTTGTCATCCATTGACAAAGTTCCCATAGACCGATCATCACTATCCATTGTCTATGTCCTTCGTGACTGTGGTCGAAACAATTGTGACCAACCGCTCATTTTTCCTCTCGATTGGTCATGAGTCTCGCCCGTATATTTTAAATCTCAAAATTTTATTTTAATTTAAAAAATAATTTTTAAATTGAGCCAAGTATTTTAAGATCTTTCAAATATTTTAAATGTCCAAAATTGTTTTAAATGGGGTAAATTTTATTATTATTGAACCAATCCTAATTTTCAAGTAGACTAATTTTACATACAACTATGAAGTGAGTAAATGCCGTATAATCGCTTTGAAAAAAAAATAGGATCCACTATTAAAAAATTAATTTTTTTCATGTGGGTCCTATTTTTTAATCACTTTTTTTAATGCGACTACGCGGCGGTTGTACAATTCATAGTTGTAAATATCTTTTCTCATTTCTTTAAGAGTATTATTTAATATTCATTATTTTATTTTATGTTTAAAAACTCTATTTATTTAGATGGATTCATTTCTCTTATAAATATTTACTAAAACTCATTATTTCATTTTATGTTATGATGAAAAATATTATTTTGGGATTTAGAAAACAAAGTTGAATTTTTAAATATAGTTTCATTCCATTTTATTTTCATTTCTTTGCTTCTTTTGTTTAGTTTATTGTCATTCTTTTCATGTTTAATCTCCACCGTTGGATCTAGGTTAGAACCCCAAAATGTAAGGCCTAGATTAATTCCCCAAAAACCCTAATTCCCCTCCATCTTTTCCTCTCCTCTCTTCTCTCTCTCTCACTCTCTAGCATTCATTAGCCATACTTGCATGTTATTGAGCCTTAGTAAATGTCATTTTGTGTGGTGACATGCATGTCAAAACCATTTCGTTTGGCAACCATGTGTACTTTGTGTGCAATGGACCAAGCTCGATATTTTCTTCAAGGATAATTCTGTTTTCAGCCCCATAATTTATCTATAAAAAAAAACCCTAGCCGAAACCCTAAATACTTTTAATACCGATTTTATCCTTGGGAATTTCAACCAACCCCTTTTATTTTATTTTTTCTAATTTTCTTCCTTTATTTTTTTTTTAATTTTGGTCATCTCTTCACCTCCCAATCACCACCATCGAACTACCTTAGATGGGACTTGAGTATGCCTTACATAGCCACTAGAAACCAAGGGAATAAGACGAGAATAAGACAAAATTGCAAACCCCTTGTGGAAACCCTAACTGCCAGTCATTAAGGGCTTAAACCCTAGCATTAATTACACCATATTTTCTCTCTCCACCACCCACACGACAACTCTCTGTCTCTCTCTTCCCCTTTGGTTAATTTTTCCTACAATCTATACACCATCATGATAACCTACATGGAGGAGCTAAGCTTGAGAGGCATTGTGAGCCACCACCCAAAACGCCCAATGAGAAACCACCTAAGCCCAATGCCACCCTCATCTCCGTGGCTATATAAACCCCCTCTTCACCTCACTTCTTCCTCACTTCACTTCATTTCCCATATTCTCTCTTAAGTGTTCTTGAGTGTTCTTGAGAGTTCTTAGAGTTTGAGTGAGAAAGCTTCAAGGGCTCCAATTAGGGGTGACAATATGTGACACGGCCCGTTAACCCAACATGAACACGAACACGACACGAGAATAACGGGTTTGGGTTTAGTTTTAACGGATTCGGGTCAAAACTGGTTGACCCGTTAAGACACGATTGCTTAACGAGTTGATAACGGGTTAACCTATTTTGACCCGTTATGATCCATTAAGAAAGTTAAAGTTACAATTATACCCTATACCTAAAAGTAAAATTGTTGGGATTTTAATTTTTATATTTTTATTATTTGGATTGTAATTTTAGACTTGTAGTTAGTCTTATATTGTAAATTATTATGTTATTTTATATGACCAATGAATTGAGAACGAGTCTACAGACAACGTAATTTCAACGTGAGTTGTACTACGGTCACCTGCAGATACTCATAATGCATGTGAGGAACAGTGACGATATCATACATTATATTAATTCCATGATTTTTTTATATGAAAATCTAAGTTTTTACAACGAAAGTAAAATTATGTTCTCTATAAGAAAATGTGTATTAAAAATCTATTTTTCTTGAGAAATCTGAATGGGAGACAAATAAAATTTTTCTGCATTTGCATGCATGCCATGTTTATCATTCTTCATGCATAGTCTATCTTTATGCACGTTGGCTGTCTAACTTACTGAGATTTTAAGTAAATCTTACCCTTTGTGGATCCACTATTATTTCACTCGAAATGATAGAAGTTGTAGATGCAGATGAACCCAATGGACCAATGGATCAAGAGGATTGAGGAGGAAGCAGACGTCGACAAGGGACTTGATCTTATTTTGATATTTCTAGGCCTAACTCTTCGTACTATAGAACACATTAAGCAACTGGTTTAGATCATTTTAGAGAACTTGATATCTTATACTAAGACTAAGCTACTTGATGTTTTGAAACTTATGGTTCAATCAATATTATTGTAATGATTTAGTTATACTGGCATAAGTTCATTCATTTTCACCTTTACTTTCTGCTGCGATTATTACATACTGCTAGCTGCATTTCTAAGATGCATTGCATATTAACTATCAGGTACGGGAGTATGTAATCTTGTGTTGCATGTCCCAACGCTCTAAGTCTCTGTTATATTCCAAGCGAAGGTTGGGGGCATCACAAGGTGGTATCAGAGCAATTACGTCTCTGGGTAAACCCACGTGTCCTTAGGTATATGCCAAAATATAGGTTTGATTTTAGGTTGGGTAGGCTTGAATCATGTGCAAAGATTTGGATATAATGCATGTACCTAACAGGATGGCACATGAAAGAAAGGAAAGGAACCCTAAGGGCCCAATATTCGTCATGAGCAGGATCATGGTTTGGATGGAGAGATTAGCGAGAAAATCTCTGATAATGAAGAAGCAAGAGTTATCACTGGTATTTTCCTTAAGTGCCCCTCTTTAGTAAGTAGTTTACTTGTTTTAACTGCTAAGTAATTGGTAGTAATTACTCGTTAGGTAAAGTCACGCTGTATGAGTATATGATCTGCGCTTTGTTTGACTCTGCTCTCCGAGGTTTTTTGTGTCCGCAACATTTACACGCCTGTGTAACCTGCCGACCCAGACGTTACCTTAAGTTGTAGTAGTGTCGTTTCCCGATGGACGGTCGATTGCTTGTAACTGCGTGATGAGAAGCTGCCCGCTGAACTTAGGAGGAGTATTGATTGAAGTTGACTTGATTGTCTTCGACGTATTAGGATTCGAATTTATTTTAGGAATGGACTGGTTGTCCAAGCATCTCGCTAGGATAGATTGTAGAAATAAGGAGATCACCTTTGAATCACCCATAGATGGGTAGATCCATTATACAGGAGGGTCAGTGAAAGCTATCCCCTAGTTAATTTTGGCTTTACAAGCTAGGAAGTGGATCGAAGATGGAGCCACTGCTCATTTAGCTTTTGTACTAGACGAAAGTAGTAATAGTAAGGAGATTCAGGGGATGCCGATAGTTGAAGAATATTCGGAGGTCTTCACAGATGATTTACCTGGATTACCCCTCGATAGAGAGATAGAATTTGTTATAGAATTAGAACCTGCTACTACCCCTATCCATAAGACACCCTATCATATGGCCCTTTTAGAGCTAAAGGAGGAGATAGAAGAACTGCTAGTGAAGGGATTCATTCACCCTAGTTCATCACCTTGGGGTGCACAAGTTCTATTTATAAAGAAAAATGATGGATTTTTAAAGATTTGCATTGATTATAGGGAATTAAACAATGTAACGTTGAAGAACAAGTACCGTTACCACGTATTCATGACCTACTAGATCAATTGCAAGGAGCATCCGTGTTCTTAAAGATAGACCTAAGGTAGAGGTAGCATTAGCTCAAAATTAGGGATTAGGATATTCCTAAAACAGAATTTCGGACTAGATATGGGTATTACAAATTTTTTGTCATGCCCTTTGGTTTAACAAATGTCTCTGCCGCATTTATGGATATGATGAACCGAGTGTTCAGACCCTATCTAGATAGCTTTGTAGTCTTAGTCATTGACGACATATTGATCTATTCTAGGAACGAAGGGGAGCGTATAGGCAGCATTTCTGTTTGGCTTTGGAAAGGCTGAAAGAACATAGGTTGTATGCCAAATTTAGTAAGTGTGAATTTTGCTTAAGGAGGTGAAATTTTTAGGGTATGTGATCTCTAGTGAAGGAGTGTTAGTGGATCCTAATAAGGTGAAATCTGTGGTGGAATGGAAACGTTCGACTAGTGTGCATGAGATAAAGAGTTTTCTTTGTTTAGCCGGATATTATCGGCTTTTCATTAAAGGGTTTTCTAAGTTATCAGGACCCCTTACATGAGTCCAACAATTTCCATCCACAAAGATTAATATCTTTCATTCTTGGCTCCACGCAATCTCAACCTTCATAATTACTATATTCAATCCATAAGCTTCATCCAACCAAACACTTATATTCCATAACGATTCTCAATCCATACATCACTTCCCTATAATTTATCACAACCAACATATTAATGTACAAAAACCTGCCCAATGTTTCAAGAGTATCCTTATACAACTTTTAATATATTCAATAACATTTATACATTCTTTTAAATGCTACCATCTCACAACTATGCATCATATACTTCACACAAGTGAAAAATGCAAGAAATATCACTTTAAACACAAATATGAACATTCTATTAAAATCCATACACCTATGCACACTAAATCCATATATCACGGTCACTTAACTCAACATACGACAAACTAACACAATCATATCACAAACTGCCCATTAACCCCCATCACTTCACAAATGCTAAATCCCTAGTCCATGTAAACTCTACATAGAACAAATACACAAATCCCATACTCCAAATCTTTATACTTCACCTACAACTCTCATTCAATACCCACCCAACACATAACTTCTTCTTAGTTCATCATAACCAACACATTCAATATACATAATTTTGTCCATATCAATTATACACCAGCTCAAACATGATCACTAACTTTATAAGCTTCGGTCACATAATACATCAAATGTACAAAATTTGTCCAGCCATTATACAATCATATAATGGTCCTTTGTAGTTGTTGCTTGCTGTTGTAGTTTTCTTCTCCTTGCCACTGCTCATGGTGGCTCGAGGTGGGCAAGGGCTTCACCAATGTGTTTTGCTCCTAGTTTCCTAGATAGGGGATCACCGTGAGGTTTGAAAATTTATAGTGGTGTTGGTTTCAGTGGTATGAGGGTGTGCGGGAGGTGATGCTGATGGTGGAGACGAGTTACGTTGGTGTAGTGGAGGTTGTTTGGTTGTGCGCTACCACTTGAGGAGGTGTCCATTGGGTGGCTGTACAACCATTGAGGTTGTGGCCGATGGCGTGCTCATGGTGGTCCTGGGGATAGAGAGAATCGTGAGGGAGAGAAATTGTGAGGGATGAGAGGTGGTGTTCGTGGTGGGGCATGGTGGTGTTGCGTCTGTGGTGGCAGCTAAGGAAGGGAAGAAATAGAGAATGAGAGAGGAATAGAGAGATGAGGGAGACACCAAGGGGTATCGGGGCTTTTGGTGGACTTTTGGTGCTCGGAGTCTCAAGTGGGCGGCCTTCTGTGGCTCATGGAGGTTGGGCGATGGCGACTTGAGGGGATTTGTGGCGGTGTGAGAAGAAGAGAAACCATGAGGGAGGAGAGGGAAGAAGGGAGAGAGAAGCCAAGGGAAGAAAGGAGAGGGTCTGAAGGTGAAGCCGAGAGGGAGAGGGGTTTGTCGCCGACGAAGTGTGGCGGTGGAGGGGGGCTCTGTTGATGACAGTGTGGCTGGGTTGTGAGAAAGGGTGCACGGGCACGAGCTGGAGGGGACAACGCTAGGGGGAGAGGAAAGAAAGAAAGAGAGAGTTATGATTTTTGTCTCAAAACTTCTTAGTTTTGGGTCTCTCTTTGGATGGGTTGAGCTATACACAGACTGGGCTAGGTTCAATCTAATGAATGAAATAAAACGTGAAGAAATAAACTAAACTAAATAAATAGGAAATGAAATAGGAAAATTTAAAATTCAACTTTGTTTTATTGATCTAAAATAATATTTTTTATCATAAAATAGAATAATGAAGTTTACCAAATATTTTTAAGAGAAATAAAATCATCTAGATAAGTAGAGTTTTTTTAACATAAAATAAAATAATGAATATTAAATAATATTCTTAAATAACTAAAATCATTTAAATAAAATAATTTTCTAAAATTATATTATTTATGGGGCTCCAAAATATAAGAGGCTTACTTGAAATATGGGTTTGGTTCAATAATACCAAAAACACTCTATTTAAAATAATTTTGGACTTATGAAAATATTCCGAAGACTTTAAAACATTGAGCTCCATTTAAAAATAATCTATTAAATTTAAAACACAAATTCAAGATTTAAAACGTAAAGACAAGACTCGTGACCAATCGAGAGAAAAATGAACGGTTGGTCACACATATTGCCACCCCTATGCTTGAGTGATAGTAACAGAGGCCTGTCTCCTTTAATAGTTGTTTGTATTTTTGGAGATGTACTATTTAGTCGGGCAACAAATCATGTTTGGTCTGTCATACCTAGACGTAGGAAATGAATAGATGGTTTTGTGTAATATTATTTGGGAATTGACAATGACATATGGATATTTGTATTTCAATGGATAAACATATTTCTGGTTTAGACCTACGTTACAAATAACATTTAGTCTCTAACTAACCCTTCGCTAATTCTGCAATGATATACATTTAAATGTCTATTTGCTTACACAAGCACTTCCTTGTAAAAATTACATGCCTATTCTTGATCTAAATACGGTGTGTTGCCGATCAGCTGGCACCCTTGGCATCATAGATCCTCACGAAGTCCTTTGCCGAGGATGGTGCACCACACTTTCCATAGTTATTATGGTGAAACTTAAGATTTCATATAAGGTTTATGCAAGTCACATGTTGTAAACAAAATCTCTCCCCACAAACTAAATGAAAATCTTGCAATAAAAATTATAGCATTTAACATATCAGCTAGTGTCATGTCTTTCTTTTATGCTAAACTATATTGTTGTGGGGGTATAGGATGTACTATTATGATGTATAATGTCATTCTTTTGCAGTGTAAAGAAACTTCAATAGGAAAATGTTCACCACCTATATCACTATGAAGTATCTTAATTTTCATTTCCTTTTGAATTTCAACAACAAACTTAAAACATTTGAACATATTGAAGGCCACATATTTACTTTTCACTAAAATACATACGTGTATCGTGAAAATTCATAAATAAAACTAATAAAATATAAATTGTCTCTGCCAGTTAAAATTCATTAAGTTCACAAATATCAGAATGCATAAGTTCTAAATATTGTGTAGTTTCTATCTATTTTGGGGAAATGTTTCATTGCCATTTTCGCTTAAACACAAATTTCACATTTAGAACTATTGTCATGATTATAGGAAATTAAACTACACTTAGACCAATTTTAAAGATTTAAAATCCAAATGGGCGAAATGAACTTTCCACAAAGTAGAAAACTCAACAATATATGCAAAATCAGTAGTTATTTTATTAATATTTAGTTTAAATATGTCATCACAAGAGTACCATTCTCCAACAAACACTCATTTAAAAAAGCTACATTATTAGACTCGATTATAGCCTTGACACATTTTTTACAATGCAAATTTATTGATTCAAGGTTTTTCTTTACTTCTAGGACATGAAGAACTTGACAAGGATAAATTTCTTCACATAAATGAAATGAAGTTCCACAATTTCTCTTCCCACAACTTTACAAAATTATGATTTCCTATTAGTACTACATGTTTGTCTGGTGCATCTTCATAATCTTTGAATTTAGATCTCTAGTTACAAACGTGGATGGTAGCACCTAAATCATACCTCCAATTAGAAGATTTGGTTGTATATTTAACTCTATGATCAGGCTAATATGCATTTTAGAAACCATAGCTACAATTTCTGAAGTCTCACTTTCAATTTAAATTAGCACTACTAGGATTGGCATCTTCCTTTTTCTGTTTCCATTTAAAATGCCCATTCTTTCAACAGTTTTAACAAGTCTTATTTTTCTTGTACTCGACACCATCGCTAGAAAAGTTATTATATTTTTTCTTGTTTTCTCCAAAATTATTTTGGAAATTATTCTTCTCATCAACAAAGTTCACGTTAGAACTATTTAGAAAAATAATTTCTCACAATGAATTAACCAAACTACCTTTTCAATTCATAAATGTTTTTGAATTTGTTTTACAACAAAAGATTTGTTGTGTGCATATGTTTCTTTTTATAATCATTCTAACTAGGAGGAAGTTAGGCAATTATAGCCCCAACTTGTAGAGTTCAGAAACCTCAACTTTATAGTCTCCAAGTTTATTCACTAGAAGTTATAATTCATGAACTTGATTCATTAGAGAATTATTATCTTTTTTCATAAATTAAAGATATTTCATAATAACGAGTTTATCTGTACCATTCTTTTCGGTTCTATACTTGAATTCTAATGGCTCCCAAATATTTTTTGGCGACTTGACGGATGTAAACAAGTCATAGATATGATTAGAAATTAGAATATGTTTTCTTCATACCACTTCTTCTTGTTCACGTTTTTTGGGTTCTGCTATGATTTCATCATTGTCGTCAAATTTGAGTTTCAGAAATACTGGAAAGTTCAGATCTAAAATCTATGATATCTTAAATGTAGTAAGAAGGAACATCAACTTGTCCTTCCAGCGAGTAAAATTCGTTCTATACAACTTTTCTAGTTTGACAAAGTCTTGATTCATAATCTTGAAAGTCGCTATATCATTTTCTGATTTCATTTCGATTATCACCTTAAACTTGTTAAGGAAAGTTGAGTAGATACAGTAATTTGAAAAATAAATCCGACTTTGAGGCGTGTAATAATACTATCTTTAAGGTGAAAGTTGCCCCACCTCACTCAAAGTTTGTTGTTGGGATATAAGCAATTTATCTATAGGATACAACGAAGTTACGAGCTACATACAACAATTCTAAAGTTTTTACTTTAGAGTTTTTCTAAAAGATTTTATATGTGACTGAAATAAAAAAAAAAATACATGATTAAATTTGTGGGTTACATCCTCTATTTTGTAGAGAATGAAGTGACATTTTGTGAAAAATCTTTTGAAGCAGTGTGTATACGAAGGCCATATGCCTGTTCGTACAGGCCTTGGGCCTAAGCCACGGGCTAGATTTGTTCTGCCCAAATTTCAAGCCCACCACATGCTTTTTAATTCACAAAATAGTCAACTGCGGTTGTGCATGGACTTTCAAACTCATGATAATTCCACAAGAGTAGATAATAACTCAGCTAGTAAATCACATTCAGTAAATTTACGTATTTAATCTCATAATCTATAATAATTCTAATAGAATATAAACTCACTCTCTTCTTAAAATTTAAATTAATCCAAAAATCGTTTTGATCAGATTATGAAGACCTAGACAACACAATTTGATCTGTCTTGCTCATATCTCCTGGAGTTAACTAGTTCTTGTTCCTCGCCTGATCGCAGTCTGAATATTTCATCAGATGTTTGACTTACCATTCCATCTTTCCCACGAAAAGCATCCTCGAATTTCCTCTTTTTGTTTTAATGAACACAATTTCTTTAGATTATTTTTATTCCTTTGCTTTATATATAGCTACTCATTTAATTTTGATGTGCTTGGGTTTCTCACCTCGGTCGTTATACTCTGTTATGGCCTAGCATTTAGTTCAAACTATGTTATTTTTAGGAGTTCGTAGATGCTTACAATTAAGACTGTTCATCCAGACCGAATTTTTTTTCCGGTGTGATTCGGAACCCGGAAAACTAGATTCCAATCTCGAGTACTGGGTTTACAATTCGGTACCCGTTTGTTTGTTTTGTTTTGTTTTGTTAAGTTTGCCCTGAGCTACTGATTCAGACCATAAGTCAGTCTGATCTCTTAAAAGGTTCACAAGAAAAGCAACTGGGACAACTGCAAGTACTGCCAAAAGAGAGCAAGTCAATCAATTAGCAAATAATAAACTCTCTCTCACACTCTAGTGATTTTTACTTGGGAGTATTTGTTCTCGTTCATACAAGTTTTACTTTCCTGTATTTGCCCTGTTGTGGGCATTCTCTCTTTCCGTAATGGCAGAAGACTTATTACTCAAAATTGACAAGTTACAGTTGTCTGCAATAGAATCTGAGGAAATCATGTTTGTCGAACCATTTCCTGAGTTTATTTCTGGCACAGTTTACAAAGACTGCAAATAAAGCTCGTGTTCTTCGACATGGCCCATGGTCTGAATCGGTGGCTGATTGGTTTCCAGATTTGTTGACCTTTCATAATTCAAATTTCTTAAGTTAAACACAATTGCTATTTCCCTGAGTTGTATTTTTTTTTTCGGCGTTGGACAAAATATATCATGAAGTAAGGGAAGCAAAGCAGAGACTAAAGGCATTCAGGTGTTGTATGTAGGGTAGAAAAAAAAAATCGGGTCAACCTAGAACCCGGAATCCGAACTTTTTAAAACTTGGATTCATCCGAGTTCCAATCCGGATCTAACCCCGGCTAACCCGGTCCGGGTACCGGCCCAAGATTGAAACCCGAATTCTAGTCCGGATATATTCGATTTCCCGAGTCGAAACCATATGAACAGTCCTATCTACAACACATTCATTTCCAAATTCTTCATATAACTATGTTTTAAGATGGGGATATTTATGTAAAATATTTATAAATTATTTTATAAAAATATCTATAATTTAAATTAACATAATTGTGTAAAGGATTGATGTACTGTACTGTTTGCATATACAAATAGAGATTGTCATCCACGCATCATGCACAAATAGAGTTCCTTAAGAGTTAGAGCCGCAGATTGTCCCATACGTATATAATTAACTTGTTTCCGAGTGAGAAATAAGTACCGAGGGTTGGTGGTCGTGTGTGTGTATATATATGGAAAATGCTATATGCCCCGTTGGGGGCTCCCGCTGAGTTGTAATATTTTTTTATGTATTTTTTTTAGTTTTTTTTTAAATATAAATATTTTTAATAATTTTTAATATTTTAAAAAATAAAATAAAAATTACAATATTATTAAAAAATACTTTCTTAATTATGAAGTAGAATAAAATATAATATTTAATGATTTTTTTTTTACTTTTTGATTAAAGAAGTGTTTTTTAAAAATATTTTAAATTTATTTTATTTTTTAAAAATATTTAAAAGTGTAAAAATAAATTATATAAAAAATAAATTAAAAAATACACATAAAAAAGTACATGCAAAGTCAAATTGGAGCCCTCAACGGAGGCTGTAGCATGACCATTTTAAATATTTAAAAAATATATATAATATTATTAAAAAATACTTTCTTAATCATAAATTTTACTTCGTAACTAAGAAAGTATTTTTTAATATATATATTTTTATTTTTTGATTTAGAAAATATTTTCTTAATAATATTTTAAATTTATTTTATTTTTTTAAAATATTAAAAAATATTAAAAAATTTATATAAAATATTATTTAAATAAAATAAATATAAAATAATACTACATCCCTCCGCGGAGCTCCGAGCGGAAGCTGTAGCATCATCCATATATATATGAGCTTTGCTACACAACTTCCACCACACTCCACACTTCACACTTTTTTAAATTTTTAATATTTTTTTTAATTTTTTTTTAGTTTATTCTTTTTAAATTATTTCAAATTTTTTATTCATTATTCATATAATAAATATTTAATAAAAGAAAAAAATAATAAAAATTAAAAATAATATAGAGTGTGGAGGTTGTGTGAATAGTAGGAGGTTGAGTAGATTTTTTGTATATATATATATATATGTGCGCGCGCGCGGATGCAGACATGCAGATCACTGGGTAATTTCTTGAGTGCTCAAAACTATAATAATATTTAGGAAAAATATATGCATCTACCCCACACCGGCACACACTCAACCTATTGAGTGTAAAAAAAAAAAAACAGTGATGTGAAGTGTGTGCCGATGTGGAGCAGATGCATAGCATTTCCCTAATATTTATAATACCGGCCAGTCCTCCACGCGTTGATCGAATGGAGTTAGGCACCAAGGACGAGAGCCCATTCACATATACCGAGTTGCAAGTACCAAGGGGTGCGCGTCGAGTACGCGTTCGGGTTCGAAACGTTTGAAATGATAAAATCTAAACAGTACTTGAATGAGAATATGAGAACTGCTACACTCATAGAAGATTTCCACTGAAAGGCAAATGTTTTTTTTTTTTTTTTGCTTTTTTTTTCAATCATTTTTTTAAACACTTTAAATATTTTAAAAAAATATAAAAAAATCATAAATTCATTTAAAAACATTCCTTAATCACTAAGTAAAAATAAAAAAATATAAAAAATATAAAATATAATTTCGGTAGAAATTTTCGGTAGAAATCTTCTGGAGGAATAGCATTTTCCATGAGAATATATATATGTGCGCGCGCGCGGATGCAGACATGCAGATCACTGGGTAATTTCTTGAGTGCTCAAAACTATAATAATATTTAGGAAAAATATATGCATCTACCCCACACCGGCACACACTCAACCTATTGAGTGTAAAAAAAAAAAAATGATGTGAAGTGTGTGCCGGTGTGGAGCAGATGCATAGCATTTTCCTAATATTTATAATACCGGCCAGTCCTCCACGCGTTGATCGAATGGAGTTAGGCACCAAGGACGAGAGCCCATTCACATATACCGAGTTGCAAGTACCAAGGGGTGCGCGTCGAGTACGCGTTCGGGTTCGAAACGTTTGAAATGATAAAATCTAAACAGTACTTGAATGAGAATATGAGAACTGCTACACTCATAGAAGATTTCCACTGAAGGGCAAATGTTTTTTTTTTTTTTTTTTGCTTTTTTTTCAATCATTTTTTTAAACACTTTAAATATTTTAAAAAAATATAAAAAAATCATAAATTCATTTAAAAACATTCCTTAATCACTAAGTAAAAATAAAAAAATAAAAAATATATAAAATATAATTTCGGTAGAAATTTTCAGTGAAAATCTTCTGGAGAAATAACATTTTCCATGAGAATATATATATGTGCGCGCGCGAGGATTCAGACATGCAGATCACTGGGTAATTTCTTGAGTGCTCAAAACTATAATAATATTTAGGAAAAATATATGCATCTACCCCACACCGGCACACACTCAACCTATTGAGTGTAAAAAAAAAAAAAGTGATGTGAAGTGTGTGCCGGTGTGGATGCATAGCATTTCCTTAATATTTATAATACCGGCCAGTCCTCCACGCGTTGATCGAATGGAGTTAGGCACCAAGGACGAGAGCCCATTCACATATACCGAGTTGCAAGTACCAAGGGGTGCGCGTCGAGTACGCGTTCGGGTTCGAAACGTTTGAAATGATAAAATCTAAACAGTACTTGAATGAGAATACCATATTGACAATCCCTCTCACATGGGCCAAATTAAGGTTGGCGTTGGCTTGGCTAGCTGCGTGAGTCATTCAGTCACTCCACCGACTGGTTGACCACCTTTTTGTGTCAAACTTTTGAATTTTGATCAATTCTATTCCAAAACCCCCACGTTGCATCGTTTTACCGTTTCAATTCAAACGGCTGAATATTCAAAACCCATCACCCTAAAAGATTGACTCGCCTTTTGCTTTGTTTTCAAATATATATATATATATAGCTTTCTATATTACTCTTAATTTTTCAAAGTTGAACCGCGTGCTTACAACATACATTTCTTTTACGTCCTTTATATAAACCTATCCCAACCAATTCTAATCCAATTCGATCGGCAATTCCTTCACAGACAGCGTTAACACAAAAGCAGCACATTTTCTTTGCACCGAGAATCGATAGCATAGATATATACCTTGTTTGTTCTACCTTTTAGTTTCGCATCATTCAAACAATCACGAAATGATTTCTTCGTGGAGAAGGCGAAGAGCTGGCCGCCGTGCCGCTAAGGACCAGGGACGAGGCGAGAATGGAGACTCGGAGCTGACGATACCGACCCATTTTCGTTGCTCAATATCTCTAGACTTGATGAAAGATCCAGTCACGTTGTCCACGGGGATTACATATGACCGTGAGAGCATTGAAACTTGGATTGAGGCCGGGAACAAGACTTGTCCCATTTCTAATCAGGCGTTGAAGAGCCTTGAGCCAATACCAAATCACGCCATAAGGAAGATGATACAAGATTGGTGTGTTGACAACCAATCCTATGGAATTGAGAGGATTCCCACGCCTCGGATTCCTGTCAGTTCGGTGGTGGTTGCGGAAATTCTTTCGGAGATTACGATGGCAAGCAAACGTGGAGACCAGGAAGTGTGCCTGCAATTGGTGGCGAAGATCAAGGCATTGTGGAAGGAAAGCGAGCGCAACAAGCGGTGCATCATGGCCAATAATACGGGCAGTCTTCTCTCCGCTGCGTTTGAAACATTCGCTAAAGCATCTTTCAATAGAAATGATGCGGTATTGGAGGAAATATTATCGGCTTTAGCCTTGCTTTTCCCACTGGATGGAGAGGCCATGTCCTGTCTTGGATCAGCAGCTTCATTGCATTGCATGGTACGGTTTTTGAAGGGTGGAGATTTGTCGGGGAGAAGAAATGCGGTCTTGGCCTTAAAGGAGATTCTTTCATCGGATGAGCGTAAAGTAAACGCATTATCGGAGATTGAAGGATCTTTAGAAGCATTAGTGAAGCTGATCAAAGAGCCCATTTGCCCTTCCTCCACAAAAGCTTCATTGATGGCCATATATCACGTGGTTAATTCCTCATTTCCAAAGGAAACAATCGTAGAAAGATTCGTGGAGATGGGATTAGTTTCTTTGCTGCTAGAAATGCTCGTAGATGCCGAAAGAAGCATATGCGAGAAGGCACTGGGTATTCTTGATGGGATATGCAGAAGTGAGAAAGGGAGAGAGAAGCCTTACGACCATGCTTTGACCATTCCGGTTTTAGTGAAAAAGATACTTCGGGTATCAGATTTAGCAACAGAGTTCTCGGTGTCCATCATTTGGGAGCTCTGCAAGAATGAAAAGAGGGAAGAGGGAGGAGTACTTGTTCTTGAAGCGCTTCAAGTGGGTGCCTTTCAGAAGCTGCTGTTGCTCTTACAGGTTGGTTGTGCAGAGAGAACAAAGGAGAAGGCGACGGAGTTGTTAAAATTGTTGAATCTTCATAGGGATAGGCTGGAGTGTATTGACTCTATGGATTTCAAGGATCTCAAAAGGCCATTTTGATTCAATTGAGGCAACCAACTCAACCAACTTTTAAAGTAGCTCAGCGACAAGGGAAATTATAGACAAGGATATATACATTACGTAATTAATTACTTAATTTCACAGTAGTTCAATGTACAAAGCACAAAATATCGTTTTATTTTTTTGGTTATGCAAGGATAAACTATGTTGTTCAGTTAATATTTGTTGCAGAAAATGTTAAAGCTTTACATTGAAGTTTCGAATTTCTCTTGCTTATTTTTCAGGAAACAAAAAGAATTTGCCGTGCTAATTATGACTGTACTAATCTGTGGGAGCTTGTTCTATTTCATGGTGATAATGGGTTTTTCTATCATCGAAACGTTTTAGAGCGATAATTGGGTTATAAACGATGCTGACAGGCTGAGGCCGATTAAGAATGGATATAATGTTAGCTACTAGAAAAATATAAACATATGTATATATATTTATAGTACTGTTCATCCGAGTTCCGGCCTGGGAATCTAGATATACCCGGACCGAAACTCAAGTTTTAAAACCAGGCTGGAACACGAACCAGGTTAGCCCGGGTCAAACTTGGGCCGAAACTCGGATTGAAATCGATTTTTAAAAACTCGGAACCGGGGTTCCGGGTTGCACTTGGTTCTTTTTTATTATTATTTTTAAATCAAAGCTTACATGTTATAAATATTTTTTCATAAAAGATATATTGATGCAACATTCAAACTAGGGCTGCAACCCGAGCACCCCGTTCATCATTTGGGCCCGGCCCAACCCGACCCGCACTACTTGATCAATTGGACAAAAGCGACCCGACCCGCATATTCTTGATTGGGTCAACCCGTGTTTTTTTTTTTTTTTTTTTTCCCTCGTCTTCAACCCTCCTTTTCCTTCAAGCCATACTCTTGCTCGAGTCGCTCCCCACTGTCCAAGACCCATGTTGAGCACATCGTGCTCTTTAAAACAAGGGCCCAAAAGAGGACCAGCGTAGCTACTGCAAGCCCTAAGTCTCTAGCAAAGAAGAGGAGAGGAACTAGAGAAGGAGAGTCTACCACCATGTTTGTGCAGCAGTCTTGGTTCTCTCACAGTCACACTCCCAACTCACTGAGCTCAACAACCTGGTCTCCATTGATGAAGTCCTCCACCTCACCGCTGGTCTCGTCCTCCGTAACTAGTCTTCCTCCCTCAACTTCACCCACGCGTTCCACAGTCGCTACAAAACCAAGGAAGACCTCAAGACTCTATACGCATGTTGAAGCTCAAGGAGAGCCTAGCTTTAAAGAAGTTAAAGCTAGCTCCCTGAAATCTCGTAAATAATACCTTTGACGGCAGCTTTCACTCTCCTGAAATAATTTTCGGTACTTAGAGAAGGGTTAAAACTGATTTTGGGAGGCGGACTAGGGTTTCATTTGCAGATTTTATAAGTGGGTTGTATGGGTCGAACCCGATCAAGAGTTAAACCTGTATTTTTCAATTCGGGTTGGGTCGGTGCTTACGGACGGGGCCGGGTCACTCAATTTTCTGCACAGGCCTAATCCAAACTCTATTTATTTATTTATTTTTTTAAATAAAATTGTTTATAAAATAATATTACATTGTGAAATTACCCAAGTACCCCTAATTATGCACGTTAATGCTAAACAAAAATTGTTAGCACGAATTAGTAACTAATATAAAATATTAAGAGCAAAAACATAATAATTGGTTACGAAGGAAAACCTTTTGAAGAACTCCTTAAAGGTAAAATCCTACGAGGCAACCAAACCCAGGAAAACCAATTTTATCGATTGAGAGTATTACAAGTAAAAAATTTACAAAACTTTTGTAACTAGACACGTTCACCCAAGACGCACGACTCACTTGTCTTTTACCTCAGTAGGTAGTCAGAACCTCTGACACTCTCCAATCTTTGTCTTTCCTACTGGAACCTCCAGTGGTTGATCTTAATCACGACAACTCCCCCTTAGAGTATGCTCTCACTCAATCCCACGGATTGAGTCCTTTTAGAGAATCCTTATCTCTAGAATTTTCTCTTGCACGATCTCTTGAAGTTCTACCTAGATCTTCAAGCTCTCAAATACTTGTGAATATGTATAGTTCAAGTGTTACCTAAAACCCTCAGCCGACTCCTCTATAAATAGGCCATGCTGTCATTGATTTGGAGAAGGATTCTGCTGATAGGTTTATCTAGAATTTCAGTCATATACGTTGCTAACTATTTGTGAACATCTCGGATTGGATCACTTCTTTTGGATTACATTGAGTTCAAGTCTGTTTTAGTTTTTTTAATAAAGCTTGCATCTTTATCTCTTCAACTAATTCTTAGACTCGACACATACATAGGACTCTTGTAGACTCTTATCTCATAATATAAACAAGATTTGAAAGAGTTACAATTCAAAACTTTTCTTGATTGGATGTCTTTCATTCACATACTTATCTTTATCGGATGCACTCCTAAAGTCTTATTTAAACTTACATTCATCCATAATTCTATTTCAAGTATAGCCTCATCTAATCCTAGCCAAACATAAATTACATTTACACATTGTTTATATGAAAACCACATATTATATTGTTTATATGAATTTTGAATCTTCAATCAAATGATAATCATCTATTACCATTAGGCCGACTGATCTTTAATTTCCAAGAATCCCAATTAGTAAATAATTCTAACCTAGCTTAATTATGTTACTTACATAGCCCATCATCCCTAAGATCAAGTACAGGTTGTACCCATGTCTCTTTATTCCATTACGATGCATGTAATGCTTAAAAGAAAATTAGTAAGAAAACAGGCAATGGGCCATCAGAGAACATGCCGATGCAATTAAAGAAAATGGATCCCTCCCAACGCCCAATATTTGACATTATTAATAATAATATTACGGTATACTAAACCCTTGTTGAAATTACAAAAATCTAGGTCCCCCAATTCATATATTTCTAATATAAAGAGAAGATCCAAAGCAACTGAAAATAATTAGTATATATAATTTTGACGTTTTGCATCCCTTTCCATTACAGAAGCTTTGTAGGTTGGATAATGATTACACACTCAATCTTTATTCCGAAGCTCTTTAGGGAATTTGGGAAACCTTGATCATCATGGCATTGTGGGCATTGTGAAAACATTAATCCTTTTGGTAGGTACAAAATGACATGAATTATTATTTCTTTGAGCGAATAATACAAGGTTTGATCAGACATAAGATGGTATCCTTCATGCACGTATAGTTGCTAGAAAAGAACAAAAAAAAAAAAAAATCAAAACATTCAAAACTTCAAAAGGTTCAGTTTAAAACCGGTACCGGGGCCGGGTGTCACGCAGGTTTTATGTCCATTTCGCTAAGTTTGTTAGAAGCATTGGCTTCGGTTATACGAGTTCCGGATCGGTCCAAGAAAAAATTCAACCCGGATGAACAATCCTATTTATTTAGATCATATGTGTGATTAAAATTCTCGGTATTAAACCAAACAAAGTTAGCACTACAAAAAAAGGCCATTTTCCAGCAATTTCATATTCGCTGTAATAGAAATCATTGCTAATAGTACTTTATTGCGCCACAGGCAAAGTCACTATAGCAAATTTGGTTTTTTATTTCGTTGTGAATAGTTTCCAAACTTTTTGTCGCCACAACAGAATAAGGGACAAAAAATAAAACGAATTTTGCAGTGGTAAAATTGTCACTGATACTTATTTCGACAATTTTTAAGTTTTTACAGCGGCAATAAGTTTCTCTCAAAACTACAGAGTTTTTAGACAAAATCCTAATCTCTCTCTTTCTCTCATTTTCTCTCCCCCCCCCCCCCTCCACCTGTGTCATCCCTTCCCGTGACCCCCTAGCAAGCCTCCCAGCCAGCTCGTGCTGCCGCCGTCGAAAGCACCACGACGTCGTCGTTGAACCCTTCCTCCCTCTCACCCTCACTCTCAGATCCTCTCTCTCCTTCTCTCAGCATCTCCCTCTTGATCTCTCTCATTCTCCCATGTTCTAAGTCGTCAGCCACTGTGAATGGCTGCAACGAAGTAGCACCACGAGCTAGCCACCATAGCTCACCGGTTGACTACCTCGTTTCTCTTGGTCTACCATCATGCACCCCAACCCTAACTCTACTCACTATCTATTTCTTTGTTTTCTCCCCCTCATTGCCATCATGCGCCGTCGAAAGCTCAGCCACCGGTGTCAAATTCCCCTCAACCATGCGAGAAGCTCTCTCACGTCTACCATTTGAGTTTCTCCCTCTCCCAACCCCGATACCCCTCGATCTCTCCCTCATCTCTCTATTTCTCTCATCTCACAGCCGCTAGCCACCGTCCACGACCAACCACCACCCCTCACCATCCACGAAAATAGGCCCCACACCAGAGATCGGCTTTAACGCCTTTCTCCCTCTCAGGTTCCTTCTCGATATTCCTTCTTCTTGTCAGTTTCTTACATCTTTGGCAGCCATTCACTACAGCACCGCCCATACCCTAGATAGTCACCAACTGACGGCCATGGGACTACCTTACAAACAACCACCACCTCATGTTAGAAAACACTCAGCTCACTATCACAACAGCTGTGAAGCTCAGCCCCTAAATCTTGATATAACCTCTATTTCTTTATCTCCTAGATTAATAAACTTACTTGATTAAATGGTTTTGTGTTTGAATATATTGACATATTTAATGTATGTATCGTATGTGTTGGTCTGTGATTGGGTTATGTGAAGTTGTGAAGTTATGGGGATCATTGTGCAATTGTGATGTGGTTGGATGTCATGTGAAGTGTCAAGATGAGTCATGTAGTTTTGGCATACTGTGTGAAGTGTTATTTTGGTTTGGGTTTGTATAATTAGTGATTGGTGTGTAAGAAGCTTTAAAGTTTTATGATTTCAGTTGTGATGGGTGTATCAATGATATGACCAGAATATATATTGAATGTGTAGATTTCAATAAACTATGAATAATTGATATGGTGATTGGAAACTTGTTATGGAGTATGTGTGATTATTTGTATATTGAGTTTAAATGGACGAAGAATTGAATATGTGTGTTGTATTCATTGTTAATAGGCTTATTGATTGAGAATAGTGTTTGTAAATGTTGAGATATTGGGGAGCCATGTGATTGTGTTGTTTGTTGTTTATTGTTTATTGGGTTTAAATGGATAATGAGTTTAAGTGATGTGTGTATATTAATTTAGTTGAAGAGTTGGCTTGATTTTACTTGAATGCAATGGTTTATGAATTTGAATTATATGACGACTATGAGGTGCAATAATTGGACAATTATGTTTAATCTTTAATTTCATTTGTAGTTGATGATCGAGTATAGAAATGGGTTGTAATTGGATGACTATGATTGTTTTAGGAAAATGCTACCTAATTGATTATATTGAGATGTTGGATATGAATGTATGAAGCTTGAGTATCTCAGATTATCTTAAAGTGATGTGATTAAATGTGAAGTTGTGTTGAGTTGTGATGTGACTGTATAGTGTCAAGTGCTGGAGACTAATGTGAAGTAATGATGTGGTTATGAACTATGTGAAGTGATGGGATTAAGTATGTAGTTGTGTTATAGAGCTGAACTTCATGGATCGAGGGAGGCCATGGTTAAGATTTTGAAAGTTATGTGATTATGATTGTGTTAGTTTGTTGTATGTTGACTAAGTGGAATATGGATTTAGTAATAATAATAGTCTAGATTGTATGTTGATCTTAGGTGATAAAAATAATAGAAAATTAATTGGCTGCATATATTCGAAAGATTTATATACTTTGAATGTTATGTATGGATGACGCTTGTAGGAACAAATGGATACTTAGATGGATTATATGTTGATCTCAGGTTATAAAAAGGGTATGGCACGTGTATGTTTGGTGGATTATATATGTATACTTGGCTTGGATTGTGTAATATGTTTGTATGTGAGGAAGTGAGATGAAACTTCTAGCTCAACAAAGGGATTTTCTAGTGCTCTTATTAAATTTTAGCTGTCTCTGCACATAGATATATCGTGTACATGTATGTCATGTTAGAAGCAGTTGGGATTTTTTTTTTTTTTTTTTGTGAATTAATATATATGAGTAGTATAACATAAAACCTTGGGTGTAAATGTTAGCTATGGAGTTCTTGAATTGATTTGGATCCTCTCTTCCTTTCGTGTAGATTCTGTACTATAATATTTTTAGCAGAGAGTTTGAAATATATAGATCTTATCTTCCTTTCATGTAGATTCTGCACTTTAATATTTTTAGCAGAGAATTTGAAATATTTAGACCTCCTCTTCCTTTCATGTTGATTTAGATCTACTCTTCCTTGAATTGACTTGAAATATTTTTAGTAAAGAGTTTGAATTGACTATTTTGGTTTGATGTTAACTTGCATAAGTAATAATTTTAGCAGAGAGTTTGAAATAATGACTATATAATTCTGCTCAACTCAGCATCTAGTTTGAAGGCTTGCTTGTGCTATTTTCTAATGCATCCTTAAGACACATCATCCTTGAGATGAGAAACATCAATGTGAGTACTTAGAAATTTGTATCTTTTTGTGTTAGTTATATATCACACCTCAAAAGATCCAGCAATTTTTATTTGATAGAAAACAATTATATCTTCTTTACACTGTGTTTCCTTGATTCTAAACACGACTTCCTTGTGTAATATTTTTTTTATTAGTAAATAAGATTTTATTATACTTGATTATGATCAAGAAGCTCCTAAGGTACTTGTATACTTTTGGAACTTATTTACTTTTTTGAGTTTATTTTCTTTTCCAAATTTGGTTAAAGAAAATGTTGGCAATCTACTCAATGTTAGTTTTCTTACATACTTCACATCATACTGTCTTTTGTCATTTTTATCACTTTATTCTAGATTTTTATTTTATAGCATATATTTTGTTTAAATATAATTTTTTATCATTATTATTTTGTAGGTCAAATGCATGCATATGAACTACAAATCCAAATTTATGAATGATCTCATGAACAACATAGGAAGCCTATAATATGAATGGGTAATGTATTATTTATGTATCTTGTTTAATGTATTTATTTTTATATTGTAA
Organism: Juglans regia; assembly: GCF_001411555.2. NCBI lineage: Eukaryota > Viridiplantae > Streptophyta > Magnoliopsida > Fagales > Juglandaceae > Juglans > Juglans regia. The sequence continues at coordinate 27,275,605 of NC_049913.1, read as the reverse complement.
GGGAATATTTCTGGGGATTTTTAATCTCCAAAAGTAGTTTTTTTAAATTTTAGACTATTTCCAGTGCTACTAAATCGTCGCTAATAATAGTTTTTTTAGCGTATTTATTCGTATTTGTGGTAAAAAACTTTTGCCGTTAAATATATTTCCCAACGAAATGGGTGATATTCGTGTGGCCTTGTTCTAGCGCTTAGTTTGACTATTTGTGGCAATGAATAGGTGTCGAAAAAAATATCCATTTGCGACAATAATTTTGAATTGTTGGTAAAAAGCGGTTGTAAGGAAACTTTGGCGTCCAATGTGCTTCAATGCAAAAACCAACGTGAAAATGAAATTGCAGCAACTATGGGTACCTTTTGTGACTAATTTTTGTACTGGAAAATAGCATTTTTCTTGTAGTGTAGTCCATACACTCCTTATGCTTCCAAGAAAACAATGGCAATAAATTGACAAGAAAAAATGGGAATCACAGATATTTGATGGTATAACTAGGATCACGCCAAATTCAAGATAAGATCATGTCCAACCTTGGCCTCTCTTTCTCTCTGCCTAATCGTAGACTGTTCATTAGGGCAGGTTTGTAACAACTCCTCCTTAGAGATCATGGAATGAGCAGCTACATTTTGTCGCACTTTCCCTTTAGACATAAATAATGTAAAATCTAACATTTAATAAAATGGACTTTCTCATTTTTCACAATTATCAAAGCTCAAAATAAGATCTTTGTCAAAATATAAAAACTTTCCTATTCATCCCTTTTACAAAAATGTTTTCTCAAAATACATAAACAAAAGCCCATTGTGTTTATCAAACATTTTCACAAAATACAAGACAAACTAAAACTCCGTCAACAAGACCTAACGCAACGCCACTAAACGTTCATCTCACCTTCCTGAGTAATGTGTCTTGCTCTTAGCTTCATCTTTATCTTTATTTGGATGCTTAAAATATGAGAAATTATATTTGTAATCCTAGAGTGTGCAATTCTCGCGTACTCCCTTTTAGAAAGGTGGATAAATCTGAGATCGACATAAAAACATTATTTCTTGAATAGTGGCCCCCACTTTTTTTAAATGGAGTACATGGGGATTGCACATTCTATGATTGTAAATAATATTACCCTTAAAACATTAAACACAAAAATAGTCTAATACTCAACTAGCAATTACACCATATAGTTAAAGCATCATACATTAGTTATTTCATTTCTTTGGAAAAGTCATACAAGTCTAAAACATTTTAATTAAGCATCACTAAATAAATTTTCACTTTTTATTGGTCGGTACAAACTATTACAACCGTGTGTTAGAGTTGACAGTCTTTTGGACCCGATTCTGCCTATGGCTGTGCGTTGGAAACCCTTAGTCAGGAGATCGTTCCACTATGTACATTACCAATTGAACCGATCCAACATTGCAGTTTATCGTTAGTTTGGTACCATCATCATTCAATCGTTGGCTATTAAGTATTTTAATAAATAAAACTTTCATTTCCTTTTTCTATCATAACATTTTCATGGTCTTTCTTATTCCACATGAAATATGCATTTTTTTTTTTATGAAATTATGCTATAACTTTATATTAAGAAACTCACTAATTTAAAGAAAAACATGTATATGATAAAATATATGATCTCAACCTTGAATGTGAATGCTTTACATTAGGCTCATACACATTTATAATTAACAGAATGCTCAACATGGGCTATCAAGAAAGGCTAATAAATTATATAAATTTACTATTTTACCACAAAGAAGTATTTGTAGATGAAGAGAGCATTTTAATAAGATACATGGTGTAAGAAGTATGGTCATAGGTACTCACCTCAAAGCTTAACCCTTGGTTCCTATTCAATGAAATAGAATCAATACATCAATACCTACCTCATCGTAAGTTTTCCTAAATACAATATAACTAGATCTTTACTTCAATACCTAAAAGGAAAGTATAGTAATCCTCCACTTTTCCTTCACTTAGGCAAGAATTAAACTAGAAGGCAAAATATTCATCCCTTCAACTTCTTTCTATATCAAACAATCCCACCAAGAACTAAACCAATACACCTTCACATCCTTCTTATCATTCATTTTTTCAAGGTATAACAATTTCATGTCAGACTTCCATACTCAACACTAAATGTTTGGATTCTTACTTAAAGTATTTTAAAATTTTGTGAATAATAATAAAATGGTTTGTATGATAATGTTTTATTGGGTTTTGAAAAATGTGAGAGAAAAAGTTAAATAAAAATACTTTTTAAAATAAATGTTGCATTGGAGTTTGTGAAAGTGAATGGATAAAGGTAAAACATTCGTTGAATATATATATTTTTTTAATTTGTAAAATTTGTATTATTTTTGTGTTTGAGCAATGATTATATGAAAAATCTAAAATTTGGAATAGTGAAATATTTTATGTTTGAGTGATATTTGGGAATGAAGTTATGAACAATTTTGAGAACGTTGGTATTACCCAAACATGCCTAGGTCAAGCTATTTCAACTCCGTGTTTCAATCATTATAAATAAATTCATAAACATGTTTAATAACATGCTTACTGTCCCATTCAAACTCCATAAATTGGTCACACATTTCTTTAATTTCAACATCCAAATTTTCAACTCAATTTAAGTCAAGTGAAAAGAGCTTACAAAAAGAGGCTTATTGTCTAAAAGGGTCTATTAAGTTTTCCACATTAAAAGTTGGTCATAACAATGGATTAAAGTATTGAGATGGTATGAAATTGCTACGAATTGAAGGGAACAAAGTAGTGTCAAAATTTGAAATTTTACCAAATATAGATGTTTGACAGCTTGTTAGTAAACATGTTGAAAGTTTCCTGTATTTTGTGACTACCCCAGCCCCCATTTGGGATTGGACGATGATTGAACCGTCGAGACATGTAACACAATACTACATACCCCCATACATGACAATTAAGATGCAATATACCTATTATATTCTAGCAGTATGCAATAAATCACAATGAAAAATTCATGTAAATCTAAGTAAAATTTAGAGAAATTTGTAAAATATCATAGTACCATAAGATTAATTATACCAAAATATTTCATTTGTTCAAATTACTTCAAAATAGAAAATGTTAGTGAAATCTCCCAAAAATAACAGGGATCTCCAAAAGTAAACCTCAATTTAAGAAATATGAAACTTTAGTAGCACTAAGACTCCTTCGCTAGATACACTCAAGAAAATTCCCCTTGTTTGCAGGGGCTCGGGCTCAAGAAGTCCTAAGCTAGAAGCAACTTCCTTCGCCTCAACAGAACAATATCTTGCTTGTTTAAGATATCCCGTCACAAAATTCACGTGTTCCTTTAACTTAGTGGCCTCTTTGAACCATGGTGACCTGGTCCTGCGGTCATCCTTATTAAGGATTTCTAGAATATCTTTAAGACGTTGTGCCGTGAGATCTAAAATGGTGGCAGCAAAATTATAAAAAGCCTCTACCCTAAACTCGTCCTCTATCATTTCATTAATCTCATTCATTGCTCTTTAAGGTCTCGCATACTTGCCACGACTTCTACCATTCCAGGTTAGAAATAGTAGTGGAAACTATCATGGTGAGATTTCGAGAAATCTCAGTAAGTAAACGAACAACATATAACATATAACATATGCATATAAAGGCAAACCATGAAATGAATGCATGAACATATACTTGACACAAAAACTTGATTTATGCAACTTAACTATAAAACATCTTTTTCATCTTTGTAGCATGTAACATGTAACATATCCTTAACTCATGGCCATGTTCAATTCTTTTAACATGTAGTTGGATACCTCACGGCTCCCCTATGTACCGTTAGTTCCCCGCTAGTTACAAGATTATCCAACGACCCACTTGACCATGGTGACTACGTCATAATCCTTAACTACGCGACAATTCACAAATTTCGCCTTCACCACATATAACACATGTGAGTCACCCACTAGTTTTAGGTGTTACCCCGCTCCGTTATCCTTTCAACAAGGATCCATTCAAGGCCTATCGATGATACTTTGTCGATCCAGGGGCTACCATTCCAATTTAAACACTCTAGAGTGGACAGATGAGTTCCACCAGGACATTCCCGCGTCTTAGCATTTGGGTTTGTTATAAAACATGTACAGACTCTTTTCTTTGAAAACAATATACAACTAAAATGCATGTGATATGAGACTTGTAACACTTTTATTTTCTTAAACCATATGAACATGTGAGTGCCATGAGTCATGTAGTCAAGTAATCGAACATTGAACATCTTAGGTTACAACTTGAAAATATTAGAACATTTGAATACTCAGTTTACAACATAGGCAAAGCGCTCAACACATATCAAAATGGAAGAATAATGTTTAAACCCGAGAATATACATATATAGACATGGTTGAATCACTATCTTCAAGCATATCCAAAAACATCATAAACAAGTAAACAATAATAAGATTATCATGTAAATCCAATTACATAGCTAGAGGTTATCATCAATCAACGAGGGCATATGATAGCAAATAAGAATGCAATGTTTACGCGGCATATACAAACATTATCAAAAGTAGGCTGAGAGTCTACTTACAGAAAATTTGAAGAGTTAACAAATAACAAGATAAAAATATACTAAACAATATTAGAAGAAGACACATGCAAAACCTTAATCCAGTGGGTGCATGTGTGAGTGTGTCGTGCTTAGGGTTTTACTTCGTCATGGCTTATGAATTCCATTTCATGGCTAGAAGGGTTCCTCATGCATTCAGACTTCACTCATAAGACCGAACTCTATAGAGAAGAAGGATCCTAGTTCATACTCAAGAGGGTGGTCGTATCTTTCTTACCTTCCAAAGTCTCATGCTCACGTGTACAATGCTAGTGATGGTTTGATCTTTCCCTTGAGGAGAAAGTCTAGTTTTTTCCAAAATGTGCATGTACAAAAGTATACATGGATCCAAACCCTTTCATCATCATTTTCACTCTAAGTGGTCGTGCATGTGTGTGTGGTAAAAATTGGTGAATGGTTCTTACTGTGCGTGTTCCTTCCTCTAGGGTGGATTCACAACTTCCTTCTTCACTCATGAGATTGGTTGGATCAAGATGAAGAATACATAGACAGTGTTTGGTTTGTGAGAAATTGTGAGAAAAATTATGAGAAAAGGCTTAGGTGTGTGGGAGGAAAAGAGAAGCAAGAGTGAGAACTCGAAATTTGCCCAAAAAGACTCTTCACCCGTCAGCCTCTCCCCTTTTATAGACATCTTTCGTTCTCTCACATCTTAACCATGGAAATGCAAGAGACTCATGCATGGGTGCCATGTGGCACATTGGCCAAAACCCCTTCATCTTTCTCATCATTATGTTGTTTCGAAAAAAGTAAGAGTCCCATTGACAAGTGGCGTGTGAGACCCTTCATCCGAAACCCTAGTTTTCAAGAGTACCCCTCATCATGCGTCTAGGTTCAATGAATCTTATGGCTAAAATGGTCAATACACAAAAATTTCAATCATCCTTAGAAGGATGAGTGTGTGCATGCTTGCCACTTTGCAAGTGGTGTGTGTTGGCCGAACCTTCTCATTTTCCCACAAGGTCTCTTCCTCTTCCCTAGCTTCTTAGGGTGATGTGTAGTGACAATTTTCTAGGCAACCTTTCCTCTCCTCTAGACTTGGGTGGCGTGTGTGTTAGTTCCCTAGGCAACCTTTTCTCTTCTCTAGACTTGGATGGCGTGGGATGCATGTTTCCTAAGCAATTTATTCCTCTTTCCCAAGAATCTTCTTCTAAGATTCCTAAGTGAATGACAAGTGGCATGTGTAAGGGAAAGTGGTGTGGTGGCCAAAACCTAGGGACTAGGGCTTTGCTCCATCCCAAGCATCCCTTCCAATTTCAATCATTTCTATCTTCTAGAAAATCTCATGCATGAGTGACACTTGGCAAAAAGTAGTTGACACTTGGCAAAAAGTAGTTGAAACCCTTGAGTAGGCATGAAACCTTTCTTGAAACCGAACCCCAATTCCAATCATTTTCCCAAGTTTCTAACCGCTTCTTCCCACAATCATGTCTAGATTCATTGGGCCTTGCATGTGTGACAAGTGGCCTAAAGGTATGTTGTGTTGGGTGTGCCCCTTGTTCCTTTAGGGTTTTTGGCTTTAGCCCAATGGGCTAGCTGGATTTCTAAGGCCTAGTTGGGCCTATCTCATGGGCTCAAATGCCTAGTGCATTAGAAAGAAGTAGGGTCCAAGGTCTCTAAATACTCTACACCTCTTGCATGGCCCAAATGTAAACATAAACTGGCAATGAAATTTAGATGATGACTTGGTTATATCCGGGCTTTCACATATTCTTGCTTTAAAATTTTCTTACTCTAACCATAATCCCAACTACATAAGCAATGGGAAATAGTGTTGAAGAAAAATTGAAAATCCTCGGTAAACTAGAAAATCATTGAGGAAAAACTTATTAGTTTTGGTGAAATAATTTGTTGTTCCCTTTTATTATTTGCCTGGGGAGATAACTTACAATTACACACTGAATTTTAAGGGTATGACACAAAATTGGAGGGTTAAACTAAATAAAAAAAGGAACTTAAAGAGAGAAAATGACTAGACTAAAACATTTGGAGCAAAATAAAGCAGAAAATTCATATTCCCTCTTCTAGAAGTAGTTTGCACAAATCTTACTTGTTTATACCTTTCCACCACATTTTATACACTCAACTAAATAAGAATTAGAAGCAAGATATGAGAACATTTGAAGCCGAAATTCACTACATAAATTTGTACATCAGCAAGATTTTCAAAAATCAACTTGTGTTATTATTTTTTTGTGCTAACCATAGACCTAAGAAACGGAGAAAATTGGACTAGAGTTTACCTAAACTTAGCCGTCTTCCCAAGGGTGTGAACTAGAGCACCAAGCAAGAAGATAGATATATGAGCTTAAAGAAATGAAGAGAAAAGTTTCTTGGTTGAGACTTGCAAAAATTTCCAAGAATAAAATTTTTGATTGCTATTTTTGTGTGTAAAATGAAAATCTCTAGGGAAATGAATTGAAGCAGGAACTTATTTGATTTAAGTCTACTTCTAGAGGAGATCTAAGCTAGCGTCCCAATTCAAGATGCTGGAACATGAGCTGAAGAGAAGGAAGAAGTTGAACACCCGAAGTAGAACTGAAATATTTTCTAAGTGCATGTTTGGGATTGTGGCAGGTAATATAGATTTTAGCTTAAGACGTAAAGCTATTTACTATTTGGTAACCATATGTCTAAAACACTTTCAAACATATTATATTGGTTTGAAAACAAATTAAAAAAGAGATTTTTGAGATATAAATTATGACGCCCCTAAATTTTTGCTTGGGATTTGGTAGACTCTCAAGCGTCGGGACAAGCAACACAAGGTTACCTGCCCCAGATAAATATGCAATGTATCTTACATACATTTAAGAATATGCAATATTTACAGCAGATAGTTTTTTTTCTTGAGCAATTTTATGCACCAGATATGACATATCCCAAAATAACATAAGCATATTTCATAATCATATAATAACTGACGTCCAAAGTTACAGTACTTGTCCAAAATATGTGTAACATCACTAGTATTGGAGATGGAGCTCCTCATGTACATAATAACATGAACATAATAACTATTAGGTTAGTCTAAGGAGTAGCTCGCGCAACTCAGCCAAAATGACCATAATCCTATCCAAAAATTGGAGCATCGACGTGTTGAGCTCCACGTTATTGTATTGCAGTCTAATCGACCTTATATAGGTGATCCTTTGCTGTTCTCCCGATCCTGACATATGATCTACCATTTGAGAAGAATGGTAGTTGGGACTATAAAGTGAGATTTGATTACAAATCTTAGGAAGTTAACAACCAACTTAAATTAACATTTTACAAATGCATGAATGACAATAAAAATACATGAATGTTGACATGAACATGAATGAAGGTAACATCTGCTGACATAACTTTGAAACTAACATGGACTGAACTAACACGAACTATAACTGACTTGAACTGAACTTGAATGTGGATTAAACATGATGTGAACTGAAATTGAATTGAACATGACAAGATACCTTGTAGACTCTTCTTCAACCCGCAAGCCCCGTTCTCTCCATCGATCGCCTGCATTGCCATCGTCTTTTAGCCCAAATGGTAATCTCTCTTCCTTGCTCCTCTCTCCCTCTTATCTGTGTAGGCTTTCCTCTCCCTCTTCTCTTTCTATTTTCTCTCATTTTCTCTTCATTGAGTGATTGAATCACTATGTGTTTTGCTTTGCAAGGACTATTGATGTGTTGAATCCCTTTTCTTGCCGAGGAATTATTGTCCAGAAGGTTGTGCGATTTCCTCCACAAATCTGTCACAAGAAAATTGCTATTTACGTAACTAGTTTGCCACATATCATTTTGAGTATGAAATTAGCTAAACTTTCATTTGGAGTATCTACGGTTGTGTCAAAAATCTAGTATTGTGTATTTGTGTATTGTGATGGTGTTGCGTATTTGGGTATTGCGATGAGTATTGCATATTTGGGTCTTGCTATGAGTATGTTTATGTTCATGCATATTTGGGTATTGTGATGGTGGACTGTGTATTCTCTTTTTTACTTGAAATTGAACTGAAAGTTTTAGTTTTATGGAATGTGTTGGTATCTTGTGGATTGTGTTAGTATTTTTATGGATTATGTTGGTATTTATATGGACTGTTTTGGTAATCTATGGACTGTGTTAGTATCTTTATGGATTATGTTGGCATTTATATGAACTATTTTGATAATTTGTGGACTGTTCTTGCACTTTTATGTACAAAAGCATGAATAAAACAGGCATAGAACTAATATAGAATTATAGGGAAATTAACTTGTCCTGCCAAAAAGAAGAAAGATCGGAAAAAACACAAGGTCAGAATGTCACTATCTTTTTCTTTTAGTTATTTTAGTTGACTTATTTTCACTTCATCACAATCTTTAGTAGCTTTATTTTCCTTTGTTTGGAGATGCTGCTAATCCTTTTAGTGAGTTGAGTTCAACTTATCAAGCTTAATTATCTGGTTATTTTCAGTGTTCAGAGAACAAGGAATTATAAGAAAGAGTGAATAGCCTTGAGCAGTTGATCTCATTCACAGGTGATAAGTCATCAATTTCTTTAGAACAATATGTATTTGGAGAATATATTGATGAATTGAAAAAGAAAATTTAGTCTCAATTGATCATTTGGCATGTTTTGGATCAGAATGGCTAAATTTATTCAATTGTTTTGGCTGTTGATAGTTTGGAACCTATTAATTATCGTGCTACAATTGAAGTCACATTGATGTATAGTTTTTTTCCCATCTACATATTTGCAAGGGCTTTCATTTATAGAATTTATTCTGCCTTTGTTTGTTTGGGAAGGAAATTGAGAACGAGAAACTTAAGCTGGAACAAGCCTTTGCATTTATAGAATTCATTCTACATTTACAGCAATCTTGCAAAATGGTGTTATCTGTCTAAACTCACTAATATTCCAATGTCCTCTTTCTAAACTATTATATTGAACGAACTATGCAGTGACTGTGGTGGAGAAGAATGCATATTGTACTGGGGATTGTGGCAAGGGTGGTTGCGTCTGTAGAGTTTGTTTCCAGTGGCAAGGGTGGTTTTTCTGTTTCATATATCAAAGAGTATATGTTGTTCTATTTCATATTTCAAAGCTGTGTAAAATTCGAACTAAAGAAGAAGAAGTTAGATGATGTGCATTTATGTATGATCTAGTGCTCATACCCTTGATTTTTCCTTGTTATTTATAGGGTTTCATTAGCTCAAATGAAAGTTGTTGTGCATAAAGTAGTATTGTATTCAGATTATAAAGTTGTAATATGGAAAAATGAGTAAGAGCACTCACAATGGTTTCTTCATCATATCTTTTAAAATATATCACAAAAACTCACTTTTTCTATTTTACATACTAACTTTTACAACATACCATATATCAGCTTATCTATTTTTTATTCATATCATTTAAATATTATACTTTTTAATATTAATTATTCATTTCAAATATTTTATCTAACTACTAATGATATCCTCATATCTTTTGATATTTATAATATCTCCTTATAGACAATGTCATATAATTATGTACTATTTTAAATTAATTTAAATTTATAAGATAAACCAAAATATAAATTAATTCAAAAAATAAAAAGATGCGATTATATAATGAAAATATCTTAAAAGTATATTACCAGAATATCCATTCTCGATTATTGTCACTTTATTAAATAAGTGATGTGTGAGACTCAATTTTATTAGATATCACTTACAAAAAAAAATTATTAAATATCACCACAAATAATTGATATCCACATTATTACAAATTTCACCATTCCAACCTTACTTGCCTATAATATGACGATATGTGAAATTATCAAAAGGTAAGCATATTCCAACACTTATGGCTTCCTCCAGGTTTCTGGGAAATTAATAAAAAAAGTTTACGAGCATGAATAGCTTCCTCAAGATGTAGAGGCTTCCCTTTAGCAAAATGTAAAATTTTTTTAAAATAGAAGATCTATTGGAAGGCAACTTTAGGAGCATTTCTTTATATTTTAAAGAAAAATACATTATAAAACATCTATTGGTAGTGCTCTAAAGAGATAATTATTATACATTTTTTGTTTTGATTTGATTTATATGCATTATATTTAGTAAATAATATATAGAGTGTATTTATAAAATATAAAAAAATTATAAAATATTATTAAAATATATAATATTATATTACTATTTTAAATTTAATATGATTAATCTAACGTCGATTTTAGCCAAATCCTTGTAACCTTGAAATCCTACCAAACTTTCGACTTGGCAATGTCCAATTCTCTTAGCAGGAGCAAGTCAAATGAATGATATTCTGGTACTGTGTACTCGTACACGATAGCACAAGCGAAAAGGAAGATTCTGGGCGTCGTCCCACCGCCCACGCCAAAAATCCAGAAACGATTCCATTTTCATGCTTTAAATCAATCATTTTTTTACTTCAATTCTCTGTATTGGTGAACTCGCTGGCCATGGGATTGAGATCCGACGGTAAAAGGCTCTCTTTCGATATTCTCGGTACAAACAGATTACTCGAGGAAGACGATGCCCTTACCTACCGTCCGATCTCCGATCCATCTCACAACTACGCCGTCCAATCGGAAGGCACTTCATCTTCTACCCATGGCAAGCCTAAATGCAAGAAACGGAAACACAAAAAAGGCTCCAAGAGAAAGAAAACGATCGAGTCCTCCATTCCGGATGATACAATCACCCAAACAACCCCTGATCCCGAGTCCATTTTCGATCATTACAAAAACACCGGCACGCTTCCGGAAAACGGGGAGAGTAGCTGTACCTATTATCCCAATGGATTTGAATCCAAATGTAAGAGCTATAGCGCTGGGACCATTGTGTGCGAGGAGAATAGGGTTCCGGAGGAGAGCAGAGGGAGCCTCTGCACGGTGACGCAAGTTACAGAGCCAGAGTTCCCGAATGTGCGTGGCGAGGGGTTCAATTTCGGGGAGCTGAGGCAGAGGAGTGTGGGCGGGGCCGGAGATGACGCCGCGGCATCTCGGGTTGAAGAAAATGCCAGCGAGAAAGGCATTGAAGTGAGCTCGGCGGCCCTGAAGCAACTGAGCGAGCCGAATGTGGCCGTGTTGCCCAACAGGTTAGACACTGCGGAGTCCTTGGATTGGAAGCGGCTCATGGCTGAGGATCCCAATTGTGAGTCATTTTGACCCTTCCTCATTACATTGTTCCTGTCTAATTTATTGATGGTTTTCGATGTTTATTTTGTGGTGCTATGTACGTCTTGCTATAAGTTACATTTTCGGTGGAGAAGTCGCCGGTCAAGTACTTCATTGAAGAAATGTACAACGGCAATTCATTACGGAGCACAACCACCCTGGGTAACGAGAAAGAACGAGAAAGAGTTTACGATACCATCTTCCGTCTGCCATGGAGATGTGAATTGGTAATTTTTGGCTCTGTTTTCATGACCTTCAAGAGAGCTGAACTTAATTCGTTGGCGTGACGTACGTTGATGTACAAAACAGACTACTGTTCATTTAAACGAAGTTGAGATCCCTTGCATCTTAAATGGTGCATGAGTGGTTTATGAATCTTTTGCGTGCCTCAGTATCTTGTGCAGTGCGATAAATATTATTTATCTCCAGCTCAGTGCCTCCGGGATCTGGTCTATCACATAATGGAATTATAAGGCTCATATGTTTTCTTCTTTTTCATTCTTACAATTTGAAAATATTAAAGTGCCTTTGAAATATAATGTTGAACTTGTTTCTACTCGCTGGAAAAAGTAGAAAGAAAAAGCAAACAACAGGATTTTACTGGCTCGTTGATCAGTTTATGATCTAGGATGTCGATAATGCTTATGAGAGAGATTCTTAAATATTGCCAAATTTTGCAGCTCATAGATGTTGGCTTCTTCGTCTGCGTCGATTCGTTTCTATCACTGTTAACTGTCATGCCAACAAGAATTCTGATTACCTTGTGGAGGCTTCTATGTACAAGGTTAGTTATCTTTTTTGAAGTTTTTTATACCTTATGAAGGCTTATGCCAAGCTTATTGTTTGATCTTACAGCATACGATTTGTGAGTGGTGTTTTAAGGGGTGTCAATCCTTTAGGAATGCAGTAGAATTTTGGAGTTATTCAAATGAACTAACAACCACGACAAGCTGCTGCTATGTCTGTACCTAATGGATTGTGTGTAATCTCAGGTGTCAGCTATGCAAGCGATCCATAGTAGACAAGGTGCTCGGTAAACTTTGTTCGATTGTTGTCCACTGACTCATGTGTGACAGAAAATTATGACCTCTTTTCTCACCTTCCAAAATGTCTGGATGTTCCTGGGTTTCAGTGGATAAATGTGTTCTTTTTGTGACCCTTATTTTCTAAGTTCATTTAGGGGATGCTTGGGGAATGAGATGAGATGAGAAATTTGTGAATAGTAGTTAAATGGTTTGAGTTAAGATATTTTATTGGGTTTTAGGAAAGGAGAGAGAAAAAGTTGAATAAAAATATTATTAAGTTAAAATATTGTTAGATTATAATTTTTTAATATTATTTTTATTTTGAGATTTAAAAAAGTTGTAATGTTTTTGTGTTTAAGTGATGTTTGGGAAAGAAATGATATAAAGAAATTTTGAGATGAGATGAAATGAAACCATCTCTATTTCCAAGTAACTCCTTAATCTGTTGTTCTAAACTTGTGTGCGTGTCTATTAGGTTGTGTTTCTTTTTGCTTGTCCAGATCCATCTGTATAAGGACTCTATATAATAGTATTCTAAAAGTTCAGGACCTATGCTTAGCATTCTAGGTGTTTGCTTAGCTTGGAATTTATAGGACTAATACAAAATAGTACACGCATCATAATCTTTCTAACCTTTCCGTACACTTGGTAAAATAACTCGTGATGCTTATAAAATAATCTAACCATTCTTTTGGCAGGCAGTTCAAGATGCCGTCTGCAGCAGAACTGTCTGATTTTGGCTGTTTACTTATAATGGCCTGTGGAGTCACTCTTTTGCAGCAAACAGGTTTCGTAAGGATAATTCAGCGCTACTATATTTGTAGTATTCTTTTACTGTTTATTTTCTCTTTTATGGTGATATCTTTTTTTTTTTTTAATTCTTTTCCTCAGATATCAGCTTAATTTACCATATGATTCGTGGGCAAGGAACAATCAAACTATATGTGGTGTACAATGTGCTAGAGGTGAGTAAATAGAATTTGAGCATGGGATCTGATTTTTTTTATAAGTAAAAAATATATTTAAGCTCAAAAGATGCAACCCAAGTACATAGGGAGTGTACAAGTGTAAGCATGGAGAAGGGTTATTATTCCTAAACTGTGCTGATTCTTGGCAACTGCCTGGAAGGAAGATGAACAAATGTCTCTTGATTTGAATGTGTTAGTTTTGCTCAACAATGGAACATGGATGGTTTTAGGAAGCAAAATTAATAACTAGTATTTTCTTGTAGAAATGGAAATATGCATGAACAGGATGCATCATGAACAATAAACATCTTCTAAAATCTTTCCCCATCCAGAAACAAAGAGAAACACTTTTGTTTTTTCTTTTTCTTTTATTGGCAAGTTATGCTTGCACCCAGTGCATTTTGAACCCACCACATCATTCTCCATTCCATTTCTAGGGTGGAGAATATCATTTGATCAAGAGCTTGTTGGCAAAACAAAAGGGGATGCTATATGCATGTGTTTAAATTTTTGCAACCTGAATAATATAGTGGAGCAGCAAGTGGCACCTTTTGGGTGTGGGATGTTCATCTAACCTCTCTCAATATCGATCAACGATTCTTATTAACCTGGGTGCACTGCAATTTCAAAAGCTTCCTGTCAAACTGTAATGACTCGGCCAATAATTCTAATGTCGGAATATTGATAATTTTTATTGGGCCTAAATTATATTTAATGTGTCATATTGGATAAGCCCACGAACGATAAATTATTGATGTTGATTAGGAGTGTTAATTAGGCTCAATAACTAGGTTAAATCTTAATTGTTATTTATTTAATGAGTTAGACTCATTTTAAAATTTAAAGATTGGCCATTAAAAATTTATTTATTTCAATTTATAATCATCATTGATTGAAGTTCCCTATGCAGTCTCAGTCACTGCCAATCCTACATTAAATGACTTACTAGATCATGTTTTTAAATTCAAACTCTCTTCTTGAATGATCGCGACCAAGTCCATCTCAAACTCGAACTCGAACTAGTTGGCACTCTCTCCCAAATCTCTCTATAATATCCATTCCGATTGTTATTTGGAAAAACCATAAACCTCAATAAGTGTAATGGCCGAACTGAAGATATCCAGTTCAACACAATTTGTGATATCTCATATGATAAGGATAATGATATGTGGTGTATGAGATTTCACATTGCTTGAAAATGAGAAGTTTTTGCACTTTATAAGGTTCCAATGGGGTTCTAATTCTATCATTGACTAGTCCTTTTGAAGAATAGGATATGTGGTTAGGGTATTCCATTGAGGCATTACAAATTATCGGAGCCTATCCAAATCATAAATGTGGGACTTGAGCCATGCCACCTACGACGGACTGACCCGAGGAGGACGTCGGGAATTTAAGGGGGATAGATTGTGATACCCCATATGATAAAGATAATGGTAGGTGGTGTATGAGATCTCACATTGTTTGGGAAGAAGAAGTTCTTGCTCTTTATAAGATTTTAATTGGGTTCTAATTGTATCATTGACTAGTTCTTTTGGAATATATGCCATGTGATTAGGGCCTTCCATTGGAGCATTATTACATTGTGCGTGTCTCATGTTCACCACACTAATAGCTGACTACCTCATTCCTCTCACAACATCCTTCACGTTTTCTCTTGCCTTCTCTCTCACATTTGTTTTCTCTCAAGCTCTCGATTAATTTATTTCTTTCTAGCAAGCGTCGAGCCCATGAAAGGAAATTAGTTGTACCCCAAAAATATCGGATTAGCATTACAAGGTAAGTAGCTTGATAGTAAATTAGGATTAACATATGTTAGCTATTTATATATATTATTAATAAAGACAGTTATTTGAAAGCCAATGTTTATATACCACGCATGTCATGATATTTGCAAGCACGTCATTCATCGTGTATCATTCTGCATATTATAGTTATGCATGTATTATGCATCTCACATTGTATAAGACACGTAAGTTTTCATAATATCAAGTGTAAGATAAACTTAGAAAAGTTAATCAGATGACCATTTAAATGCATGGTACCAATGCGATTTATGGGTGGATGTGTAAGTCACGGAGCTAAACATGGTCCACCATAGTATGCTAGAAAACTATTATTGGCTCCCTTTGCAGCTGCTGGATGTGGGGTCGGCGCACAATCTGGCACATACGATTAAGTGTGTGGGCCAATATGATCAGTAAGATAAGTCAGATAAGCCAAGATAAGTCATGCATGTTATAACATATGTATGAATAGTCATGATTTCAAGTTCTCAACATAAAATATTTTATAAAAAACTTTATATTAAGTATGTTTATGTTATGATGAGTTTCTTACTGAGTAATCGACTCATTTTTGTTTGTTTTATGTTTTTAAACCACCCCAGTTCAGAAGATTTATTAAGGTAAAATTGCAGGACGAGACTTAGTTCATGGAGCTGTGACGATGACCTAGATTATGTACAAAGATTTTAAGTTATGATTTTTATGGCATGTACTTTGAGAAATTTTAATAAATGCTTCCGTGCACTCATTTACGATTTTAGTATTTTAATTCAAAATGACTTTATTTATTATAAGGAATCTTTGTATCTGGTGTTTATTTGAGAAGAAAATTTTTAAGTCATGGTCAGTAATAGAACTCCAGCTCTTGAGAATTTTTAAAAGTGACTTTATTATTAACCGTGGGGACTAGGAAGTTACAATTGGTATCAGTGCCTAGGTCGAAAGATTCTGTAGACTTTTTAAAACAAAAGAGAAGAAAACTTTTTGCAAAAAGAAAAAAGAAAAAAGAAAAAAACATTTTACAAAGAGAAAGGAATTTTGAAAACAGAAAGTGGAAAAAAAAATCTAGGTCATGGTCTCTTCAAGGCATATCCTGCTCTGCAGTAAGTATTTTTAACTTTTACTATTTATTGTGTTAATGAAAATTAAGAACGATAAATATTAAGAACGATAAATTTTAGATACATTTATGTCAAAATGCACCTACTACGTAAAAGAGTTTTAGTGCATAAAGTAATGAAGTTTCTAAATATGAGGATTTTAAGATTGATGATGCATCTTGTTCATGAGGAAATAGTCTTATATTTTGTAGAGTTTTATCTGAAAAAATTAAGAATGAATTTAGTGGGTTTTGAAGCTATGACGTAGTTTTATGTATGGTGTATGGTATTTCATGATGATTGGAAGTACTCTTATGTTCTATAGGTAACACGATTCTATCGCCAAGTACGAGTTGTAAGATTTAGGACCCAAACTTTGGAGAGTCTTAGGTTACGATTTATTGAGGTTATTATTTTTTGTGGAGAATTTGATTATTATTATTTCATGTGGAGAGTTTTATTTATGTGGAGATCGTTAGTTACTATTATATGTAGAGTAAGATAATTGTTGGGTGAATTTATCAATTCCATTGTTAAGGTTGATATTTGTTTATACTTGGATTGAATTTTGAGTGTATGATGGTTGATAGGTAGTGTGCTAACATGTACACCTAAAGTATTAGTTAGGCATCGGACCAAAATATGAGATGATTGGAACTTTTTAACTAAATGACTGAGGAGTAAAGAGGCATGAAAAGAATGTGGCGCATAAGTATGTAAGTTATTCGAGGTGTAGCAAATTCCGAGTACAGAATTTTATAAGGAGGAGAGTTTGTTACGACCCGGCCCAATAATTCTAAAGTCGGAATATTGATAATTTTTATTGGACTTAAATTATATTTAATGGGCCATATTGGATAAGCCCACGAACGATAAATTATTAAGATTGATTAGGAGTGTTAATTAGGTTCAATAACTAGGTTAAATCTTATTTATTATTTATTGAACGAGTTAGACTCTTTTTAGAATTTAAAGATCAGCCTTTAGAAATTTATTTCAATTTAAAATCATCACTGATTGAAGTCCCCTATGCAGTCTCAGTCACTGCCAATCCTACATTGAATGAACTACTAGATCATGATTTTAAATTCAAACTCTTCTTAAATGATCACGACAGAGTCCAACTCGAACTTGTCAACACCCTCTCCCAAATCTCTCTATAAATATCTTCCTTTACATGTGTTATTTGTAAAAAGAATAAACCTCCGTAAGTGCAACGGCTGAACCCAAGATACCTAGTTTAGCACCGTGCGTGTCCCACGTTCATTACGCCAATAGTTGACTGCCTCATTCCTCTCACAACATCTCTCACGTTTTCTCTCTCCTCTCTCTCGTTTGTTTTCTCTCAAGCTTGCAGTTAATCTATTTCTCTCTCTAGCTAGTGTCGAGCCCATGAAAGGAAATCAGTCGAACCCGAAAATATCGGATTAGCGTTACAAGTTAAGTAGCTTGATCATAAATTATGATTAATATACGTTAGCTAGTTATATATATTATTATTAAAACTATTTCTTTGAAAGTCGGTGTTTATTTACCACGGATTTTATGATATTTGCAAGCATGTCAATCATCATGTTTCATTCCGCATATTATAATTATGTATATATTAGGCATCTCCTTCATCTCACATTATATAGAACACGTAAGCTTTCATAAGATCAAGTGTAAAATAAGTTTAGAACAATTAATCAGATGACCATTTCGATGCATGCTACCAATGTGATTTATGAGTGGATGTGCAAGCCACGGAGCTAAGTGTGGTCTACCATAGTATGTTAGAATACTATTAGCGGCTTCCCTTGCAGCCGCGAGATGTGAGGCCGATGCACAACCTGGCACACAAGATTAAGTATGTAGGCCAATATGATAAGTAAGATAAGTCAAAT
Organism: Juglans regia; assembly: GCF_001411555.2. Classification (NCBI taxonomy): domain Eukaryota; kingdom Viridiplantae; phylum Streptophyta; class Magnoliopsida; order Fagales; family Juglandaceae; genus Juglans; species Juglans regia. Next base: position 27,257,078 of record NC_049913.1, on the reverse strand, counting down.
AAGTCAAGATAAGTCATTCATGTCATAGCATACGTATGAAAAATCATGATTTTAATTTCTCAGCATGAAATATTTTATGAAAATCTTAAGTTAAGTATGCTTACATTATGATGGGTTTCTTATTGAGTCATCGACTCATTTTAGTTTGTTTTATATTTTTAAACCACCATAGGTTAGAATATTTATGAAGGTAGAGCTGCAGAACAGGACTTAGTCCATGGAGCCGTGACAATGGCCTAGATCATGTATAGAGATTTTAAGTTATGATTTTTTTATGGCACAGAGTTTGAGAAGTTTTTATAAATGCTTCCGCACACTCTCATTTACAATTTCAGTATTTTAATTCAAAACGATTTTATTTATTATAAGGAATTTTGTATCTGACGTTTCTTTGAGAAATTTTTTAAGTTACGATCGTACTAGCAGTCCAGCTCTCGAGAATTTTTAAAAATGACTTTATTATTAACTGTGGGGATCGGGAAGTTACACGAACCAGCTTCTATTTCAATCTGTGCTGGACTTGTCAATGTACCAATAATCAAGTCTTCAGTCAATTGGAGGAATGCATCGCATCAACCTGGGAGCAAGGAAATTGAAAGAACTCTTTATCAGATTTTGCCAATTTTCCACTGTTAGCAAGATCTAACCATTAAGATTGTCCTATTTTTCATTGATTTTAATGGTTAGATCTTAATTAAAGATACAAATTGTTTCAAATTTGGTAGTTTAAGGTGCAAATTGATGGTTTTGGTAGTTTGGGTGCAAATTGAAAAAATGGTAATAGTTTGAGAGTGCAAACTATTTGAAACATGTTTTAATGGTAGATGAAAATAATACCAAAACTTTTCCTAGTTTCAAGAGGATTCAAACAAATTTTCATTCTACGTATGCACATCCACAAATCCAAATATAAAATACTTCTTAAAATTTTTTTATACAAACAATTTTCATTCTACCTACCGACTTACAAAACACAATCTAAAACACATCTTAAAATTCTTTTTCAAGAGTTCTATATAATCACAGTAATTTTCATTTACCAAACATGCCCACAATTTTGTGTGTTTGTTTGTGCATTTGTGCATGATAGATTAGCGAGCAATGATTGATGTTACTATTGTGTCTTCCCTCTTAACTTCTACTTCATGAGCTGCATTAAGTGTCACTGTGACTGCTAAAGGTTTCGTATAACTGATCCTTGCGCTTCTATTTCTGCAGATATTTGATAAACTAAGTCAAAATTTCAATGGAGATGTATTGCAAACTTTATTTAATTCAGCAGATGGGCTAGCAAGTTGTCCACCAGGAAACATGAGATTTTGGTTGTGGAGATTCCTTTTTGACCTAGCTTTAGCCACGGCTGCTTCAAATATCCTAAATTTGTAAATGATTATTTAGGCCCCATTTGGTTTCACAGATGGTCTCAACCCATCTCAGCATCCAAATACCATTCGAACACAAACATTTTTCAATTTCAAATTTTCAAACTTGAACTTTTTCATCTAATCATTACAATTTTCCTAATTTTCCAAACAAAACTCAAAAACAATTCAACTTTTTCAAATCCCAAAACAAAAATAATATTAAAAAATAATATTTTAACAATATAACTTTATTAATATTTTTATTCAATTTTTTCTCTCATTTCTCAAAATTTCATAAAACATCTTAACTCAAACCATTTCACTACTATTCACAAATCATCTCACTACTTTTCACATATTTCTCATCTCATCTCATTTGTGTAACCAAACGGGACCTTAGTTTACCAGCATGATAGAGATTTATGTTCCTGTTATATTATTTATCTTCTGCTTTGACTCCTTGACTATCCATACTTGTTCATTCTTTTATCTTGTTAGCTCAGGCAATTACTTTATCCACCGTGATTGTTGCTCACAATAATGCCTTGCTTGCTTTGTTGGTGTCCAATAACTTTGCTGAGATAAAAAGCAACGTTTTTAAGCGTTTAAGTAAGGATAACATTCACAGCCTGGTATACTTTGGTGAGTTAGCAACTTCATTACTATGATTTTGTTCACTGTTATGTTTAAAAATGATCAAGTACAGAAAATAAAGTTTCTGCCGGAACTTATGGTCTTATCCATGCATTGGATGCCTTTTGACTTCAGAAGATAACAACAATGGCTCTCTTTATCAACATGCCTATACTGGCTTGGTTCCTTCTCCCAGATTTTTATAAGCAAAATCAATTTAATTATCAACTATTAGAGGGGTTAAATTTAAAATATAAGCTCTATACTAAATTATTATCCTGAAATATCACTCTAACACAATGAATCCCTAAATTCTGGTATAGTTGATGGAAAATTTCCATCAAGTGACTTGTGGAAAATAGGGATTAGACCACTGGACTCAATCCATTTCAGCAGAAAGCTCCTGGCCCTCTAAAGTATGCCCACCTCTTTCCTGCCATGTAGTCCTTATGAGACACAATGGCATTGCTTTCCAAATTTTTGTTCCTGTATGAACTAGGTTTCCTTTACTAATATTGAAGTGGTACAAGCACTGACTTAAGCACAATTCACCTTGCACCAAATTCCACAAAATGGAAGGACTGTAAATCTGTAGCAACTGAGCAAATAAGCAACACATGATCTACAATCTTGCTATGTCTCTTGCACACACAGCAGTCAGCACCAGTCCACAATAATCTTCTTCCACTTATAAGATTATTATGTAAGTATCTATCCCGATGTTGCCAAACAAAGAAAACTACAGAGGGTGACTTCACAAATAGGCTTCCATGGAAAGCAGTAACTAGTAACCACTTTCAAGGCTTCTTAATACGAAGAAACATGAAAAATCACCATTTCTACTCTACTCTTCAACACATTATATCATCTGCTTCAATACATATCAGAGCTGCATAAAGAAAATCAAAGAGAGAATAAACTGATTCTCTCAAACTCATAATGTGAGACTTTAAAATCAGTTGTTATTTATTCAGGTATATGTGGTTTTTACTACCTCATTTTACTGTATTTTGTTACAGAGTTATAACCTGGTTCTAAAGATTTAGTGGAACTTTTGAATTCTTATCTTTTATCTCTCATCTCTTTCATTTAATAGATTTGTGCACGAATGTCCTTGCTATATTTTGGCAGTCTTGAGTTAGGGTCTTAAATAGTGCTTTTTTAGTCTGGTTCTGATTAATCATTTTGTGTTCAAAGTGATGTGAAACCAATATGTGATTGTAGTGGTTGACATCCATTGAATTCTATCCTTGATTGCACTACTGTCAACTCAATTTGGAACGATAAGGAGCTATGCTGTGTAATATTTGAGAGTGAGTGTCATTCCATTTGATTGAGGTTTTCAAACTCAGCTTTGCATGTTTATTCCTGTATGGAAAACGTTTTTGAATTCCTTCATTCACCTGATCCCTTAGAGTTTGTTCATATTAGCCATTGTGTAATGCTCAATGATTAACTTGTTGCAGAAGGCTATCTTTTATATTACTGTAAGACTTCTCTATCTTGATTCCATGTAACAAGACATGCATATAACTATGTGGGTATACTTGTAACATGACATGCATAATAACTATGTGGGTATACTTATAAAAAAACTATTTGGGTATGAGTGAGAAATCAATGTTGTCAGTATATTAAACGTCAAGTTTAGGTATATCACATAATGTCTTGAACATTATCATTCTATTTTTAGTATCAGTAGCCTCATGTATGGAAAAGAGTCCAGCTAATTTAATTCCATATTTTTCTCCTTTTATGAAATGGATACTGCTCTTGCCTCATTGCTGTTGCACTGTGATCTAGAGATTAATGGAAATGCCATTACCTTTTGATGTTGATTTAGTTCTGATGTAATTTTGTAGTTACATTTCATCTCATATATTTGTTTTCTTAATGTCATTGCTCCCAACCAGATTCGGTAGAGAGATTTCACATTTCGGCATTTATGCTATTTGTTTTAGCTCAAAATATTCTGGAGGCTGAAGGTCCCTGGTTTGAAAGTTTTGTTTTTGTAAGTCGACTGTAGATTATTTAGTACACTGTTCTTTTTTGGAGAGAACTTTTCTGTATAGAGAACAATTGTCTTTCACCTCCATTTGGCTTTCTGATCTATTTCATTTCAATAATGCAGAATGCTCTCATGGTCTTCATCTGTGAAATGGCTATTGATATTATCAAACATTCCTTCATTGCCAAATTCAATGACATAAAGCCTATTGCATATTCTGAGTTTCTCGAAGACCTATGCAAGCAGGTATATCTTCACCTGATTTGGTGTAATATCCCGTCCCCCTAGGGTTAAGAATGACACTAATTTTAGAGAAACGTGAGGGACCATAATGCTACATGCCTTTAAAAATTTTCTTCTTTATTATGCACTAGGTATAAAAAATTCTATTACATAAAATAAAACATACTTTATTAAAAATAAAAGAGTTTGTGGAAGCCCTTATTAAAATTTATTCAAACCTTCTGCTAATAAAACCATAAATTAAAACAAAAATGAATCAAATACTCTGTAAGAACTACCTCATACTGTAAAACATATAAGGTCATAGGTTTTCATTCATGCGATAACATTCACAGTCACATTCAATCTCATTTAGTTTTATTTATGCCTTTATAGTCTTTCCACTTTTAACCCCATGGCCAGTACACACTGTTTACCCCCACATGTTAGGGTTAGCGACCTTTGCGGTCTTGGCCCTTTCTAGTATTGTCGGGAAAGAACCAAGTCCTAGGACTGTCTTGGCTCACTGGCAGTCTTAGCTTTTCCTTTGACTGTTTGGAAAGAACCCCGTAAGGAAGACCGGTATAGAAGCCAATGGCCAATAGTGATGGAGGGCAGCTCGAGGATGACATCTGGTGGTGGGGAACTGTGGGTCGGCACTGTCTGTGGGAGCTTGGCTTGTTGGCACGGTTGACTTGCTGGCGGACTGGGTCTAGGTGGCGCAGAAATCGTCATCCACATGAGATAGAGGTTGAGCAAAGCAGAGTAGCATGAGGGAGCGGGGATTGCGGGGCTTGCTGGTAGGTAGGTTATGTTGTGGCCATGTGATGAAGAGGAGAAACTGAGGGCTCTTCATTGGTGATACGGCCATGGCTTGGGAAGGCGATGCGGTGGGCAGAGGAGAAAGCAACATTTGCTTGCTTCCAGAGTTTTCTGTGGGCAGTGGACATGGTGCTGATCTTCTTTGGTGGTGCAGGGCCAGAACTGGGCATGAGGCAAAGCTTGGGTTTGATTCCGCCTCTGGCTATGGAGTTCTTGGGTGTTGGGTTGCAGGTGGTGGAACCGGTGGCTGTTGTTTGAGTCCGTTAGCGAGTCTAGGAAGTGCCACAAAGGACGAGAGGATGAGAAGCATGGAGATGCAGCAGCCCTAATGTTTATGGGGAAGAAGATATGTGCAAGGGTGGTTTCAGCGTGCATTGGTTCCATTTGAGTGGGTTATAGGTCATTGGCTCTTGGTGCTCTCCTTGGGCCCTTTTTGTGGGCTTTTAGCTATTTTTCGGGCTTAACAATGGGTTGGGCTACTTAATTGGTCTAATTAAACTCTTGGGCTTGCCTATATTTTCATGGGCCAAGTCGCTTAGCAACCTTAATGGGCTTGATCTTTAAACCCAAAATAAGCTCAACTCATCCAATAACATCTATGGGCTTTTACATAATCTCAAGTAATGCCCTAAGGGAGACCCAAGCCACATATGAGCCTATTCTCCAAAAGGATTAGCCAAATGGTATAATTGGAGTCTCGTTGGAACCATTATAAAGAGCCAGAATTTCTCCCTCCAAGAGAGGCCCAAGCCACATCCAAGCTATACTTCGAAAAGACTAGTCAATGGTATAATTTGAACCCCATTGAAACCATTATATAAAGCAAGAACTTCTCGCTCCAAGCAACGTCGGACCTCATACATCACATACACCACTACTCAGCATGGGGTATCACAATTTGGACCTAATACTAGTTAAATATGGGCCCACTTGTCAGATAAATATCAAATGGGCTTTAACCAATTTATTGGGCCCACTGAAATCCCTAGCCAGCATAGTAAATTTTGGGCCCATCAGTGTATCCAAAATTACCTGATATAACCAAAATTGAGTTTCCTTTAAATATGGGCTCGTTAATACCATCCAACATCATCCACTTTACAAGGTTTACCTCAACGGGGTTAAAACAAGCTCTTGGCCAATAGGAATTCTTAGCCAACCTCAATAAATCTAGGGCCTGTGGGCTTATCCAATATGGACCAATAAACCTAATATACACCCAATGAAATTATCCTTATTCTGTCGGCCGGGTTCTTACATGTGGTAATTAGTTTTCTCTCTAAAAAGGGAAAATAGAAAGACCAGTTCTTCATTGTAAAGTTTCATGTTAACAAACTATCATACTGAACATATTTGTATGTCATTCATGGTCACCTTCATCCTTTCTAAAAGTACATGGAATTTAACACTTAAATTTTTTAATAAGGAACTAAAAAGTTAAGTGTCAAGGAAGAGTCCAACATTTATGGGAATACTTGGAATTGTTCACATGATGATAAAAGTGAGAGGCATGTTAAAGGAGTGAAAGTTTGGACACCGTCCTAACTATTTTGATTCTTAAGAGTGTCAAGGCTGTAAATATTGTAGGTGGTAAAGGTGTCGTAGATGTATGCTCTTGAGATCATAGGACTCCTAAACTGATCAGTCAGGTGTGGTTTATCCTGATTCTTTATCCATGCCTCAGTTTGACTTGGGTGGTATATCACTCCTAGGACTGCTGATGTACCAAATTGTTCTCTTCAGGTAGGTTGGGTTGAGTCTGCTAAGCAGCTTGTTCAAGCTTGTTTACTTAGTAGATAAGATAGCTTGAGCCCTGAGAGGACTTTATCTGTGTCCGACGCTTAGAAATATGGTCTCATAATCTGCCTGTGCATCATTGATTTATGTTTCAGGACATTGAGGGGAAAAGAGAGAAGAAAAGTGGGGAGGGATGTGAGTGGGTCTCACCCTTTTATTTCTCAATACCGCTACAGAGAGTCATTTTCACTCATGAAACTGCGCACACCGCCACATGCACAATTTGGGAAGCCCATTAATTCACCTCATTAATTCACGTGAATTATGACATGAATTAATGAGGTGAATTTGGGAAGCCCAGATCCTCCCTCCCCCTTCCCAATCCATTATGTGACTCCATGGGAGAGAATCGGTCATTCTTGAGTTTTACGGCCTTTCCCTTGCATTTCTTCTTCCATTGCTTTAAAATTCCTCTCTCTCTCTCTTTCTCTTTCTCTCATTGCCAAAAACTTCACGCGCACACTGCTCTCCATCTCTCAGAGAGAAGGAACAACAACAGCACCAACATCCAAAACATTTCCCATAGAAAATATTGCAGCACCCATTTGAATTCATTCCAACGCCATAGAAGTCACAAGGAGAGAAAATTTCATCAGAAAACGACAGAAGAAAAAAAGAGAGAAGAGAGGGAAAGGGTGTTTTCTTTCTTATATGTAATGCATCAGAAGAAATCTGAAGTTCAGATCGGAATGGAAAGCAGCAGCGTCTCTTCAGATTTCAACCCTACCCCTCCTCTTCTTTTCCCTCCTCCTTCCTCTCTCCACCACAAATTATCTTACAATTCCCACCTTTCCCCTTCCAGAAAAATCTTTTCATCCCTACACTTCTCTTCCTCTTCAATCCCTCTCCCACCAGCATCAACTACAGAATGCCCCTGTTGCCCTTCCTTCTCCTTCTTCTTCCTCTTCCTCAAACCCTTACAAGCGGACCCTTTTGACTCAAACCCATTCCTCCCTCTCTAAATCCCCTACCATTTACCAATTCCACTCGCACCCGCTGCAATTCAATCCCCAAAACGCTTCATTTTTCTCCGTCTCAATTGCCTCAAGACCTTTCTGTATCAGACTCTCCGCAAAGCCAAGCACTTTCGACGACTGCGGGTGCATCTGCGGCTGATCCTCTTGCTCTCCCTGTTCTTGTACTTCTTGGTCTCCCATCCAAGCCATTCCTTCATCCTTGACTTCCTCTCCGCCTTTGCCTTCTCTGCGGCACTCTTGTTCTTGCTCAACCTCATGCTCCCTCGCTGAACGTTTTGGTTCGGTCTGAAATGATGCAACGTTTCATCACTTGTTTTATTCCCGCAATGCAGAGTTTTATTTTTCACCGTGGCACGCCAACTCATTTTCGTGCACAAGGGGTGCGCGAAAATGACTGCCTTCAGACTTTTCCTTTATTTCTTGTTTAGTCATATATGATTTCGTCTGGTGAAATTAACCATGTGAGTTTGTGCCCGCACACTTTTGCCAAAGGAAGGCTGACACCTCCCAACAAGTTTAATTTTGTATGAACATTGATCCTTGATACTCACATGGATGAAAATTGCACCAATGAACCATTAGTATTCTTTAGAACTTATAAAAAAAAAAAGTATTCTTTAGAACTTCTTATGGAAATCTGACGTTTTTTGCTTTATCTTCTTGCTAGACTTTGGATATACAAAATGAGGGTGCGAAGAAAAATCTCACTTTTGTTCCTCTGGCACCAGCTTGTGTGGTAAGCATCCATTAATATTTGTTGTTAACTTGGTCTTCCGTGCATTACATCATGTGCTATTTGGTGCTGATTCATGCCAACTCTTTGGAGCCACCATCCTGGTTATTGCGTGTTTTGTGTAGGGCAAAAGGACTACAAGGATCCTGATATTAGTTAGGTGCTCAAAAAAAGCTCTAGGCGCCTAGTTAGGAAAAATATAAAGGACTGCATGACGTCAATATATTAAAGTTCTAATGGACTAAATTGGAACTTTGTAAACTCTAGAAATAAAATTTAATGTCGAAAAAATATAGTCGAAAGTTACTATTTGCAAGCAAGCGTATTAACACATCAAATTTAAATAATTTAGATCTTGCAAATCAACTTTGCAGTATTAATAATGTGGAGATTGTTCTCTCTTTTACCAACATGCAAGTGGAGAGACTCCATAGAATTTATTGTTGCTTTTTATTTGTTTTAAATCTTGTTTTGAGTTATTTTCAATTTTGTTTTAGGTTATCCGGGTGTTGACTCCAGTCTATGCTGCCTATCTTCCCTATAGTCCACTCCAGTGGAGGCTCTTCTGCATTCTCCTGCTGTCTATGATGACATATATTATGCTCACAAGCCTAAAGGTGATGATTGGTATGGGCCTTAAAAAATACGCCACTTGGTATGTGAATAGATGCCGAAAGAGAAATCGCCATCTCCATTCTGATTAGTTATTGGCCCAAAATATACTAATCTGCTCATTCCTGCTGCTCTTGGACTCAACAAAAGAAATGCTGGAAGACCCCTTTGTGGACAATCAGTTGGATGCTCAACTATTAGGAGAGAGAGAGTACCAAAGCATTCTGTTGTTTGATATACTACGGTGGTTCACAGGGTACTTCCCTCCAATTTTGTTACAGAGAAAGGTTGCTTGCTGATTCTGGAACGCGACTGTGTATATAAAGTATAAAACGCTGCAGTATTGCCGAATTGATCACAGATAAGATGCCCACTTTTTGGTGTGGTTTAGATATGGTAGTGAGGCTATTCGATAATCTACGCAGTATGGCGGACTCGAACTTGAGACTTCGTTAAGCTCATATTTAGTTTGATTCGTTTATAAATATGCCGTTCACTAACATCAAATTAGGCTCAATTTCTGAATGATGCAAGCTAATATAAAACTTGTTTTATCCAATTAATGTTCTTTAATTAGTTCGTATGAATTTTGACTCGTTAGATTGTTCGTATTTATTATTATATAAATATATAAGTTCTTATATAGGTATTTATGATTATTACTATTAATGAAGATTTTATTAGTACATCTCTGGTATACTAATAGATTAGTCTCTGACTAATCACCCTTCAAGAAGTATGTTGCCATCCATTGCTACGCATGTATGTAGCTTATGGGCACAGACTAGTAACCATCCCCGGTGCTGCGGTTCCTTACCAAGGAACTACCGAGGCACCACACAATCTCAAATGTGTAGTCTTATTATTGGATCAATTATAAGCAAACTCTCTTTGAGATAAGGTGAGGTCCCATTGTTTCGAATTAGTATCAACCAAGCTCTTCAGAAGGTTGTCCAAGCTATGATTCACAACTTTCGTTTGGCCGTCCATTTGGGGATGATAGGCACTAAATTGCTTGGTTCCCATTTTAACCTGCCACTATGGTGCTCATGGAAGTAAGGAGTGTCACATGTCGGCTCAAAGCATCCGCAAGCCGGTTCAAATTTCCTGATTGGTGTCTCAATGAGAATGTAAACTCTTGTAGATAGGCTACCCAGTTGGCATGTCGCCTACTCAACTTTTGTTGGTCGTTGATGTACTTCAATGCTTCATGGTCAGTGATAAAAATAGATTCCTTTTGTACCAGATAGTGTTTTTAGTGTTAGGACTGTACAATGTTATAGAACTTCAAGTCGTATGTGGAGTAATTCTTCTTGGAACACAATAGCTTCTCACTAAAAAATCAACAGGTCACCTTTCTTGGCTCAAAACATCACCAATATCCACTTTAGAAGTATCGCAGTTCACCTAAAAACTTTTCTCAAATTCAAGGAGTGCGAAATTTGGTGTTTCTATCATCTTCTAGTTGACCAGTCGAAAATTGGTCTTTGTCTCTTCAGACCATTGGAATGTTTGATCCTTGAGGCACTCTATGATGAGAACAATTAGAGTGCTAAAATTTCGGATGATCAACGATAGAAGGATGTCAATCCATGGAAACTCTCACATCGTGTAGGGTCTTGGGCATTGGCCACTCCACAATGGCTTCTACCTTGGATTAGTTTGCATGAACACTATCCGTAGAAATGACAAATCCAAGGATGTGACAAAAGTAATAAAAATGAACACTTCTTCCTATTAACAAATAGACCCTCCTTTTGTAACGTCTCAAAGACATCTCTGAGATGCTCCATATGCGCCTGCCATGTCGAGCTATATATGAGGATGTCGTCAAAGTAAACAACAACAAACTTCCCCATATACAGCCGCAATACCTGATGTATAAATCTCAAGAACGTACTTGGTGTGTTGGACAATTCGAAAGGTATGACCATCTTGAATGCCGTCTTCCACTGGTCTCTAGAGCGTATCTTGATCTGGTGATGCTCATATTAAGGGAAATTTCAAAAACGACCTTAAAGCCTGACAACTTGTGCCACATGTCATCCAGGCATAGAACTGGGAGTCAATACTTCACCGTGATCCTAATAGTGGCCAAGTGGCCATGCTATCCACATGCATATGCCACGAGCCATAGGCTCATGCTCTCACGGATGTAGCCCCTCTCCAACTACTCCATTACTTGGTGTTGCAACTCCTAAGACTCATTGGGGCTAATGTGATATGTTGGAATGTTAGGCAAGCTAGATCCTAGCACCAAGTCAATCTGATGTTGTATATATCTCATGGGTGGAAGGCTCGGGTGAAGTTCCTCCGACATTAAATCAGCAAACTCAGACAACATTTGTTGCACCTTGGACAATAAATCACGATCAACCCTACCACTATTGTCACCATGCCCTCTTTCTTTGCCTCCTCCCAGAATCTAGCCATAGACAATGAATTGGTTCCCTTTTTAGCCTTTGGAGCATAAACAATTTGTAAGGACTACGCCGAAGCAAGAAATTCCCTCTTGAGAACGAAAGGCAGGCAACAAGGAGATGGTCAGGTGCGCAAAGTGCAGTTAGCCCAGGAGAAGGGCGAGCAGTATTATGTAGAAAGCCTGGGTGACACGGTTTAGCACCGAGCGATGAAGGAATTTTCATGTGGTGCCCCCAAACTCGTCCAGTTGGTTGAGTCCTGATCCCTAATCCCCTAACACATCGTCTACCATTCCGGAGGGAATGATAGTTGGGAATACCAAGTGAGATTTACAAAATTTTGGTTTCACATATGGTTTGAACCCTTCTTATTTCATCTCATCTTAACATTTAAATATCATTCAAATACAAACACTTTTCAATTTCAAATTTTTAAACTTGAACTTTTTCATCTAATCATTACCTAATTATTACAACTTTTCTAAACTTCCAAGCAAAACACAAAAACAATTTAACTTTTTCAAATTTCAAAAATAAATAATATTAAAAAAATTTATTCAAACAATATTTTAACTTTATAAATATTTTTATTCAAAATTTTCTCTCTTATTTATCAAAACCCCATAAAACATCTTAACTCAAATCATGTTACTACTATTCACAAACCATCTCTTATACTATTTACATATTTCTCATCTCATCTCATCTCATCTCATCTGTATAACGAAATGGGCCCATAGTTTACCAGCATGATAGAGATTTATGTTCCTGTTATATTATTTATCTTCCGCTTTGACTTCTTGACTATCTATACTTGTTCATTCTTTTATCTTGTTAGCTCAGGCAATTACTTTATCCACCGTAATTGTTGCTCACAATAATGCCTTGCTTGCTTTGTCGGTGTCCAATAGCTTTGTTGAGATAAAAAGCAACATTATTAAGCGTTCAAGTAGGGATAACATTCACAACCTGGTGTACTATGGTGAGTTAGCAACTTCATTACTAAAACAAAACCTTTGTTTTACAAGGTTTGATCTCCATTTAAAACATTTCCAAGAACTCTAAAGTTCAAAAATAACTTCCAATATATTCGTAACATACTCATAAGAAATATCATTTTTTGAATCTTCAAGTAAAAGTCACCAAAAATCACAAATCCATCACCAAACTTTCGTCTTCAACACTTAAAATAGTTTAAAAACATGATAAAAATCACAAACTATCAACCTCATATGGTTTAAAAACATGTCCTAAAGTATCCATTAAAAAAAAACAAAACATGTCCTAAGGTAGATCCAAGCATTAAACTTAAAATCATTATGACCAAAATTAAACCAAAACATGGATCTAGCTAAAAACCTAACATCTTTGGCTTAACCGAGTATCCTCATGCATAAAAATCATATCTTTAAAAATAAACACCTAAAATCGTCAAACTAACATCCTAACATGTTGATTAAAGACTTCTGATTATCAAATAAAAATATCAAAGTCATTAGAGCATGATTAAACCATAAAAGATCGAAGCTTTTATAAAATAAAAACTGTTTTACTTCTTCCAATTTCTAACTTTTTTTTATCTAAGAAAAAATTTCATAAAAAGGTTATAACATGGAACAAGTCATCATAAAACTTTCGTATAAACATGTTAACTACACTCCATAAAATGTTTGGATTAAGAACTTTATAATAGCTTGGTCAAAAACTGCTAAAAATAAGCATTGTCCAGTTTATCACCCAAAGCGACCTTCCATGGTTAAAACAACTTGTGACCAATCAAATGACCATAAAAATCAACACAATAGGTACACACAAAAACTAGGCTCAAAGAGGAACAACTTTTGTGAAGGGATCTTTGTGAGAAAATACTTACAAAAGCTTCATAAATGGCAAACAAAAGGGGTCAGGAAAGCTTTCCGAGAGAGCTTCTAAGTTTCTCTCCAAGAAATGTGTGGGAAAAGGGATGAAATCAAAGGGGGATTGCAATGCCCTCATCCCACACTTGGGACTGGACGGAGACTGAAATGTCGAGACATGTAACTCAAGGCTACATACTCTCGTTCATGACAATTAGGATGCAATGCACCTATTTGTACTAGCAGTATGCAATAAATCGCAGCGGAAAAAGATTTCAGGTTTGTATAAAACTAAGCAATGCTTAAAGCAATTACATTAGAGCATGGTACCATAAAACTACTCATATCCAAAAGTTGTCATGTCATAACATTTTTCCCAAAACAAGGGACCAATACAAGAAAAAAAAACTTAATCCTTAATTCATGAGACATGAAACTTCACTAGCACTAAGGTCCCTTCGCTAGTGAGACTCAAGAAAATACGCCTAGTTCACAGGGGCTCGGGTTCTAGAAGTCCCAAACTAAAGGCAATTTCTTTTGCCCCCACTGAGGAATCTTTTGCTTGTTTCAGGTATCTGATTACAAAATTCATATGTTCCTTAATCATAGAGGCCTTTTCAGACTCGGTTTCGCTGTCATCCGTATCGAGTGCTTCCAAAACGTCCTTAAGGCACTAGGCCGTAAGCTTCAAAATGGCAGTCGTAAAATCATAGTGGGCCTCTACTGTGAATTCATCATCTACCAGCTCATTTATCGCATTCATGGGTCTATAGGGTTTTGTTACCTATCATAGCTTCTACCATCCCGGGTTGGAAATGGTACTGAAAACTACCAAAGTGATATTTTGAGAAATCTCACCAAGTAAACACACAACATACAATAAATAACATGGGCATATAATGGCAAACCATGAAATGAATTCATGGACATGTACTTGATATAGAACTTGACTTATGCAATTCGATCTTTTTCAAAACATAAAATGGAGATCCTTAGACTTTTCAAAAAATCATATTTGACATATTTTTCATGTTGATCACTACTGATATCATATCATATGAGCTCATGGCCTTGTTCATTTCATATAACACATCACGGCTCCCCTATGCACATGTGTTTTTGCTAGTTACCGCATCGTCAACGGTCTGTACAATGTGGTGAATATGTCATGTTCATATTCATCATACACAATAGTACTTCATCGAGTTATTTGCCTTATTCGTGGCACTTACTAGCATTAGGTGATACCTCGCTCTGACACCATTTCCAAAAAGATCCATTTGAGGTACGTCGATGGTTCTTTGTCGACCTAGGGATTACCACTCCATTTTTGTGCACTCTAGAGTGGACAGAGTTCCATTAGGACATTCCCCCGTCCAAACATTTGGAGTCGTGATAAAAACATGTACTAACTCATCTTTTGAAAAATATCATTTACCCAAATGCATGTGACATGTGACATGAGACTTGAGACATTCTTTTCATTTCATAAAACATGTTACATATGAGATGTCGTGTATGCATGAAAACAAGCATAGCACATTTCAATCCAAACACATAGACATGGCCGAAACTTCCAAGGTCCAAAAAGCATGTAAAAATCGTCTTTTGACATGAGCAAACCCGAATCATTTATAGACTTATAGATCATGGCAAAACTATCATACCAATCGAAACATTATACACACGTGATCATGGCAAATCATTACATTAGCCGAATATTATATACATGTGATCATGGCATATTCTCATACAACCGAAGCAATATATATATATATGTAATCATGGAGTAACAAGTATATACAATAGCAACCAAGATGCAAAGTTCACGCAACCATATACAAATATTACCGAGGTAGGTTGAGGGTCTACTTACCACAACTCTGTCGTAAGTTACCATAAACAAGCTGAAATAGAGTTGATGTAACTCATTAGAACAAAGGACCAAACCCTAACCCGATGTGTGTGTGTGTGTGTGTGTAGTTCTTAAGGTTCATCGTTTTGCTCATGGTGGTGCTTCAAACAATCGGTCTAGAGGTTTTAGAAAATAAAACCATTGAGTTCATTCGACCTTAGCTAGGTCCTGAACGTGGGGGTGGTGTGCATGTGATATAGCTAGATAGCTTGAAGAAGAAATAAGGACTTGGGTCCTCAAACTTTCGGTCTTCCCCCTTGGGAAAAACCTAGAGTATTTTAAAGGTTGAAACAACCCTTCCTGTGAGTGTGTTCTCGGTGATCTCAAATCCCTTTGAGATTCCTATCACTTTTGAGTTAGGCGTGTATGTGTGTTTGGAGAAAGGAGATGGATGAACGTGTGATTCTTCCATGCTTGGAGTCGTGACTTCTTACTTGTGGGAAGAAAATAGTGTATGTTTCCTTGAGGAGAAAGTGTACAAAAATGGTGTTTGAAACTTGTAAGAGAGAAATCTTCTAAGTGGCGTGTAGGGGAGTATGGAGACGAAGAGAGAAAGAGTGAAATCCAAAAATGAAAAAGAGAAAAAGCCATTGGGAGTGTGGCTTCTCCCCCCTTTTATGGATTTTTTGGACGAATCCCATTGGTTGCTTATGGACCATTGCATGTAGGCCATGTGGCGTGTGCCCCTTTCCTTGGCCGAAACCCCTTCCTCTTCTTGCATCATTGAGTGACTTTGGGAAGATCAAGGGCCACATTGGACATTTGGCATGTGTCTTGCCCCAAGCCGAACCCTATAGTCCCCTAAGTCTCCTTCCATTTCGTCTAGGTTCAATGTACCCTAGGTGCAAAAGCGTAAAATGTTCAAAGTCCCTTCATTTTCCCAAGAAAGTGGGTGTGTGCATGCATGCCAAGTGGCATAGGCATGTGGTGAGTGCATGGTGCTACCCGCTCTCTCTTTTCCCCTTGAGGACCTTTCCTCTTCCTTTGCATATTCCCTAGGTGACTCTCCCACTACCCAAAGGCTTCTTGAATCCCTAAAATGACATGTGGCAAGTGAGTGGATGATGATTAGTGTGGTGGCCGAAACCCTAGGGCTAGAAGGGTCATTTTCTCTAGCGCCTCTTACACTTCCAGATGATTGTTCTTCTAGAAGGCTCCTCTACCCAAAGAGTGAGTGACACTTGGTGAAAAATGGTTGAAAATCTCTTGGTAGGCGTGTTGCTTGTGGAAAGCGAAATGGCCTTTTGTCCCTTGAGCTTTCCAAAGCAAATCCTTTGGAATCAACCTTTTAGTTTCCCCATGCACCATTTCCCATGCATATCCCCCTTGGGACACATCATTTTTGACAAGTGGCATGAGGTGGTGATGGTTGGTGGTTGAGTGGGCGTGTTGGCTGAGTGGCCCTTTGGCCTCCCCTAGGTGTCCTCATGATAATCTTCTAGAAGTTTCATGCATGAGTGACATGTGGCAAGCCAAGTAGCTTTTTACCATGGTAGGCGTGCAAGGCTTTTGAGTTTCCAAAACCCTAAGCTTCTCTTCTCTTTAGCCCACTATCACGTCCAGGTTTGTTGGGCTGTGCATGCTTGACAAGTGGCAAGGCTATAGGTTGTTGGTCGTGCCCCTTGGTCCTTGAGACTTTTAGGCTTAAACCAAATGGGCTGGCCGAAATTCTAAGGTGTAGGTGGCCTATCTCATGGGCTTGGGTGGCTATTGCACTGAAGAAATAATGAGGGCCAAGGCTTCTAAACATTCTATACCTAATTCATCGCCCAAAATAAATAATAAACTGGCGACGTAACACGAACGAAGACTTGGCTAAGTCCAGGTTATCACAGGGATGGTTTGAATGCCTATTACACAATCTGAGGGATGAAGAAAGGGCTTGAGTGACACTTGAGTGGCACTTGAGTGATGCTTGGTTTTGAACAAAACAAGGGGCAAACTAGCCCATGGTATTGGCTGTCTAGAGCTGCTGTGTGGATGGTTGGTGATGAGGTAGGTTTTTCTCTCACATCAAGTACAATTGGGGGCTACATTGGGTAGAGGTTGTTCAACCATGGAAGGGGGGAAACTTCTTCCTCCACAAGTCTTGCCAAAGTGGTCCAATTTCATGGGCCTTAATTGGACTTAACCGAATGTGCCTCAATTTGGAGTTTAAAGTGGGTTTGGGTTGCTATAAAGCCCAAATCCAAATTTTCTTGACCCAATAAGATTTTTAAGGTTTAAAGGGTTCAATAATGATACCATAACATGAATTTTACTGGTTAATAGCATGTGAAAGTGACTTAATCAAGCGATTAAATACTAAGCTAAAAACCTGATCCATTTAGGGTTTGGAAACAAGTTTGGGGTTTGGGGAAACTGTTTAGGAGCTTGGTTTCAACCAAATTTTTGGGCTTTCAATTGGATTCTAAGTAGTTGGGTTTTCACTAGGGCTGAAACCCTATTTGGTTTGGCACAAATTAGATGTTTGGATGACATAGTATTTTGCTTAGGTGATATGATCTCAATGCTTGATTTCCTTCATATTTCCATCTCATGGTTCCTCTTGCTACCAAGTGTCCAATACTATTCATCAAGTGTGTCTACAATCTTGCTAAGTATTCAAATAAAACTTCTTCAACCTAATTTGGATATTCCACACTGTGATTTTGAAAATACTACACTTGGTGCTACTATTGAGATTACTATTCACTCATAGAAAAGTGAAAATAAACTTTACATTGCAAAATCCTAAATATACATACTAACATTAGGGTGGAAACCATTTATTAAAATTCAACTTCGAAGTGCCTCAAAATATTTAAAATGTGTTTTTGGATGAACATTTCATCCGAAAATTGAAAATGGATTTATTGCACTATAAAATCCTAAATATTCGAAAGAAACTAATGGCGTAGACCGTATCCCATTTTGATACTTCTAACTATCTCTAGTAAATAAAATCTCATTTTTTGGCCAGAGTGAATGGTAACAGTGACTATGCTGACAGACTAAAACCTACGAGATTGGTTGATTTGTGAAAACTTATAGAGCTTTCACGAAGTTTCTAAAGCCTATAGAAATTCCACCATTGAATTTGCAGCAGGCCATGAAGGGGTAAATCCTAGCACGCCACACACACCTTCTCGGATTAGGGTTTCATTGATTTTGCCAAGTCTAATAGTTTAAAACCTATATTTTTCAGCTTGCTTGATCATGATACTTTTCATTACATCGGATATTTGTAAATTAGCCTCGAACTTACCTTTTGATAACATACTTATGTAGTATGTAAACTTTGCATGTTATCGATCAAATTGTATTACAGAATTGTTGTTTGTCACATGCTATGTTTTTGGCCTTGTACATATTTGTTGCTTGTTGATGTAAATGCCATGCTTGATTTCGAGTGATATTACATGCTTGGTTGATGTTTTAACATGTTGTTTTATCAGTACAAGTATATTGCATCTTCTAATTCTTTCAAACTGTAACCGTGATGCACTTGATATAAGACATGAGTTCATGAATTTGTTGCATAAGAGTCACACGATTTCATGCTATACATGTTCGGCTCATGCATTAATGGAAAACATGTTCTCGTCACAAGTACATGTCACATGCGTTTCAGGTTGTGTATTTTTTAAAAGGAAAGAAAATAATTTTTTTCACGACCCCAACTGCTAGGATGGGGAAATATTCTAGTGAAACTTCTTTGTCCACTCTAGAGTGCTTAAATTGGAGTGATAACCCCTAGGTTGATGAAGAACAGTCAACGGATTTCGAATGAGTCATTTTAAGAAATTCCAGACTAAGTAGCACTTAACGCTAGTGGATGCACCACATTGAAATTGTGGAGAAGGCGAATTGTGAACTGCCTTGTTATATGAACTTCGATGTACTCACACCTGGTCAAGAGGGCGGGATATGCAATGTGGTAACTAACAGGGAGTCCACAGTGCATAGGGGAGCCGTGAGGTGTCCACTCACATTGAATATGGTTTATATGGATAAGAATGAGTAATATGATTTGAAAGCGGTGTCTTTACATGACTATTTTTGTTTTCGTTACAAGAATATTTGGGTTATGTTTTAAAAAACAATATAAGAGTGAAATAAGTTTTTGGGTCAAGTTCATGTTCATGCATGTCATACTCATGGTTTGCCTCTGCATGTTTATGTTATCATCTTGTATGCTTTTTGGTTAACTTGCTAAGATTTGTCAAAATCTCATTATGGTAGTTTCTATTACCATTCCCTCCGAAATGGTAGAAGTTGTGATAGGTTTAGACAACCATGGAGAATTGCAAGCGAGAGGGTCCCCCAACAATTAAAGTGGCCCCTAAGAGCCAAAAGCGCTCCGCGGAGCCAACCATGGAGGAAAGGCTAGAAGCAGCCGATAAGTTCATTAATGAAGTACTTAAGCTCTTCGACGACTTGCAGAAGATTATACCGAAAGACAACTCCAAATAGGATGTGTTTTGAGAATTCCCATATGAACAATGTTTTGGATTTGTGGTAAAAAATTGTGATTTAAAACCCTTCATTTGTATTGGGACATTTCGAACAAGTATATTGGGATTTGTTTTATAGTTACTTCGTTTAATACCACACATATATTGCTCTATGCTTATTTAAACTCAGATTTTTTCCACTACGATTATTGCATACTGCTAGAAACACGTTAGGTGCATTGCATGTTAACTGTCATGAACAAGAGTGTATAACCTTGAGTTATATGTCTCGACGCTTCAGTCTTCGTCAAATCCCAAACGGAGTTTGGAGGTGTCACACAATTTGAAGTAGTGATAGGAATGCTAGGCTTTTGCTCCAAGTGTTGAATTCTCAATGGGCCAAATATTCAAGTTTTTGGTGTGGGCCTTGAAATGGACCTTTCCTTGGGCCCCCATGTTCAAATTCTATTGGGCCTTTCCTTAGCCTCAATAGTTCACTAAGTTGGATCTTAGTCTTGGGTTTTACTGAGTTGGGCCTATAGTTTTGGATCTTACTAAGTTGGGCCCAATAGTCTTGTGTCTACTAAGTTGGGCCTATAATCTTATGTCTATCCTTAGCCCTCTCATTTTATCTTAATAAGTTAGGGCCCTTATTTAATCAACTCTTGGGCTTTCTTCAAATCTATCTAGTATTTTAACCAAGTCACTTTGCCCACCAAGGTGGCAAATCTCCAATATGCCACTTGTCATTCTACCATTGGCCTCTTGGTACGTTTTAAAAAAATTAAAATAACATTATAATTCTCTAAAAATACTAACTAAACCAATGGTGTAAGTTTCTTTGCCAACTTAAACTCCAAAAATTTCCTTTTTCTCAATGATCACAACTTCTACTAGGCTAGGGTGATCGTTACTATGGTAAAGTTCTAAGGTGCTTTTAAGTGGGGTTTTATATCCTCCCCCCTTAAAAGAAGATTTCGTCCTTAAAATTGGGGTATGAGTTAGAATATGAGAATAATGCATACCTACATACCTATATACATATATACTCACTAGAGTACCTAAAGCTTTGAACTAGATGAGAAACCATCTGCCATGTCCTCATCTTCTGATACTTCCTCTTAGGTAAGGTATACAAGTTTGTGTTCTTCTGAATCGTAATACATAATAACTTGCTATGCAAGCTCCCACCAATGTTCCCTCGCCCCATCCTCAAGTTTTGGCGATCCTTACTCATGATATCATCTTTGGTGAATGAAGGAATCAGTAACTCCGAGGTTTCTGGGGAAGATATGATGAGAAACAATGGTTCTTGATTGGCTTGTTGTGGTTATACTATGCGACTAGACTTTGGTTGGTCATACAAAAGGCGGTTGGCTGGGATGCAAGTTTTTGCATCTCTTCTTGTGTCTAAGCCAGCAGGTTCAGGTCTCACTAGTCCAATTAATCAGGTCTAAACGTGGTTGACGTTCCTCATGTGGTAATGCTCATTTGGTTTGAATATTTCCTGGCCCGTCGTGACCCAATACATACGTCCTATGATATTCCAACTTTTCACTTTGAGTCCAATAAGAGGTAACCATATTATTCAACCTTCTCCTTCTACGCTCCTCCCTCTGTCTCCATACTTGTCTAGGAGATAAAAAAAACAAAAAAACAAAAAAACAAAATCGTTGTGTTGCTTTCTTGCTTTGAGCCATATCAAGTTGAAAATAATAGATGAGGGGATCCGATTACACGTATGCAAAAGGTGAATAAATGCTTTTTGTTGATTGGATGCCATGAAAACATGTATGGATGCGGATGCTATGAGGAGTGATGTGATGTCAAACATGTTACAATCCAAAGAAATAAGGGTACTTGGCTTTCATCTCATCCTCTTTTTCCCAAGTGGCTTCTTGAACATTGTGATTTTGCCAAGTACCTTCACTAAATGAGTTTTCCGGTTCCTAAGTTCCTTTTCTTTCAAATCCATAATTTGAACAAAAACTTCTTCATATGACAAATCGGGTTGTAAGGAAATGTCCTCTGTACTTATGATTGTTGGTGACTATTTCCCAAAGCGTTTTTTAGGGAAGATACATGGAGTGCATCATGAATCCCTTGGAATTTTGCCAGATGGTCCAATTTGTAAGCAATTGAACCTACTACTCTTTCTAGTATTTCTTAGGGTCCCACGTATCTTGGCCTTAACTTGCCCTTCTTTCCAAAGCGGATCACCCCTTTAATGAGTTGATGATCCCTAATCTTGAGCTGACGATACCCAAACCTTAAGTCTATCTTTGAGAACCTCGATGCTACTTACAATTGATCTAATAGGTTATCAATATGTGGTAACGGATACTTGTTCTTAACAGTTACTTTGTTTAATTTCCTATAATCAATGCACATCCTTAAAAACCCATCCTTTTCTTTACAAATAGAACTGACGCACACTAAGATGATAAACTAGGCTAAATGAATCATTTCTCCAACAATTCTTTATATGCTTCTTTAACTCCTTCAGCTCTAAAGTGGCCAAACGATAGGGTGTCTTATGGAGAGGGGTAGTAGCAGGTTCTAATTCTATAATGAATTTTATCTCTCTATTGAGGGGTAATCCAGGTAAATCATTCGTGAAGACTTCCAAATATTCTTCAACTATAGGTATCCAATAAATCTCCTTACTATTACTACTTTCGTCTAGTACAAAAGCTAAATAAGCGGTGGCTCCATCAGCGATGCACTTCCTAGCTTGCAAGGCCGAAATTAACAAGGGGTAGCTTTCACTGACCATCTTGTATAATGCATTTGCCCATCTACGGGTGATTCAAAGATGATATCTTTATTTCTACAATATATCCTAATGAGATTCTTGGACAACCAGTCCATTCCTAAAATAGAGTAAAATCCTAATACATTGAAGACGATCAAGTCGGCTTCCATTAATACTCCTCCTAAGTTCAGCTGGCAACTTCTCATCACGTGATTATAAGTGATCGAGCGTCCATCTGGAAACGACACGATTACAGCTAGAGTGTTTGGGTCGGCTGGTTACACATGCGTGCAAACGCTGCGGACACAAAAGACCTCTTAGCGTTGGAGTCAAATGAAATGCAGATTGTATACTCATACAACGCAACTTTACCTCATGCATAATCACTACCAACTACCTAGTAGTTATAACAAGTAAACTACTAACTAAAGAAGGACACTTAGGGAAAAAATACAAGTGATGACTCTCGTTTCTTCATTACCGGGGATTTTCTCGTTAATCTCTCTAGGGGTGATAGCCTACACACGAGCTTCGGCAAGTGGCCTCTGATTAGGCTCGTTGCCAGGAATGTTTCCACCTTGCGTGCTCTGAGGGCATTCACGAATCATATGCCCGGATTGACCGCATCGGTAACATACTCCGAATCCTACTCGACATTCTCCACCGTGATTCCTTCCACATTTCTTACAAGTGGTAGGTGGGGTCGTCATAACGCCTTTACCCTTGTTGGAACTTTGAATAATCATTCTCTTAGCATTATTTCCTCCTGTAAAGGAATAGGAAGCCTTTTTTCATTCTAAGTTAATCTGAGCTACCACGTTTCGCTGCTCTACTTCAGTTATTGCAGCCATATTAACTAATTTTTTAAAATTATTGATACGAAATTCGGCCATGTAACTACGAATTTGGGGTTGTAATCTTCCTTGAAATTTTTAGGCCTGCATCTTTTTTGTAGCAATCAAGTGGGGAGTGAACCTCCTAATTCCATAAATTTGGCAACATATTGTTCGACATTGAGATTGCCTTATATCAAAGTGGCAAACTCCTGGGCCTTCTGGCTTCTGGGTCTTCATCGATTTAGTGAAGAGTCGATTATCAACCTCCTCTTTGAACCTATCACAGGTTAAAATAGTGATATGACCCAATTCCCTTATCAGTATTTGCCTCTTGGTGTCCCACCAGATGCTAGCTTCCCCTTGAAGCAAATGCCCTGTGTACTGTACTTTCTGCTCTTCTGTACAACCATTGATCTCAAAGGTTATGTCGAGATGTAGTAGCCACTTGTTGGCTTTTAGAGCCCCCTCGACACCAATAAAACTAGGGTATCGGTAAATCAAGAATTTCTCATACGAACAACCTCGGTTTTCCTTCCTCTTAACCAGAGGGTTCTGTATCAGAATTAACTTTTGGTGCTGCTTCATGGTTTTTGTCATCTGACGAAGTGCATCTGTCAACTCGCGCCCTCCATCCAAACCATGATCCTGCTCATGATGAGTATTGGATCCTTTGGGGTTCCTTTTCTTTCTTTCACGTGCCATCCTGTCAGGTACGTGCGTTAGATCCAAATCTTTGCTTCATGATTCAAGCCTACCCAGTCTAAAAATCAAAACCTATATTCTGGAATATACCTAAGGACACATGGGTTTATCTAGAGACGTAATTACTCTGATACTATCCTTTGATGCCCTCAACCTTCGCTTGAGATGTAATAGAGACTTAAAGCGTCAGAGCATGCAACACACGGTTACATATCACATACATGATAGTTAATATGCAATCCATCCTAGAAATGCAACTAGCAGTATGCAATAATAGCAATGGAAAGTATGGGTGAAAATGACCTTATGCTAGAATAACTAAATCATCCCAATAATATTGATTAAACCATAAGTTTCAATCAGATAGCTTAATCTTAGTACAAAATACCATGTTTCCAAGAAAATCTAAACCAGCTACTTCATGCGCTCTATGACACAAAGGGTTAGGCCTAGAAATATCAAAATAAGATCTAGTCTCCTACCGACGTCTGGTTTCTCCTCAATCATCTTGATCTACTAGTCCATTAAAATGATAGTGGGTCCACAAAGGGTAAGATTTACTTGAAATCTCAATAAGTTAGACAACCAACGTGCATAGAGATAGATTATGCATGAAGAATGATAAACATGAAATGCATGCAATGCAGAAAAAACTGTATTTGTCTCCCATTCAGATTTCTCAAAAAAGAAAATATAGATTTTTTATGCACATTTTCTTTTAGAGAACATAATTTCACTTCTGTTGTTAAAAACTTATTTTTTCATCACATAAAATCATGTAATTAATGTGACGTATGGTATCATCACAATTCTTCATATGCACTGTGAATACCTGTCAGTGACCGTAGTATAATTCATGTTGAAACTACGTTGTCGATAGACTTGTTCTCAATGCATTGGTGTCGTAACATATATACCCACCAGTATTAGGTATTGTAACGTATGACTTTGCTCCGACGTTCTTTAAAAAAAATCCATTCGAAGTGTGTTGACTGTTCTTCGTCAACCCAGGGGTTACCACTTCATATTTAATTACTTCAAAGTAGACAAATGACTTACACCAAGATACTTCCCCATCCTATCCTTTAGGGTTGTGATAAATTAATTTTTCATGCAATGCTTTTTAAAGAAATGATTTTTTATGATATGCATGTATGTGACACATTTCAAAAATGATAGTTGTATACAAAATGACAATATGGAACATAAGATATGAAATTTCATGCTCAAAATGACAGTTATAAAATAAATGCAGCATTTATTAATAGATCATAAATAATAATCAAAGTGTAAGTTAGAGGTCGATTTATAGACTGTTGAAGTTGGAAGTGAGGTAATGGATGTGATAAAAAAAATTGCACTAAGTTAGAATCTATACTATCTTAAAGAAAAATAAAATCTTCTAGACAAAGGGAAATAACGAAAAATACCCCTAACTTTCAAATACTACTACTAATGCAAATGCTCTCCAACCTTAACTAGAATCCATAGTCCTCATATCTTGCATGTTCTAAGATCATATATGCCTTAAAAAAAAAAAAAATGATCTTAGCCTATTCATCTTGAATTCGTGGCATGCTCTCTAGTTGATGCCTATATAAAATTTTGACTGTTGATCCTTATGAATGCATGCATGAAAGATTCATCCAAAAAAAGATGATCACCATAAATTCTCAATGAAGAAATAAAAGCTTAACCTTGAGCAAGTTCATCCCAACACTTAGTCATGCCTAATAAAATCCTTAAATTCTAACTAAATCTCAAGTGATGCATGATATGACCTCTCTATCAATGACATGCTAGAATTAGCTCATGCATTCTTCTTATCCCAATCAAAACGCTTTCTGAAATGCTCATATTTCAAGCCTAAGTAAAATAAGCTAATTTTCTCAAATGAAGCATGATTAAAAGTCAAACCATACATGCTTTGATGATCAACACAAGATAGAAATTAAAACCTATTATGGCATGTTGAAAACCTCAAACTAAACCTTCAGAAATTATTTTCAGATATACTCGAATCATATCATGAATTATCAAGGCATTCCATAACTAATATCATCACCAAAAATAATTTAAACACTAAACTTATCGACCGATATTTTGGCTTCTAGCTAAACATGGTATCTCATGCTATACTCACCCAAGATTAATACTAACACTGAAAAACACAACTTCACACAAAAACTAAGGTCTAGAGAGAAAAACTTACAATGATTTTGTGGCCCTCCTAAGCTTCCCACTAAAAACTCACAAACTCAAGAACTCACTTAGAACTTCAAGAACACTCAAAGAACAAGGGAAGAGAGGCTCTCAAGAACCCTCAAAGAAGGTTTGAGGAAATGAAGTGAGGAACAAGTGAAGGGAAGCTGAGTTTATATAGGGCTCCAGGGGGTGGTGAGGTGTGGCTAAGAAGGCTTGCCATTGGTTGGTTTGGGAGGTGGGTGATGATGCCGCCTAGAAGCCTCTTGTCATGTGTGGTTGGTTGATTTTTCTTCATCATTGCATCTATGTAGGGCTGGAATGGCTAGGGGAAGAGAGAGAGTTTCCGTGGGGAGTGGACAAAGGGAGGAGAAGTAAATGATGGCATGAAGGCAAGCCATCATGCCGGGTAAGGTGCATTCCCAAGGTCCCGACTCTTTTGTCTTGTTCATTTGGACATGGCTGTTATGCCTACCTTCAAGGCACTCTTAGGTGTCCTGCATAGGAGGTAGACGGTGGGGAATTGGTTGCCGAGTGATAAAGAAATGGCAGCCCAATGAATAAGGTGTTTTAATGGTGGTCGCCAAGATACTCAAAGGTGCATTCGGATTGGTTCAAATTTTAGGGTTTTGGCTAGGGTTTTTGAAATCAAGCTTTGTAGGAAAGTTTCATGAATATATTCAAGCGAGGGGCACATTAGTCCGTTGCACACAAAAGTACACGTGGGTGTCGATTGGGGTGAATTCAGATTTTGACGATTGGGGTGAATTCGGATTTTGACATGTCATTATCTTAAATGACATGTATAAAGGTTTAACTAAGGTCCTAATATGTTCTAAGAATAATGGAAATGGATACCCAAACAAAGAAATTTTAGAACAAAAGGATGATAAATGATAAGAATAAAAATCTAACTTAAAACATGGTTTCAAGATTACTAATTGCGTCGTGATCGATCAATGCTGTTAACCAAAATTCCAAACTTAATTTAATTCTTTCTAAAGCTCTTAGGGTCGTGGACTACTCTAATGAGCCAATCTTCTAAATTATAGTGTTGATCTAAGAGTTAATCTATAAGCATAAATAGGCAAGGTGTTACACTTTTATATGCCATTTTGATTTCCTCTCACACTTCATCTTGGAAATGGATGAAATTCATGCATGGGCGCCATGTGGCATGCCCTTCATCATTTGGCCGATCCCTCTCTTCATCTTCCCATATATTTGTTTTCCTTGGGAACTCAAATGTGTCTTGACAAGTGGCGTGTAAGGCTTGCCATAATGCCTCTTCACGCCCCTCCTCTGTGTCTAGGTTCAATGAACCTTTGGGGCTTAAAGGTCTTTTCACAAAAATCCTAATCATTCTTTGAGAAGGTGGGCATGTGCATGCTTGCCACATGGCAAGGGCGTGTGGATGTGTGTGTTGGTTGGCCGCCCATCTCAATTTCCCACAAGACCTATCCTCTTATCTAGATACTTGGGGTATCATGTGGTGCACATTTCCTAGGCATCATTTCCTTTTCCCCATGACCCTTCTTCTATAATTCCCAAGTGAGTGAGATGTCGCATGTGTGAGGGAGAGTGGTGTGGTGGCCGAAACCTAGGGACTAGAGTTTTGTTTTATCTCATGAACCTCTTCCAATTCCAATCATATCCATCTTCAAAAAGTCCCTTACATGAACGATACTTGGCAAAAAGGTGGTTGGAACCCCTTAGGTAGGCGTGAATCTCTCTTGGAACTGAAACCCTAATCTCTTGGCGGAATGTGCCTTAGCCTCTTGAGCTCCCCTATGCGCCACTTTCCCATGCAAATCTTCTTGGAACTCACATGGCTTTGACAAGTGGCATGAAAAATGTGGGTGGTTAGTGAGTGGGTGCATAGGCCGAATGATCCCTGGTCTTCGATAGGTGCCTCATGATTGTTTTCGTCTAGAAACTTTTCCTATCCATCTTCATGTATAAGTGTCAAAATCTGGTGTCCCTTTGTCGTGGTTGGTGTGCTAGGATTTTTAGGTTACCGAAAACCTAAGTCTCTGACCCCTTCTTCCCACAATCTTGTCTAGATTCAATGGGCTAAAGGTTTTGTGTGTTGGGCGTGTGTTCCCTTCTTCCACTAGGGTTTTAGGCTCTAGCCCAATGGGCTGGCTAAATTCCTAAGGCCTTGTTGGACCTATCTTATGGGCTTAGATGCCTAATGCATTAGAACTAAATAGGGTCCAAGGTTTGTAAGTACTCTACACCTCTGCATGGCCCAAAAATTAAACATAAACTGGTGACAAAATACAGGCGAAGACTTGGCTAAGTCCGAGTTGTCACATAGTCTAATATCCCAAACAAATTGCAAACAACATTTAGGTCTGAGCGAGAGGTGGATGTTGTCCAGTGATACCCCTAGAAATATTGGGAAGCATCAAGCGACGTATGACCTAGACCCTGAAAAGGGCTTCGGGATGCGGCGAATGTGATTCTCGGAAGGTGACACGAGGAGCATTTTTGGGAGCCATTCCCTAGGGTTTAAACTTCGTTGGAAGATGGGTGAGTAGGAATAGGAAAGGGAAAATGTAGGAACAGTGGAAAGGGAAGAAATGACGAAGTTGAAAGAGTATGATTGCTAACCTAGGTTAGGGATATAAATAGGTCTTTTGAACTGATTGGATGCTACTAGTGGGAAGGGTGACAAGTGTCAAACAAGGTGGGGTGCTAGGAACAAGGCCCATAACTGCAACTGCACGAGGGGACATGGAAGACAAATCGCTACATGTTACTCTAGGCATGGAAGTGTGAGCTATTGTGGGCAATGAATGTGGGGATATGGAAACATCACGGAACAGAAGGAATAATTGACACCACTCACACGGTAAGAATTGTCAAGGTAACTGGAAGGAATATTTCTCCCTTTCACAGGATTGGGCCTGTGTCCATAACGTTTTTGGGCCTGGGAATGAGCAGATATAATCCAGCCTAATATCGCAAGTAGAAGGCCTCATCCCGAGTAACACACGAGAATTCATGCCACATTAAATTTGCCAGCATGGAGTGCGAACATGGAATCCCCATAAAAGATCCTATTGTCATGATTGCCACATTAAATGTAGCAGTATGGTAACTTCATTAGACAAGACTCCAACAAGGAGGATACAAATAGTAGGAAGCCTGTAACAACATGGGGTTAATCAGTCTTAACTTGCTCTTTGCTCTTTCTCTCTTCTCTCCAACAATTAATATATTCTGACTTTGACTTCGGAGGTATCATGGCCACACCCGACCACCACATTCTTCTCTTTTACAGGCACTCGGGGCGGTTTGGGGCTAGTGGTTACAAAACTCGCTTTAACAATGGGATTCAATTACTAAGCATAATCCTACACTTAGCGACTAAGATAAGTCCTAATCTTTTTGTTAGTCCTAATCCTTTTGTCACACCCTTACTTTGATGGCATCAACTACTCTTATTGGAAAGTTTGAATAAAAACTTTTCTAAAATTAATAGATGAACGAGTGTGGATGAGTGTTAAAGAAACGTTGGAATAAATGAATATAAACAATTTTTTATGGTATTGAGATTCCAAAAGATGTAGACAAAGTGAGCAAAAGATGAAATAAAAGAATGTAATTGGACTAGCAAGGGCATCAATGCAAATACTTATGAGTTTTCTCTCTTGTAGAGTTTAAACGAATCTGCATGGGATATAACTAGTAAAGAGGTATCGAAAATATGAGAAGTCACCCACGAGGGAACTAGGTCGGTTAAAAAACTCTAGCTTCAAATGTTTATTGCCCGTTTTGAAAAAATTTAGGATGAATGCTGATAAATGCTTTGATGAGTTTTATCCAAAACAAAATGATATCGTCAATTCAAGCTTTAATTTAGGTAAAAATATTCTTGAACATCAGATAATGAGAACAGTCCTCATAACTCCTACGAGAGAGGTTTAAACCCAAAGTGACGACAATAGAAAAGAGTAAAGAGTTGGAATACTCTGAAAATTAAAGAGTTGGTTAGATGCTTTCAATCTTATGAACACGCAATTTCCCAATCAAAGAAGAGTCTATTGAATCCTATGAGGATGATGAAGTAGAAGACTATTTGTTAGAAAATTCAGGAAAATATCTTTTCTCTTAAGAAGGGTAAAAACCAATCAAGGAATAAATGAGTGATTTTAGATTCTGAAATAATTCTTCTATTGAGATTCCATTTTATTAACAAAATTGTTCTGTTCATTGTTTTTATTGTTTTTGCTTGGATACAAGGGTCTCTTGATTTGTTAATTTCTGTTGTGTTGGCTGGAAAGACCAAGTCCTTATTTTTAAGTCTAATTTATTCGAAATTTGTTGGTTTCAAATTCTTTATTGGATGATTTGAAAATGAATGGGCTTATCATTAAAACGATTTAAAATCCCTAGTCAATAAACAGAATTTGCAACCAAAAATTTGAAGTGATTAAAAATTTAAAATACTGTTTGAATTTGATCAAAATCTAAATCAAATCTCTAGCTTTTATGCCCTAAATGTGGGAATTTTAAAAGATCAAATCCAAATCATTTCTAAAATTTATCTATCCAAACGACATCATTTAACTAAAAAAAAATTATATTCATCATCTCACACATCACACACCACACACCACTTTTTTTTTATTATTATTTTTTTATCTTATCAAATATGTGATCTATAGATGATGAATAAAAGAATCCAATAAGTTTAAGAAGACTAAAACCCAAAATAAAATTTAAAAATAAAAAAAATAAAAAAGTGTGTTGTGTGTGGAGATGATGAGTAGCAAAACTCTTAAGACCTTATTTGGATTTAGAGATGAGTTTAGATGAGTTGAGATGGCTTGTAAATAATAAAATAAAATATTATTATTTTTATATTATTATTATTATTTTAAAATTTTACAAAAATTAATTTATTTATTATATTTTGTGTGCGAATTTAAAAAAAATTATAATAATAAATTGAGATAAATTGAAGCGAGTCTCCAATCCAACCCGGGGCTAAAAGTGGCCATGCTTTATGTTAAGTATTCGGTAATCAAAGACGCAATCCCGCCGTGCGAGGACAAAAGCTAACAACATCATTGGTCTATTGCTTCTTATGTTTGCTTTCAGTATCATGCAAAGCATCACCTCTCACGATCTTATAACAGTCAACGACAGAAATGGAGAATGCATGCAGTATCTAACATGCAAATAATGATAGTCTATATTTAGATTGCGCACCAACCACTTTTGATGAATCTGGCTAGTATTATCCCTCAAATCATTATCTTGATGTGCCTGAATATTGCAAGCATGAACATGAAATGTTTGGTCATCCATGTGCAGCCTGACCATTAATTCAGCAGTCTACCTAGTTGGGTCATATTCACTCACACAGCTTTCGGCTTTTGGAGTCCCATTTTGTCTGCCACATTCACGTGAAAACAGAAAACCCCAAAGATTTCTGCCATAATTAAGGGAGGGGAAGGGGACCCATTTACGCTGCTACCATAGACCGGATTAATTTAACAAGAGCCAACCACCAATTCAACTGAATAAATAAGATCAAAAGCTCTGATCCCCGAAAAAAAAAAAAAAAAAAGGGAAGAAAAATGGCAACCCTCGTTCTTATGCAAGTGTGAAACATTCTATTCACATCAACAGCAAGCATACATTTATTAACCAGAAATTATTGAACTACCCATTTCTACTCCAACGAAGAATATGCTAATTAAGTCAATCTTAGGAAATACAAAAATCAACCAAATGCCTCATGTTAATAACACAGCAACCATCACTCCCAACTAACCCAACTAAATCCCAACTTGGGGTTTACATGGGAGAGAGATTTTACGTTTGGAATTTTAGTAGCTGCTGTATTTCTGTTTTGGAGCCTTAGTAAAACCAAAATTGTAGAAGCGACAAATGAAAATAGACAGAGATTGCATAAGAAATGAAAGCAACGAAAAGGAAGTATGGAACATTGATTTTGTTAAGCATCAAAATAGAGGAGCCCTCCTAGGAATACCTTTCCTCTTATGCGTTCGCTTTGTTGGCTTCAAAGCCGAACTTACCCCAGCTTTTATCTCCTCAGATGAATCAGCCACTGAGATTGATGATTCCATTTCATTTGTGTTTGTTTCTTGATGAGAGTTTTCCTTTGAAGACATGTCCATTTCTGGAATTGGGGTGGGGATCAAATCTTGGCTTTGATCCTTGGGCTTCACTGAAACGGCTGAGACCTGAAAACATGTACAGCATGAGAATAGCTAATGATTTTGACCGTTCCAGCAAAGGGCATATCATTCATTGCCTTTTATGCCTTCATGACCTTTCCAAGTGGAGTTCAAGAAATAAGTATTATGGTCTTTACCTTGCATGCAACGGAACAGAAGTAACTAGGAAGGTCCTGCAGGAATCTCCCACAACCTTCGCAAGCACAACCGGACTTATATTTAGTTGATGATTTTGTATCTTTGGATTGAGGACGAGAATTCAGATGCACGACTTTTTTGCCATTGATTTTATATGTCTGCCAAATCAAATCATCATTAGATAAAGTAGATGTTGCTGTAATCATTCCTATACAGGAAAAAGAATAAAAAGCTACAAGTAATCACCGATTGAAGCTATCATGAGGAAAGCCATATACTTAAATTAGCTCTCAATAAGAAGACTATCATCAGGAATATGAGATGAATGTACACCAAATCAGCAACAAAATTCAAACTCTGATTTCTAAGTAGTAACTAAGACAATACCAATCAAAGATTTAATTCAAATTAAAATGTTAATTCATTCTACAAACCAACAATGTATAATGACTTGAAAAAATATAATCAGTGACAGATTGAACAAAGAAGGTTGGAGGTTTTAGAACTTAACTAATAACAATGCACCACTAGAAGTGTATCAATAAACTCCATTACCCAATTCAAAGAATCACAACCCCAGAAATGCATGTTCACTATAATTAACAAAACAATTGCCACAAAAATTTTATGAATACATTCAGTGCTAAATTAGAGTCCAATAAGATTGATAAAATTGCAGAAAAACCTGAATATTTGAGCAGTCAAGATGTTTCTGTATTTCTTGAAGGCGGACAACATCATTGTAGACATATTTGCAGATTTGAAGCTGCTGGTGGGAGCGATGAGCTTCCATACAATGCCTACAACATCCAAGACTACAATCGATGCAAAATACGTTTTCTTCATTTCTGTGAAGCTCTTTATGATGAATGCAAGAACCAAAGAATTTGCTATCCAAAAGGGTACTAAGCCAGTCTGTCTTCATTTCTTTAGATAAAAGCTGCAACTACCTGGAGAAGCCAATACATCCGTTGCATTAACTTCAGAAAATGCTTCTAAAAAAAATAAAGAAATAAATAATCAGCAGAAGCTTCAATATTCAATAGTCAAACTTTACCACTAAAGTGTATGTTTTAGTCATAAAGCTCAAGAAATTAAATCAAAATTTGCACAACCCCAATGAGGAACCGAAAACCAACATAAACCATTACAATTCCAATCATTTTAAGACTTCAAAATCAATAATAAAGTGTACGTGTCTTGCTCATAAAAGTAACGAGACTTCAATGAAACTCATAAGACACAACCTTCTAAGAAATCTAAAGCTAATATAAATCAATTAACTTCAACATTTGAGATTTAAAGCGTAGTGGTCAAATTTATGAAAACCAAATGAATCGACATGTACCACTACATATAATCAAAGAAAACGCAAATAACTGGGTTAGTTTAATCGAGATGTGCTTTTTGTAGTCATAACACTACGTATACTAGTAGAAGGTAAATTTAAGTAACCCTTATTTGTCTTTTCTTTCGGCAACTAGAATTGATATTAATTACCAAAGAAAGTTTTCTCGGCAGTCAAAGAAATTCAATCATGGTGGAATAAAAAAAAAATTAAAATTTATAAGCGAAGGAACTATTGTCTGATCAAGAACTCTGCGATCAAAAAGAAGAATAAAAATGAAAACTTTGAGAATCCAATAACCAAAGAACGAAAAGAGAGTGACATTCTTACCATTTGAGACCGAATTTGCTGTAATTGCAAACCCAAAAAAGAAAGAATTCTCAACAATTCAGATGGAAGGAAGAGGAACCCACCAAGAAAATTGGGTAATCTGTAGAGAGAAAAAAAAAATCCAGAGATAGAAGAAAATTAAGTAGAAATCGAAAGTGAAAAAGAAAAATCTTTGGGGTGTGAGAGTTATACTTGCACTTAATAGAGAAGAGGTGGCCAAGTACTACTATCGGCGGGAAGGCGAATATCCTGCAACCCTTGGATTCGAAATCATCGAAAGGTCAAGATTTTAGACTGTTGTCTTCATTATAGTAACAGTGTGGGCCATCTGATTTTCTCGTGGGACCATCTGATTTTAAGGCCAACAAAATAAAAGGTATAAAAAGGGTTGAAAAATTGCATCGACATGATTTATTAGACTTTCCCGCCTCCGAGATTTTCGGCTTCTTGTTCTTTTGGTAGCGCCGTTTCAGTGACCTTTTTTTATCTTTTACTTTTTATTTTTTTCTATCTTCTTCATCTTTTTAAACTTCCGAATTTAGTGAGAATTCTGGTATTAATAAATAGAAAAATAATTTAACTTTACATAAATACACTTATTTTAAAACATAATTATATAAAAGATTATAGAAGAGTAATACAAGGTACAATAGACAAATTGCATACGAGCATTTTATAAAAAAGTGGGTCACATTAATAAAAAATAGTTTCTTTTACATTTTTTTAGGTAGGGTCCATTTTTTTTACAAAAACTTATATGAGACTTGTCTATTTGAGGTTTGTACAAATCATTTTTCTATAAAAAAAAATTGTGCCTACATCTGTACTTGAATAAAAATTTTATTATTGGTCATTTTATTAAAAATTTGTGTTTGTCATCTATTTAAAAAGACACGTTTTATAGGCTCGTGAGAAAGTAAGGAACTATGCACTAACCACGATCTCTCTCGTCATGAGAGTCTGTTTCTCTCTTGAT
Organism: Juglans regia; assembly: GCF_001411555.2. Taxonomy (NCBI): domain Eukaryota; kingdom Viridiplantae; phylum Streptophyta; class Magnoliopsida; order Fagales; family Juglandaceae; genus Juglans; species Juglans regia. The sequence continues at coordinate 27,221,778 of NC_049913.1, read as the reverse complement.
GAGAGTCTCATTTCTTCTTCTGAGATTTTCTTCTTGTCTCTAGTACAAGATTTCTGTGTTGTTCTAGTCGATTTACTTCCAATCATTTATGTTATTTGCAGCAACTAGGGTTTCGTAGGAATCAAGAAGTGTCTCAAGGCCTTAATGTAATTTTCTTTATTAAGTCAGGGTATTATAGTCTGTTTATTATTGTTGGTTTCCATTGGGTTAGAGTTATGGGCTGTAGGCTTGACTGAGTCCAATTTTTGTTTTAGTGGTCAGTTAATAGAAATATGGGTAATGTTTTTGGGTTGAGCCAACGTGTAGGAAGTGGGTTGTTCTACTTGTAGTCTTATTTAATATTTGTAAGTCTGTCGAATGAAGTAATGCATGATATCTTTTTCAATCTCAAATTCTGAGTTTGAGGCCCTTGGCACCTCGAATAGCCAAAGACATTTACATGATTAATTTCATCAATTATCAAGAATCATAATAGTGGTCTCAAAGCCGCATCCTGTGACATGGCAAAAGGCACTCGACAGACCCAGTTAGCAGAAGCAGTAGTGTCATTCAAGGGGGAGAATCTGCACTTGAGGGAAGAACAAGAAAGGCAAAAAAAGCTTGTTAGAGGCAGTGCTATAGCAAATTAATAATCTGGCTTCTAGCTATGAATAATTGGCAGTAATAGCTGGAAATCATCATTTGGGTGAATGGTCCTCAAATATGAATGCTAAGGTTAATAATAAGTATTTGTTTGAGGGAAATAGGGGGATACAAGCCATATCACTTAGGTTGGATTTTCTTAAGTTTGATGGGGCAGAGCCAATGGAATGGGTTCTTAAGGCTTAATAGGTTTTTGCATATTATAACACACTTGATAATCAAATGTTACAAATAACCTTCTTTCACAAGGAGGGCAAGGCCCTCTCTTGGTATTGTTGGCTCGTGGACTCAAGCCCAATTCACACTTGGGATGAGTTTGTATCAGCCTTGAAGGTAAGATTTGGGCCATCAGCTTATGAGGATCCTGCTGGGTAATTTACTAAATCAAGGCAGACCAATACAGTAGAGGAGTATTAGACATAATTTGAAGCATTGTCTAATAAGATAAGGGGAATAACAGAGGAATTTCGTATTAGTACCTTCTTGAGTAGATTGAGGGATGATCTGAGAATCATAATTACTATGTTTTAACCTTCCACATTGTCTGCTGCTTTTGGTTTAGCAAGGTTGCAATAGGAGGTGTTGCGATGGGCCCAAGGTGTTTTTCCCAGATCTCATAACCAAAACACTCTTTACCCTAACATCCCACTAAAACTACATGCACCCAGCCCAATCTTGAGACTTCTAGCCGCACCAAACAGACCAAACCTGAGACCCATACAACCCAATTTTCCTAGAAAATCCAACCTACCAATCAGAAGAATCACCCCCATTCAAATGCAAGAAAAAATAAAAAAAGGGTTATGCTATTACTGTGATGAGAAATTCCACCCTGGGCATAGATTCAATAAACCCAGGGTTTTTCTGTTAGACGGTACGAGAGTTGAAGAAGAGGAGGAAGAAGAAAAAGTTGAAACTATGGGGAAGGAAGTAGGAGAGTTGTTAAGGATTTCACTCCATGCTATTGTTGGATCTTTAGCCCCAAAAGCTATGAGATTACAAGGAGAAATTAACCAACAGAAGGTGTTGTTTTGATAGATACAGGGAATACTCATATTTTTATTGATCCATATGTAGCAAGGAAGGCTAAACTGTCAATAGTAGACATCCATTTAATAGTGAAAGTAGTAAATGGAGTCACTCTTCCTTGCAATGGTCACTGTAAGGCAGTCCCTATTTTGTTGCAAGAATTTAAATTTTTAGCTGATCTTTATTTATTAACACTTGGTGGATGTGATGTGGTATTGGGTGTTAATTGGCTAAGAAGTTTGGGTTCAATTTTGTGGAATTTTTCTGATTTAACCATGCAGTTCCATTTGGGTGACATTTATGTAAAGTTACAGGGAATTAAAATACCCACTAGAAGCATTGTAGAAGAGCACCAGATTAAAACACTAAAGGGTTCGACTAAAGGCTTGTGGTTGCAGGTGCTGGAAGGCATTAAGGAAAGTTGTCAAAATGAGGAGTTGCCTGAAATGAAGCAAGTATTGTAGAAATTTCAAGGGGTTTTTGCTAAACCTTTTGGTTTACCCCCTTCCAGGAGCTTTGATCATAGGATACAACTACAAGATGGGGCTACACTTACTTGTGTGAGGCCTTATAGGTACCCTTATTATCAAAAAGAAGAAATAGAGAAGTTGGTGGCTGGATTGCTAAGGAGTGGCAGCATAAGGAGCAGCCAAAGTCCTTACTCTTCCCCTGTCTTATTAGTAAGAAAGGCGGATGGTAGTTGAAGAATGTGCGTGGACTATCGTGCTCTCGGCAATGATACCATAATAAATACCCAATTCCTAGTATTGATGAATTACTAGATGAGTCGGGAGGGGTAGTGATATTCTAAACTTGATTTACGTTCGACGTATCACCAAATCTGAATGAATCCTGATGATGTCCCCAAGATTGCCTTTCGGACCCATGAGGGTCATTATGAATTTTTTATAATGTCTTTTAGGCTTACAAATGCTATCTCAACATTTCAAGGGGTTATGAATGAAGCTTTTAAGCCTTATTTAAGGAAATTTGTGCTAGATTTCTTCGATGAAATCCTAGTTTACAGCAAATCCTTGCATGAATGCTCTCTCAACATTTCAAAGGGTTATGAATGAAGCTTTTAAACCTTATTTAAGGAAATTTTTGCTAGATTTCTTCGATGAAATCCTAGTTTACAGCAAATCCTTGCAGGAGCATTTACAACATCTTACTATGGTGCTAGAAATCTTACAGCTTGAAAAAATTTTTGCAAAAAAATCCAAGTGTATTTTGGCAGCAAGGAGGTGGAGTATTTGTGACACTTGATCTCTAAAGATGGAGTAAGGGCAAACCCTCAGAAACTTACAGCTATGCAAAATTGGTCTATTCCAAAAACTCTCAAGGCCTTAAGAGGTTTTATAGGCCTCACTGGGTATTATTGGAAGTTTGTTTAAGGATATGAAGCCATAGTAGCTCCCCTCACTGTTCTCTTGAAGAAAAATTCTTTTGTTTGGAATGAGAAAGCACAAGAAGTCTTTGACAAACTTAAGGAAGCTATGGTGAGTCCTCCTATTCTAAGGTTACCTAATTTTACCAAACTTTTTTGTGGAAGTGATGCATTAGGGGAGGCCTTGGGAGTTGTCCTAAAGCAAGAAGGGCAACCAATCGCATATTTCAACCAAGCTCTCAATGGGAAGAATCTGACTCTATCTACTTATGAAAATGAACTATTGGCTTTGGTGATGGCAATAAGGAAGTGGAGGCATTATCTATTGGGGCAATCATTCAAAGTATGTACTGACTAGCAGACATTAAAATACCTGCTAGAACAGAGAGTGGGGACACCAGCACAACAAAAATGGATCTCTACGCTACTGGGGTATGACTTCTCAGTGGAATACAAGAGTGGGAAAACTAATGTGGTGGTTGATGCTCTCTCACGGGTCCGATTCCATGACCTGAGAGTGGTAAACTAAGCATTTGAATGTTCTAATATTTTCAAACTATAACCTGATATGTTCAATGTTTGACTACATGATTACATAACTCACAGCATTTACATGTTCATATGGTCCATGAAAAGAAAAGTGTTACAAGTCTCGTGTCACATGTATTTGGGTTGCAAATTGTTTTCAAAGAAAATAGTCTATACATGTTTTATCACGATCCCAAATGCTAGAACAGGGGAATATCCTGGTGGAACTCCTATGTCCACTCTAAAGTGTTTAAAATGGAGTGGTAGCCCCTGTATCAACAAAAAACTATCGGCGAACCTCGAATGGATCATTGTGGTAAGGATGTTGGAGCGGGGTAGCACCTAAAATAGTGGGTGCAACACATTGAAAATACGGTTAATGTGAAATATGCAGGTTGTCGTACCTTCAACTTATATGGTGAAGGCAAAATATGTGAACTACCACAAAAGTTAAAGATTATGACTTAGTCACCACGGTCAAGTGGGTTGTTAGATGATGTGATAACTAGCAGGGAACCAATGGTTCATAGGAGAGCCATGAGGTGTCCAACTATATGTTACAATAAATGAACAAGGCAACGAACTCAAAGATATGTTACATGTGTATTGACCAATGTGAAAAGATGGGAAATATCTTTTATTTTTAAAAGTCAAAGTTGCAGAAGACAAGTTTTATGTCAAGTACATGTCCATGCATTCATTTCATGGTTTGCCTTTATATGTCTATTTTATCTGTTGTATGTTATGTGTTTACTTACTGAGATTTTTCAAAATCTCACCGTAGTAATTTTCACTACGATTCTCAACCCTAAATGGTAGAAGTTGTGGTAGGTATGCAAGATCTTATAGAGCAATGAATGAGATTAATGAGCTGACAGAGGATGAGTTTAAGGCAGTTATAATTTTGCTACCACCATATTGGAGTTCATGGCACAGCGTCTTAAGGACATTCTAGAAGCCTTTAATGAGGCGGGTAGTGGAATGGGCATTTGTCCTCTAGTTATGATGCCCTTTCCTTTATCTACTCCAGTCATCATCCTCTTATTATCTGAGCTTCCACTGACAGCGAATAGGTAAGCTCTCTTCTTCTACGAATTAATGTGGGAAGTTAAGCCCCTACACTCTGCTTTAGCAATAGCTGCCACATTAACCAACTCTTGGCAATTCTCAATCTGGAGATAAGCCACTTAGATGTAGATCCATGGTTGCAAACCCACTTGAAACTTCTGGGCTTGCATCTTCTCATTAGAAATTAGGCGAGGTGCGAACCTCCCCAACTCTATAAATTTGGCAGTATATTGTTCCACAGACATGCTACCTTGTACTAGTGACGCAAACTCCTCCGCCTTGCTTCTTTGATTATGAGAAAAATCGATTATCAAACTCCTCCCTGAATCTTTCCCAAGTTAAGATAGCCAGGGTTCCCAAGCCCTAATTAGAAGTTGCCTCCGTGTATCCCACCATATGCCAGCTTTTCCTTGAAACAGATACCCATCATACAGGACCTTCTAGTCCTTCGTAGGTCCTTTGTTTCCCATGAAGCTTGGGTAGCGGTGCACCAAAAACTTCTCATGGGGGCAACCCCTAACTTCAGGTCTGTGTACGGTCACTTGCTACTATTGTTGATGCTGTATGAGCACCTTTGTTAGTAAACGAAGAGCTTTCGCTATCCCTTGTCCTCCATCCATTGGAGGAATATGTTCCTCCTGATTAGTGCCTCCACATGGGTTTCTCGATACCCTTCTATGCACCATGTGTTACTTCCTAAAACACATGCTTACGATTATTAGATTGAGAATCCCCTTCTCAATCCCAAAAAAAATTTCAAGCACATAAGACAATCCTAGGAGTCCTATCTTCACTTGATCATATCATATACGAATGAATAAACGTCATTTTTCTTGTCTAGCTGCATCTTTATTTAGAGATTCGACTGAATAATTTCCTAAAGTTTACGCAGTCTATAATCTCAAATCTGATGAGATTCATCTCCCAAACTTGCACTTCTAATAAGTTATCACCTTGTATTGAAGGTCTGTGGATTCAATACCTTCAACTCTCATAAAGCTTCATCTCCTAATGTCTCCCATTCAAAAAGGCATATTCAATCTAAGCTCCTTTTTTTAAAGTCGTAGACCCATAATTTCATATATGAGTAAACTTATATATTAAGCCTGTTGAACTTAAAACTTCATATCCTAAAATGAATCCTTCCTTAGAATCTATAATTCTAAAACCTCAACTCTTCCAAATAATCCAAAATCGTTAATTTCCTCCATTTGAGACATCTATTTCCATTCCATGATCTAGAAAACTGGGCCATGTTGTCTCTAGTCTACGGCCAAGGCTGTCATGCTTTCCAACTCCAACTCTTTAGTTCGTTCAAGCCTAAATATTAAAAGTTCAAGCCTAAAAAGAGCACTGAAATTCCAATCCTATTTTTTGCTACAACTCCTAGGGACATTTGGGTTTAACCCAGAGACATATTGTTTTGATACCACCCTGTGACGCCCCAAGATTCAGCTTGAGATTTGACGGAATTTGAAATGTCAGGATATGTAATACAAGGTTACCTGCCCCATTCATGACAGATAATGATGCAACACACCTAACATGCAACTAACAGTATGCAATACTCGCAGTGGATAATTTTTTTTCTTTGAGCAATACTATGTACCGGAATTTATATATCCCAAAACATGCACATGTTTCATAAATTCACATGATAACTGGAATCTAAAAGGTTACAATTCTTGTCCAACAGGTCTGTAACATAAAGAGTATTGGAGACAGCCCTCCATAACTACAGTTTGGAAATAAAAACTATTGTACTAATTCATTGAGCTGTTCACGCATCTCAACTATGATATCCATACTGACGTCTAGAAAAATGGGGAATTCAGAAAAATGGGGGATAGGCTCCATCAACTCTTTGTCTATGCTCCACATTCTATTCGACCTCGTCCAATCTACCATGTGTGGGTTCTCCAAATCCTAACATATCGTGTACCATTCCAAGAGGAATGGTAATTGAGACTACCAAGTGAGATTTGATTACAAATCATAGCAAGTTAACAAATAATTTAAACTGATAGTTTAAAGATGCATGCATGACAGTAAAAGCATGAATGCAAAATTTGAGCATGAGTAACCTTGACGTGACTTGACAGACAACATGACATGTGCTAACATGACTTGAATTGACATGAAATGAAATGAACATGACATAAAGCTGGACGTGAAACAGAACATGAATTGAACTTGAACTAAACATGAACTAAAGTGAGACTAAACATGAACTGAGTTGAACTAAATGTTAACTGAACTGAGATTGAACATGAACTGAACTAAACCAAACGTGAACTGAACTAAACTGGAAATGTTAGCTCATGTAATTGAAATTATGCATTTTGATTAAGAAAATTAGAGTACTCAGGTAGCTCCTACACCTTCATCATGAGTATCCTTTTTGTATTTACGGCAAAATATACTCCTTCACCGTAGTACTGAGCATCACATATGCCTTGACCGCAGTACCAGGAAGACTATATATTCCTTGACCGTAGTATAAATTAACCGATAATAAGAATTCAAATTGAATGTGAATTAATATGGCATGAAATTGAAATTGAAACTTAAACTTGAAATTGACTTGATTAACGTGAAATATTATTTTTGAGACACACTTAGTACTCGAGACATAATGTGATATGAAGCGAAATAACAAATGACCTAACATAACATAATGTGACATGTAAGTGAGATGAATGACATAACATAACATGAAACAAATAGACATTTTGCGACATGACGTAACATGTAATAGATAACATTTTATGATATGATATAACATATAACAGATAAACATTTTGTGACATGGCATAATGTGTAACAGATAAACGTTTTGTAACATGGCATAATATGAAATAGACAAACATTTCGTATCATGGCATAACATGAAGCAGAAAATATTTCGTGACATGACATAACATGAAACAGATACACATTACATGATAGAATATATTGTGTGACAGATAATTATTTAGTGACGGAACTAAATATGCATAACAGACATACATGATGTAACAGGCATATAGGATAACATGAGCACATAAACAATAATTCTCTTACCTATCACTCATACATATTAATCTGATAGTAAGTTATAAAGTAACTTACAGTGATTGTCGCATTACGGGAGATTAAGAATGAAACACAAGAAACTATTAATAGGGATTCTAAAAGTTAGAAACTTTATCACTAATAACTTAGTAACATGAAAACTGCTAACTTAGAGTAATAATTATCATTTTACCCTCTACATGTGGGAAAATAACCATTTTACCCTTACAGATTTCACATCATAACTCCAAAACTCATCAAAATTTATATTTCTAATGTGAACCAAGCATAGGCTGAAACATGAAAAACTGCTAAAACCCTTGATTTTTATTGCAATTCTTTCAAACTCTAACTTTCATACTAAAACCAAATCATGCAACATAAAAAATCATATCCTATGTTTAAAATCATGCTAAGACCCTAAAACATAGTTTCACAAAAAGCATAAACTCCTCGTGCTAAGAAAATGCTAAACCACCAAATCAAACAACTCTTTGATGAAATTGAACTATATCCTTTCCAATAAACTCCAATGACTCCAAAATTTCATAAACATACTCTAAATATGTTTATAAAACATTCCTAA